>NC_064930.1:150621043-150947293 GCF_023897955.1 Schistocerca gregaria | reverse complement strand
ACACAGCTGATGGCAATTGAAAGAAAACAGCCCTCAGTCACTATTTTCACGAATTAACCAGTTTCCAACACTGCTGGGAGTCTCTTCCTCAGAATTTAAATCAAAGAAGGTCTATAACATGGTCATAGAATTGTGACTAAAAACTTGTGATAGAGTATATATACAGAATCATTGTGAAAGACTGGCAGTACTTATATCTCATTTATAAAATAATAAATGTGCCAAAAGGGCATTAGTCACAAAGAAATTTAAGATAAAAAAGTGTGATGGCGAGCCACTAAGGGCTGCTCATTATTCTGAGGAAGACACTCCTATCAGTGTTGAAACCCAGTTAATTTGTTAAAAATAGTGACCGAGGGCTGTTTTCTTTCAATTCTAACTATTCATTGTCTCTGAACGTGCAGCCGTGTACAAAATTATGCACAGCTGATGTATATACCTTCAATTTGTGCTTCATTTCAAGAATCTGTTGTTTGGTATGCTGATCTACTGCTACGAAGAACTTGGGAGAAGCGGTGTTAACTGATTTGCATAGTGGTAAGTCATTCGTATTACTGGAACTGCTATTGTCATAGGCAGTGTGTGTTCTTCTATCTTTGCAGGCAGTCCCTCAGCAGTAACTCGTGCAGCAAGCAGTCCCCTGGCCCTCGCGTGAACACACTCGGCCACTCCGACCACGGCCAGACACCTGCCACAGCTACGCTGCCCGCGGCTGCCCCCGACATTCCTCCACTCGATGCCACCACTGTATCTCGTATGCGGTAAGTTTTATCGCTAAGCGTGGACAATTTTTGCACTCGTAGTACCATTTATAGGCGAGTCCACCATGTGGTGTAGGGTGATGCGAATTTTGCTTTATCGTATTTCGATAAATGAGAACTGAAGGTGTTACAAAAAGTTATTCCTTTCGCACGTTTTGGGGATCACCCTTGTCCGGCTTCTATCGCCAGGAGAGGGTCCCTCAGGACACTCCCCTCCACAGTTTCTGCTGGTCTCCAACTGGATATCACACAGTGGCTGTAGGAGAGGCAGGCTGCTGGTCTTATGTATTCGTGCTCTTCTTCAGTCCGTGCAGCTAATGCAGGAAGTCATCCAAACCCTCTAAGGAGAAAATAGACAAAAAGAGGTCTGCAGAGATGGACATTCCGGTGTTCCCACACCACAGGATCCCACATTCTCTGCTTATATGGCCACAGCAGTGATCCTGATGGCCCCTCAGGCTCCAGAACGCATTACACATCATTTCTGAGATACCATGCGTGTTGACACCACCATCTCTCAACCGGTGGCTGCAGGGTCCCCTGCGACATACCTTGTTTCCTTGTTCCCTTAACACCCTCCCATTATACTGGCACCACGATTCTACAGTGGAATTGTATCAGCTTTTCCCGCCACCTGGTTGATCTGCAACATCTTTTAAGCTCCACCTCTGTTTTCTGCATTGCCTTCAGGAAACTTTGTTTCAGGAAGTTTAGACCCCTGCCCTTCATGGGTAATTGGGTATATTTTAAGAATTGTGCCGATGTTGTTAGGGTATCAGGTGGAATTTGCACACGAGTTTGAACTCTACGTGTAGCGGACTTGTGCCTCTGGATAAAACTTTGAAGACTGTAGCTGTTTGGGCAAGGGCATTTCAGGATTATACCGTCTGTAACATTTATCACTCTCCCAACGGCGGAGTGCCTCAGGATGTATTTCATAATCTTCAGCAACTCAATGCCTATAACCCTTTGTGGTGTGGTACCACAATCAGTGGCCGTGGTAAAGACATCGATAACTTCCTAGCAGATCTCGACTTCCGTCTCTTGAATACTAGCGCCTCCACACACTTCAGTGCAATACATGGAACTTTATATTTACAAGCCTGATCTCCTGCCCACCCACTGGAGGTTCCACGATAACCATTGTGGTAGCAACCACCTCCTAGTCTTTTTTTCTCCCTCAGCGACACTCACGTGGGCGCACACCTAGGTGGGCTCTCCACAGTGCCTACTGAGATGTTTTCGCCTCCACTGTAATTCTGAGCTACTTGGAGGCTTTGGCGTGGCTGTCCAGAATACAACAGCGGCCAATCTGTTGGCAGACGATGTGGAAATCCCTTATTCTTCGGGATCCCCCTCCCCCCTCTCCCCCATTTGGAAGACTATTTTGGCGATCCTCAGAAATCACAAAACTATTAGTGATTTCTCCAATGCCGAAAGCAGCATCTGTCGATCGAGCACTGCAACTGGACCTTTGTTCAACTTGACGCCACCAATTGTTGGATTTCTGGAACTCGGGATAGTTCACCCTCGACTGCCTAAACAGAGGGCAATAAAGGAGACCATGACTACACAAAGTGTTCCCTCCATGCTTCTCGTAGGGAATCCACTGTCCGTGGCAGCTACGCGTCGTTTGCACTCATTTGACGCATAGCCACATTCTCCGATGTGAGAAACCCCCTTACTGCTGACGAGTTGCCCGGCTGATGGTGACCCACATCCAGCTAGAGTGCCAAATTTTGGCTGCAGTGTAGCAATATCTTAAACTTGGAGACATTCTACCTCTGATGCTAGCGGACAGTGCCAAAATATCTGATCCAGTTTTGTGTTTCACCTGCAGAGATGGTCTCTACTCGTCAGTGTGATGTGGGGCACTTGGCCTAATTGACCAACAGAGGGATTGTAGGGACGGCCCTCCGTTGCTGTGGCCTACAAATCCCATGGCAGTCCTTTCTTGTTTGTTTGTTTGTCTGGCCTGGCCCCTACACATCCCACCTTTTTAATCTCCTTGCTCTTTCACGTTTGCTGTTTTTAATGTTTCACGTTTCGTAAACTTTTATTATCTTGTCTTTGTTGCTCATTTCATTGGGGGTAATGGATGGTGAGGTGGTGATTTTGGCATGCATGACTGTAATTACTTTCATTGTTTAATATTTATTAGAGGTATAAGGATGCAGAGTATAACCCGTATGAGCAGAAACACAGTTTGTGAGAAAACTGTTAAAGCTACATGAAAACCAAGAGCAGCATTGGAAATATGTTGAAATTTGCATCCAAATTGAAGTGTGAAATGTCTTGTGACATATATGTTTTTGAAATTCGGAAATACTTGAGGTCACCCGTGCCAGAGCGTGCCATTTTTGCACGGATACTCTGGTTTTGGCAGACAGCTGGAGTGGTGCTGACTTACTCACAGGTCACGTGTGCCACTGAAAGTTGCCGCACGTGTGTAACCTAAATGTTTCGTAAGTATTTGGCCATGACTCATAAAAGTTTCACGTGTGATGATCGTAAGGAACTCTAAAATTATTTGTGCTTATGTAGACTTAGAATAAATTCACATCACGTGAACAGTTGGGTGGAACTTGTACAAATGTTTGACAAATGTCGATCGAAGAGAATTTGTAACATTGTTCAGTGTGTGGACTCAGAATAATTTCGTATCAGCTACTTACTCTAAACATCTGTGAACTTTTTTGCACTTAAGAGCTAAGAGCAATTTTTCATCTTCGAGGATATACTGTATGGAGTGCAATACCTTTGCTAAGAGCAGCAGAGTTTGCATAGAGTTGTCAGTGCTAACAAACAGTGCGTGAAATATCTGCAGAAATCAAGGTGGGACCTACCCATTGGTGTTAATGGGCTACGGCAGCAAAGGATCAACACAGTATGCTAACAGCACATCACCTGCAGTGTCTCTCTCGGGCTTGTGACCGTATCAGTTGGACCCTAGATGACTGGCAAATCATGACTTGATCAGATGAGTCCCAATTTCAGTTGGTAAGAGCTGATGGCATGATTTGAGTGTGGTGCAGAGCCCACAAAGCCATGGGCCCAAGTTGTCAACAAGGCAGAGCGCAAGACGGTGGTGGCTCCATAATGGTGTGGGCTGTGTTTACGTGACCACCTGCAGCCAAAAGCCTATCTGGAGACGTTATAAGTTTGAAGTTATCTAATTTCCTTTCACAATATCAGACCTTCCAAAACTCTAGAGGCAAAACCGTACTTCTTCAGTTTACATTTATGATGTTGTGTAGATGTAAAGAAGAGGAAGCCAGGAGGTGAAAAGCATAAAGTAATTTCCCCCTCTACTTTTCCAAAGTAGTTGGTCAATGTCACAAACCTTTATTGCTATACTCTTCAGAGTGAGAACTATCAGTAGATGTGGTTAAGAAACATGTCCTGTTTAGTTTCTGCCCAGCTGTTTAAATATTGTGGCACAATGAATTTTTGCAGTGGATGCCTCAACTCTTTCACTAAGTACAGGTACTTGGACCACTCGAGGCAGGAACTAGTGTATGCTAAAATACCTACCCAGGATAAAAGGTTCGTAGTAGATCTATTAGCAGCAAATAAACCTGAGAAAGTAAAGAGCATCATGACAGGTACAGGGATTAGTGACCGCAAGGTCATTATAGCAAAGAGTGGATATTGTAACAACCAAATGCGCCAAAAATAAATGCAGGTCGGAGCTATTTAAAAGCAGCAGATAAAAATTCACCTGACCCCCTTCCAATCTGATGATGTAAGCATAAATCAGATGTGGACAAAATTCAAAGAAATAGTAGCGGTGGCAGTTGAGAGATACAGGGTGTATCATAATTAATATCATAAATGCATACAGTTGAAAGTGCACAATAATAGAAGGAAAAAAGTCTCAGTAAACATAGGGTCGAAAATCTATACCTTAAGAGATATGAGCAATTTTTCATCTTCGATACTGTGAAGCAAATCTCTTTTAGTGCAAGCTCTTTGCCTTCCACATTTTGGGAAGTAGTGGTATGGACCAAAACAAGAAAAAATGTCCAGTAAACATTTGCCCTAAAAAGGAGCATGTGCTCATCTTTGCTACTTGGTAACACAACACTTCTAATGAACAACTGCCCATAACTTTTAAGGTATGCATTTTAGAGCAAATGTTTACTGGACATTTTTTCTTGTTTTGGTGCATACTACTACTTCCCAAAATGTGGAAGGCAAAGAGCTTGCAGTAGAAGAGATTTGTTTCACAGTATTGAAGATGAAAAATTGCTCATATCTCTTAAGGTATACATTTTGACCCTATGTTTACTGAGACTTTTTTCCTTCTAGTATTGTGTACTTTCAACTGTATGCATTTGTCATTAATTATGGTAAACCCTGTATATACCAAATAAATTAATGAGAGATGGTAGTGATTTGTTGGGGAAGCAACAAAAAATTTAAAAGAATTCAAAATTCTGAGAGTGTTGACATTTTACTGAGGCTCAAACACTTAGTGTGGATGTCAGTGTGAGATGCTTTTAATCATGTCCAAAATCTGACTGAAAACACAGAGGTTCTGGCCAAGGCATATTCGATACTTCACTGCTTGATAGAAATTATGTTACCAATGACAGTGATGCTGAAGCACTGTTACTAAATATGGTTCTCCTGAATGTGGTAACTGAATACTGTTGAGGGTCCTTCACATCATGAACTGTTCTGTTGGATACATATGTATCCAAAGCATTGTCAATCATTCTTTTATACTTCAGCTACAATTTCTTGAAATGCTCCTGTCCTGAGTTAGAAGTTTCAGGTTCCTCATTGATATATGTTATTACTACTTCTTTCCCTCATCTGCTGAGCACAAATTTTTACTTGTTTCAGTTGCCCTTATTACTTTGTTATTCATTGACATAATCAAAAAGGGCAGGTCTGTTTGTTGCCTTTAGATCCAACATATTTCCATCACAAATGGGGTTCTGAGCTCTCTTCTCCAGCCAGTTTCCAGAGAAAGCTTTTAGTAACATTTCGCAGGATGTTTTTTCATGCTCATCATTAATCAAACTGTAATTTTACAATTTATTTTTGGATGGTTAAGGTGTGATTAAATCACTCAAGACTGAAGACTGTCATCTACATCTACATGACTACTCTGCAATTCACATTTAAGTGCTTGGCAGAGGGTTCATCGAACCACAATCATACTATCTCCCGAACAGCGAGCGGGAAAAACGAACACCTAAACCTTTCTGTTCGAGCTCTGATTTCTCTTATTTTATTTTGATGATCATTCCTACCTATGTAGGTTGGGCTCAACAAAATATTTTCGCATTCGGAAGAGAAAGTTGGTGACTGAAATTTCGTAAAAAGGTCACGCCGCGACGAAAAACGTCTATGCTGTAATGACTTCCATCCCAACTCGTGTATCATATCTGCCACACTCTCTCCCCTATAATGCGATAATACAAAACAAGCTGCCCTTTTTTGCACCCTTTCGATGTCCTCCGTCAATCCCACCTGGTAAGGATCCCACACCGCGCAGCAATATTCTAACAGAGGACGAACGAGTGTAGTGTAAGCTGTCTCTTTAGTGGACTTGTTGCATCTGCTAAGTGTCCTGCCAATGAAACGCAACCTTTGGCTCGCCTTCCCGACAATATTATCTATATGGTCCTTCCAACTGAAGTTGTTCGTAATTTTAACACCCAGGTACTTAGTCGAATTGACAGCCTTGAGAATTGTACTATTTATCGAGTAATCGAATTCCAACGGAGTTCTTTTGGAACTCATGTGGATCATCTCACACTTTTCGTTATTTACCGTCAACTGCCACATGACACACCATACAGCAATCTTTTCTAAATCGCTTTGCAGCTGATACTGGTCTTCGGATGACCTTACTAAACGGTAAATTACAGCATCATCTGCGAACAGTCTAAGAGAACTGCTCAGATTGTCACCCAGGTCATTTATATAGATCAGGAACAGTAGAGGTCCCAGGACGCTTCCCTGGGGAACACCTGATATCACTTCAGTTTTACTCGATGATTTGCCGTCTATTACTACGAACTGCGACCTTCCTGACAGGAAATCACGAATCCAGTCGCACAACTGAGACGATACCCCATAGCTCCGCAACTTGATTAGAAGTCGCTTGTGAGGAATGGTGTCAAAAGCTTTCCGGAAATCTAGAAATACGGAATCAACTTGAGATCCCCTGTCGATAGCGGCCATTACTTCGTGCGAATAAAGAGCTAGCTGCGTTGCACAAGAGCGATGTTTTCTGAAGCCATGCTGATTACGTGTCAATAGATCGTTCCCTTCGAGGTGATTCATAATGTTTGAATACAGTATATGCTCCAAAACCCTACTGCAAACAGACGTCAATGATATAGGTCTGTAGTTAAATGGATTACTCCTACTACCCTTCTTGAACACTGGTGCGACCTGCGCAATTTTCCAATCTGTAGGTACAGATCTATCGGTGAGCGAGCGGTTCTATATGAGTGCTAAGTAGGGAGCTATAGTATCAGAGTAATCTGAAAGGAACCTAATCGGTATACAATCTGGACCTGAAGACTTGCCCGTGTCAAGCGATTTGAGTTGCTTCGCAACCCCTAAGGTATCTACTTCTAAGAAACTCATGCTAGCAGATGTTCGTGTTTCAAATTCTGGAATATTCCATTCGTCTTCCCTGGTGAAGGAATTTCGGAAAACTGCGTTCAATAACTCCGCTTTAGCGGCACAGTCGTCGGTAACAGTACCATCGGCACTGCGCAGCGAAGGTATTGACTGCGTCTTGCCGCTTGTGTACTTTACATACGACCAGAATTTCTTCGGATTTTCTACCAAATTTCGAGACAATGTTTCGTTGTGGAACCTATTAAAGGCATCTCGCATCGAAGATGGAATATCTAGTAGAATACTAAAGTAATGTACTGCACATGTTAGCCCTGTACTTAGCTGTACTTGTAATTTTTACTTTTGGAATGGTCAGTCTCCTGAACGATTAAAGTATTCAGTAGTAAATCCACTTTACAAAAAGGGAGGAAAGGGTAATGTAGACTGTGTTAGACCTGTTCCTATGCCATCAGTGTGTTAGTTATTGAAAAGACTGTATGTAGGGATAATTCATCATTTAATTTTATAGAATTTGCTGTAAAATGTACAGTTTGGTTTTAGAAATGCTATATCCTCTTTTCTCTTTCAGATACTATGTGGCTTAAACAGAAGTTTTAGAATACTATGCACCTTTTTTTGATTTACCTGAGGCATTTGATTGTATTGATAATAAAATATTGCTCCAGAAGTTGGATCATTATGGAATGTGGGAAGTAGCTCACAGTTAGTTCACCTTGTATTTTAAGAACAGATGGCAAAAGGTCGTTCTCCACAGTACTATGGCTATGATGTGGGGTCCAAGTGGGGCACAGTTAAATGGGGGCATGGGGGGGGTTACCCTAGGGATCAGTGTTGGGGCCACACCTGCTCCTTATTTATATAAATGTCTTCTAGTGTTAGAGGTGATTCTAAAATATTTTTGCATGTTGATGATTGATAGTGAAGAATGTTGTGTGCAATGGTGGCACTGTTTCAAATAGTGCAGTTTAAGGCATAAGTTCATGGCTTACAGAAAATGAACTACTGCTAAATCACAGTAACACTCAGTTTTTACAGTTTCTAGCACACAATTGAAGAAAACCTGACGTTTTAATTACACAGAATGGGAATATTATTAGTGAGATGAAACAGTTCATATTTCTAGGTGTTCAGATACACTGTAAAGACCCTGTTCAAAGACTCAGTGCTGCCATTTTACTGTTAGAACAGACTCTAAAGTAAGTGATAGTTTGACACAAAAGTTGTCTAATTTGCTGGTAACATATGGTATTATATTTTGGAGCAACACTTCCAATTCTCAAAGGGTACATTTTGCTCAGAAATTAGTGGTTCAGGTAATAAGTAGAGGTGTAAGTTCACAAACTTCTCATCGACCTCTGTTCATTAGTTCAGTTATTCTGACACTGGCCCCTCAGTATATGTATTTTTTTACCCTCGTTTGGTTCAGCTTATTCCCAAGAACAAGCATGTTTCACTCAGTTAATACAAAGCAGAAATCCAGTCTGCATTTGGATTGCACTTTCTTGAGTCTTGTGCAGAAAGGTGAGCAGTAGTCTGCTGCACCAACTTCCAATAAGTTATCACAAGAATTCAAAAATATCACCAGTAATCCACGTGCTTTCAAGACTTAACTGAAGACTTTCCTCATGAGTCGCTCCTTCTATTCTGTCAAGAAGTTCCTTGAAATATTAGTGTGACTTCTGTATTATATTGATGATTTTGTTTACATAAACTTATAGCTTCATTATTACTTTTCTGTTCTAATTTCCTGTACTGACACGTTCCATGGCCTTGGAGATTTACTTCTCAATTTGGCCCTACGGAACTAGATGTGTGAAATTAAAATTAAGTAAAGAAACTTATGTACAAGTGAACTGAGGTTCCTTTTAAAATGTTCAGTTGCATCAAAAGGTAAGCCTGATGTATATGTCAGGAGCAAAATAAATTATTTAGCAGGTGTCCTTGCACTGTCCATCACATTCGCTAACAGGATACCGGGAGCCATATTATTAGTATGAAGTGGCAATATCTGAAAGATCACAATCACTATCACTGCGTTACTGCACACAAAAATATTGCTGAGAGTCACAGACGTTAGAGCTCAGTCACACTAAACATCTTAGGAGACAAGAAAATATTGCACAACAATCACAGTTATATATGCAAACGTCCAGCAGAGACGCTCTGCTGCACTTAGGCTACATAGATAACCGTCTGTATTGTATCTGACGACATTAAATGGACAACAGTCATTAATAAGGAATGATATAAATAATCTGATGCCTACTGCATTCCAAAGCCAACGGGTAAGTCGCAATTAATGATATGATTGAAATTCCACAGGATTGTATTAAGTACACCAGAGCAAACGACATACACATGAAATGGAGAAACGTTCTTCAACCTTTACAGTAAACCATGATTTTTTAAAAAAGAACGGTTGAAGACACTTCTGTTTCAGGAAGAAAGAACTCCTCTCGTTTATCTCTCAGAGAAAAAGATTAGAAAAATTAAGTGAAGTGTGCATGCTAAACTGGAAATTGCGCCTTCCCTGCTGGTCCGGCATGAATTGTAAATTCCCACCACAGGTTTGTTAAATCACAGGTTCAGCGTATCTGTCTGATATGAAATGATATAATTCCATTTCAAATGCATCCTTATTGATTTCTCATAATTGAATCACTCACTTCAATTCCAGTGCATTTAATTCATTTCACTTATTGTTTATGGTTGGTGGAGCAACCAGCAATATGGAGAAGCTGATCCCTGGTAACCCAGCATTATGCTGGAATGGATTATTGTTGTCAGTGACGTTTGTATTTGTGTAGTTTTTGGCCAAAACTGTAGAGCAAACGATAAGAGTTAATTTTCAACATTTTGGAACAGCCCCTTGCTAAAGATTCAGACTAGCAAGAAACCCCTTGAATGTCATGACAGAAGCCGTATCTTCAATAAGGCGCATTTAAAAGTGTTGTGTTCATAATTATGACAGTAAAACAATAGCTGTTAATGCCTCGCACTGTGCAGCAGGAGGGTGACAGGATGTGGGTGGCCAGAGGATGCAGAGACCAACCTTCTATGAGATGTATGTACAATTTTGCACAAAATGGACGTCATCAGCATTCAAGAAATGTTCAAAACTAACCATTAATTTGAGCTATGAACACTGAATGAAAAAAAGCATGCTACAGAAGTTTGCACCATTGAGATCTAAGGCAAACTCCTCGAGAGCTACAAACCGTGCACGACGTTCAGATAGGTACCGGCTCTTAAGGAATCTATGTAGAATCACATTGGTGTAATGGGGTGATGAGAACTGATGGAATGTAATGGCATACAGCCGAATACGAAACAATCTGTATTGGAGGTTACTGTGAAACTGGCTGTCTTTCAGTTCATAGCTGCAAATAGAGTGATAATGTTTTATGGGCGTGGAAAGAATCAGCATCCAGAGGCTGAATTTCTTCAATAATCCTAGATGATATGAACTGCTCTCTGACACTTTTCGGGAGGGATAGTTTGCGCAGGAGTATGATTTTTATGCGCAAACCAGGAATCGAGCAAAAGTAAGTTACACTCCTGGAAATTGAAATAAGAACACTGTGAATTCATTGTCCCAGGAAGGGGAAACTTTGACACATTCCTGGGGTCAGATACATCACATGATCACACTGACAGAACCACAGGCACATAGACACAGCCAACAGAGCATGCACACTGTCGGCACTAGTACAGTGTATATCCACCATTCGCAGCAATGCAGGCTGCTATGGAGACGATCGTAGAGATGCTGGATGTAGTCCTGTGGAACGGCTTGCCATGCCATTTCCACCTGGCGCCTTAGTTGGAACAGCGTTCGTGCTGGACGTGCAGACCGCGTCAGACGACGCTTCATCCAGTCCCAAACATGCTCAATGGGGGACAGATCCGGAGATCTTGCTGGCCAGGGTTGTTGACTTACACCTTCTAGAGCACGTTGGGTGGCACGGGATACATGCATTGTCCTGTTGGAACAGCAAGTTCCCTTGCCGGTCTAGGAATGGTAGAACGATGGGTTCGATGACGGTTTGGATGTACCGTGCACTATTCAGTGTCCCCTCGACGATCGCCAGAGGTGTACGGCCAGTGTAGGAGATCGCTCCCCACACCATGATGCCGGGTGTTGGCCCTGTGTGCCTCGGTCGTATGCAGTCCTGATTGTGGCGCTCACCTGCACGGCGCCAAACACGCATACGACCATCATTGGCACCAAGGCAGAAACGACTCTCATCGCTGAAGACGACACGTCTCCATTCGTCCCACTATTCACGCCTGTCGCGACACCACTGGAGGCAGGCTGCACGATGTTGGGGCGTGAGCGGAAGACGGCCTAACGGTATGCGGGACCGTAGCCCAGCTTCATGGAGACGGTTGCGAATGGTCCTCGCCGATACCCCAGGAGCAACAGTGTCCCTAATTTGCTGGGAAGTGGCGGTGCGGTCCCCTATGGCACTGTGTAGGATCCTACGGTCTTGGCGTGCATCCGTGCGTCGCTGCGGTCCGGTCCCAGGTCGACGGGCACGTGCACCTTCCGCCGACCACTGGCGACAACATCGATGTACTGTGGAGACCTCACGCCCCACGTGTTGAGCAATTCGGCGGTACGTTCACCCGGCCTCCCGCATGCCCACTATACGCCCTCGCTCAAAGTCCGTCAACTGCACATACGGTTCACGTCCACGCTGTCGCGGCATGCTACCAGTGTTAAAGACTGCGATGGAGCTCCGTATGCCACGGCAAACTGGCTGACACTGACGGCGGCGGTGCACAAATGCTGCGCAGCTAGCGCCATTCGACGGCCAACACCGCGGTTCCTGGTGTGTCAGCTGTGCCGTGCGTGCGATCATTGCTTGTACAGCCCTCTCGCAGTGTCCGGAGCAAGTATGGTGGGTCTGACACACCGGTGTCAATGTGTTCTTTTTTTCATTTCCAGGAGTGTATTTTGACCAGATATTGGCCAAAGGCAGTGCTCAAACCACAGTTGTAGTTCACTTATGCCCATTTCCCCACTCTTAACTTGCTGTAACGTACTCTACTGCCCTTGCAAGGTTAGATTAGATTAGATTAGTTTTCGCTCCATAGATCCGTGTTGAGGAGATCCTCGTGGATTTGGAACATGTCACTTTTTTTATAGCGGCAATAAGAATACTAATAGTATGAATATATACAACACATCATTTATTTCTATTAAAAACTTCGTCAATGGAGTAGGAGTAGTTGGCCACTAGTAAGTCTTTCAGGCTCCTTTTAAACTGATCTCTATTTGTAACTAAATTTTTTATGTTTGCTGGCAAATTATTGACGAGTGTTCCTGAATAGTGGACCCCTTTTTGAACTAAAGTAAGTGCTTTTAAGTCCTTGTGGATATCATTTTTGTTCCTGGTATTGTATGTATGAACTGAGCTGTTTGTTGGAAAAAGAGATATATTATTTAGGACAAATTTCATTAAGGAGTAAATATACTGAGAGGCAGTAGTTAGTATACCCAGTTCTTTGAAGAGGTTTCTACAAGACGTCCATGAGTTTACTCCACAAATAATACGCATTACACGCTTTTGGACTCTGAAAACTTTTGTTTTACTTGAAGAGTTATCCCAAAATATTATACCATATGACATTATTGAATGAAAGTAGGCAAAGTATGCAAGCTTTTTCACTTTTATGTCGCCTATGTCTGCTAACACTCGAATTGCAAACACAGATTTGTTAAGGCGTTTCTGCAGTTCTGTGGTGTGCTCCTCCCAACTGAATTTATCATCAAGTTGTATTCCCAGGAATTTAAGACTGTCAACCTCTTCTATCTGCTCTTCTTCGTACTTTATGCATATGCTGGGTGGAAAGCTCTTACAGGTTCTGAACTGCATATAGCATAGTCTTTTCGAAGTTTAATGTCACTGAGTTGGCTTTAAACCATTTATTAATATCCATGAAAATATCATTAGCAGATCTTCCTAGAAATACACTCGATATACTATTTATTGCAATACTTGTGTCATCTGCAAACAAAACGAACTCTGCTTCTGGCAGTGTAACTGATGAGAGATCATTAATGTACACAAGAAAAAGCTATGGCCCTAAGATGGATCCTTGTGGGACACCACATGTAATTTCTTCCCATTATGATGATGACTGATGACTTAATTCACTACTCCCTTGCACTGACACCCTTTGTCTCCTGTTAGCGAGGTATGACTTGAGCAATTTTGCAACACTGCCTGTGACACCATAGAATTCTAATTTATTTAAAAGGATGTTGTGGTTTACACAACAGACAAGAAGGAGTTGTAGGGGACACAGCATCTCCAACTTCTTTTAGCGGAATAAATATTTTTCCAACCAATTTACCATCCAGATCTACAATCAGCGTAATTGTATAAGAATGCGTTAAGACATTGATGTTAGCAGACTTGGATACAACTCCCTAATTATGTCTACTTTCCAGGGTTCCTTTCATATGCATTTCCTCTTCGAATACAGAGTTTCAGCAGTTTGATGTGTGTTATCAAATGGACGCTTTGTCTGAAATCATGATATCTAACAACTTCCAATTTTGTAGCACTGGTTGAAGCTATGCAGCCATGCAGCGCTTCCCTTGAAATCACTGTAATATATGTTGTGCAGAATTTGATGTACATAACATACTACGTCGTCATGCACATCCCGTAAATGGTATCGAGCATCCTTGAAATGTGCAAACGCCAGTTTTTGTAAGAACTGCACCACGTCCTCCCTTGAATATCTGTAGTTTTTCTTCATCTACATCCATACTCCGCAAGCCACCTGACGGTGTGTGGCGGAGGGTACCCTGAGTACCTCTATCGGTTCTCCCTTCTATTCCAGTCTCGTATTGTACGTGGAAAGGATTGTCGGTATGTTTCTCTGTGGGCTCTAATCTCTCTGATTTTATCCTCATGGTCTCTTCGCAAGATATACGTAGGAGGGAGCAATATACTGCTTGACTCTTCGGTGAAGGTATGTTTTCGAAACTTTAACAAAAGCCCGTACCGAGCTCTAGAGGGTCTCTCCTGCAGAGTCTTCCACTGGAGTTTATCTATCATCTCCGTAACGCTTTCGCGATTACTAAATGATTCTGTAACAAAGTGCACTGCTCTCCGATGGATCTTCTCTATCTCTTCTATCAACCCTATCTGGTACGGATCCCACACTGTTGAGCAGTATTCAAGCAGTGGGCGAACAAGCGTACTGTAACCTACTTCCTTTGTTGTCGGATTGCATTTGCTTAGGATTCTTCCAATGAATCTGTCTGGCATCTGCTTTACCGTCGATGAACTTTATATGATCATTCCATTTTAAATCACTCCTAATGCGTACTCCCAGATAATTTATGGAATTAACTGCTTCCAGTTGCTGACCTGTTATTTTGTAGCTAAGTGATAAGAGACCTATCTTTCTATGTATTCGCATCACATTACACTTGTCTACATTGATATTCAATTGCCATTCCGTGCACCATGCGTCAATTCACTGCAGATCCTCCTGCAGTTCAGTTCTATTTTCCATTGTTGCAACCTCTCGATACACCACAGCATCATCTGCAAAAAGCCTCGGTGAACTTCCAATGTCTTCCACCAGGTCATTTATGTATATTGTGAATAGCAACGGTCCTATGACACTCCTCTGCGGCACACCTGAAAACACTCTCACTTTGGAAGACTTCTCTCCATTGCGAATGACATGCTGCGTTCTGTTATCTAGGAACTCATCAATCCAATCACACAATTGATCTGATGCTCTTACTTTGTTCATTAAACGACTGTGGGGAACTGTGTCAAACGCCTTGCGGAAGTCAAGAAACATGGCGTCTACCTGTGAACCCGTGTCTGTGGCCCTCTGAGTCTCGTGGACGAATAGCGCGAGCTGGGTTTCACACGACCGTCTTTTTCGAAACCCATGCTGATTCCTACAGAGTTTTCTTGCGCACTAGACTGTCATATTGCCGCGGATTTATTTGAAATCTGTTCATAATTGTTGTTTTACTATGCTGCAGATGATCCTTTATGTATTTAATTATGTTTAGTGTCTACTGCTTGGACAACAATTGTCTTTTACTACGTTTCACTGCAGATGGGATTTGTGGTTCACTGCCCGACAAGGATCATGAACTACACCGCTCAACACGTTTTTCAGCATCACTTTCACTTGTTACGCATGAATCATCATCATTACACTCGCCACGTGCATTATCTGCACAGTCAAGCATATACGGCACCACACATTCCACTGACTCATATTGCAGAAATGATAATATTTCATGTGTCACTTCTTTCTCATCCTTGAAAATTCCTTGGGTTACGTGCTGACAAGATGTCAACTTTGACAACTGTTGTTGTAGACATAAAGCAATATCTGCTTTCTTTATTGTTGTCATTTCTGTGCTTTGTATAAACACCACTAGCACTACGGCACTGTTGCGAGTCACTCATTGACTAAGGTATTCGATTAGCCCTGTAGTCCCGCAGTGTGCTCACCATTCGATACCTCCAGTCCCGCCCCTGTTCCCATTGTGGTTGCATCTTAGGGCTATACGTGTGGTGTCAAATGCTGTAAACACCATTGGCCTTTCGTAACCTCACACTCGATGGATTCCTAGTTAGACATACTCACACATGTGATTATTCTGCGCCCTCTCCATAACTCATTGACAGTACCTGCTGAAATCTGTGAGGGGACAGTCAATCACCAAACTGCCTGGTTCTCTGTGTCCTGTCAGCATTCCTCTGGTTGTAGAGGAAACATGTCTGCCGTTCACACCGCCGCAAGTTGGTGGCTCTGCCCATTCCCAGTAACCACACCTACATGAAACTGAACATCTCTCAGCCTTACACGAGTGTCTGCTTCAACAACAGATTTGAACTAGGGAGGGAGTTCTTGCATTGGAAGCAATAATGATACAACCTGGTGTTAATTACAGTGCAGGTCGAAGAAAATGCATAATAATAATAATGAGAGGATGTGGGACAAACAGTGTCTTAAAACACTGATGCAACCAGATTTGCATCTCATTATGATTACTGCAGATACGGTGAATGGCATGAGCCACCTCATTTGCTCCTTGCCAGGCACAGTTTCCACAGTTCAGGGTTTGACCCACACTTGTAGAATCAGTACACGACTTTCATCTCTCTGTGCTGTGCATGTTTTTAAATGAAGTATTACCATTGCTAGCATTCCATAGCAGTTTGTGGGTTCATGTGAACCTGTACACACGCCAAAATAGTCAAAGGTCCACCACCTCCACCACAGCTGCTCCTAGGAAAGCACTTTGGGTGTCAAAGCCACTTCCCGTGGCCGCCGTAAAGTCGTTCAGAATTCACGCAACCCCTCTCGCTATTGATATAAAAGATCAAGCACCGTTTCACATAATTGTCAGAACTCCACGGCCTATTTAGAGTATATAAACTATGTTAGTCCAAACAACTTACGCCAATTCAGCCAGGTAATATTTTCAGCGACCGCCGATTTTTGCCTTGAAAATGGCGGGGTGTACTCCTGCCATAATATTGGCGGTCGCTGAACATATTAACAGGTTCAAAAATGGTTCAAATGGCTCTGAGCGCTATAGGACTTAACTTTTGAGGTCATCAGTCTCCTAGAACTTAGAACTACTTAAACTCAACGAACCCAAAGGCATCACACACATCCATGCCAGAGGCAGGATTCCAACCTGTGACTGTAGCGGTCGCGCGGTTCCAGACTATAGCGCCTAGAACCAATCTGCCACTCCGGTCAGCATATTAACTGGCTGAATTCCCGTAAGTTGTTTGAAAATTGTACATGCCAGGAGAAACTCTTGTCACATATGTTAGTCCATCATAATAATCACAGCGTCCTTGGTCCCAGGTTAGAACCCAACTGTTGCTTAAATTCTGAATAAAAATCAGTAGCAATGGTGGGCAAACACTTGTGGCGTAAGAAGACGCTTGTTTTCCCAATAGCCATGTCAAAGAGCGGACGTTCGTTACTCTCTTGCCTATGGGGTGGTAAACTGCCCATAAAGGCAGAACAACCAGCAGTGGTCAGTGGTTCGAGGATGGAGAAGATAATGGGAACCACTGAATTAGGTTTTTTTTAATATCGATTGAAACCTTAAATGTCACACATGTTACTTGGACAACTTTCTCAGTTTGCTGACGCATGTTACAAAACTTTGGCGCTAGTGGGCTCTGAATTGTAGTGTGTAAAAGGGCGGTGTGTAACTTAAATGTGTTGGTGTGTGAGAAAACTTGTTGTTACCGAATTTCCAAATGCACAAAACGTGTCTCCAATTGAAATCTAAAGAAGATTTTACATGCATCAGTAAGTGCGACATTGGGTTATTAGTACTCTTAATGAAGGTAACAGTGTGCCAACCTCAACATGTGTGCCAAAGATTGGAGTGTACGACTGCATATGGAAACCGACGAGACTCGTCTGAACTGAGTTGTTGAACTCGCCAGAGAAAATCTGCAGATAACACAGACACAGCTGTCTGGTACATGAGGGGGATCAAGAGAGTGTGTACAGGGCCATCACTGCAGAACTGTGGTACAGGGAAACTCTGTACGTGGTGGCTGGCTTGGCTGCTCAGTCCTTGCATGAAGCAGAGTAGATTGGGCACCTGTCAACGATTCATTTCGCGTTTTGAGCATGAAAATAATGGTTTGCCTAACAACATTGTAACAAGTGATAAAAGTTGGGTTCAATGGATGTGTGCAGGTATGAAGACAACCTCACGAATCCATGGGCCCTGAACGTCAGCAGGGGACCGTTCGAGATGGTGGAGGCTCTTTAATGGTATGGGGCATGTGCAGCTGCAGTGATGTGGGACCCCCAACATGTCTAGATACGACTCTGACAGGTGACACGTCTGTAAGCATCCTGGCTGATCACCTGCATCCATTCATGCGCATTGAGCATTCCGACGAACTTGGGCAATTCCAGCAGGACAATGAGACACCCAACACTTCCAGAATGCTGCACAGTGGCTCCAGGCACATTCTTCAGAGTTTAAACACTTCTGTTGGCCACCAAACTCCCCAGATATGAATATTAATGAGCATATCTGGGATGCCTTGCCACATGCCATTCATAAGAGATCTCCAGCCCCTCATACTATTACGGATTTATGGACAGCCCTGTAGGTTTGACGGTGCCAGTTCCCTCCAGCACTACTTCAGACATTTGACGAGTCCACGCGAGGTCGCATTGCGGCACTGCTGCGTGCTCGCGGGGGCCCTACACATTTCTTTTTCTCTTCAGCGTATAATGCTATGAGTGTTTTTAGATTTCTTGCCATTAGTCACATGTACATCAGAACTGCTAACGTTTTTGCTTCTATAATGCTTGGATTCTTTTGTGTTGTGTGTTTGTAGTCAATGGTAAGGCTCTTTGTTTTGTAGGAATCTTTCAGGAGGGGAGAAACGCAGGAGGCTGACCCTGGCAGCTAAGGAGGGGTCTGTGGCGGAGCTGCGGGCATTGCTGGCGGGAGGAGCGGACGTGGAGGCGAGGGACGGCAGTGGGAAGACCGCCCTCCACTGGGCAGCGAAACAGGGACACCTGGAGGCGGCGAGGTGTCTAGTAGGGGGCGGCGCGCAGGTGGGCGCAAGGGACCACAGGCAGCTGACGCCTCTGCACGCGGCTGCAGGGGGCGGACATGCGGCCGTGGTACGCCTGCTGGTGGAGGCCTCGGCGGACCCCGACGCCAGGGACCATCGGGGCAGCACTCCACTGCACCTGGCTGCGAGGTGGGGCCATGCAGAGGTGGCGGCTGCGCTGCTGGCGGCAGGGGCCGACAGGCTGGCCAGGGACGACGTGGGGGACACCCCGCTGGACGAGGCCGCGCTTTACAGCCACCAGCAGCTCGTGCAGCTGCTGACATGAAGCTCGGACTCCTACCAACGAACGCGGAGTCGAGCAAAACTTCGCTGTGTGTGACTTTCCACTATTTTGAAAATAAACAATGGGAAATATCAACTGAAATGTCTTCATTACCTGTTAAGTCCTGTGTCTTTGTTTCTCCTAGCACATAAAATGTTGACAACTTAATGAAATGCAGGCCGATACTGATTTGACAGCTTCCATATTTCAAAAGGTGAGCAGCACAATGCTTTCAGAGTACACTCAGTGAAATATCAGCGTTCTATAAAGATTTCTCGTAGTTGAAGTTTTGTTAAATGTTTGAACGAATCCTGTACATTATTTGATCTCTCAAAACTACTTTTTGGACCTTGTATGCTGCTATGTCAAGCAAGTGTAAACTGCACCATGCCCAAACATTACAGCCACCTGTTTAATAGCTCGTTTGTCCATCTTTGGAACGAAATAAATCACTCATTCTGCATATCGGGGATCCGTCAGTTAATCAGTTTATGGGGTGTGTGGCGTTAGATGTCTACACACAAGTCGTGTAATTTGCATAAATAACAGGCCGCCGATTTCCGTACCGATAGCGACTCAGATAGGTGGCACAGTGGATTTAATTCAGGCGAATTTGATCGCCAAGACACAAAGTGAGTTAACTGTAATGCTCTTCAAACTCTGTACCATCGTTCTGGCTCTGAGGCAGACAGTTATACCACTGAAAGATGACATCACCATTAGGGAAGAGCTCTAGCATTAAGGGTTGCAGGTGGTTGCAGGCTGTCAGCGTGTCTTCAATTACTACCACAGGTAACGTGCAAGTGCAGGAGAATGTCTCCCATAGCATAATACTGGTCCCACCAGCTGCCGTTCACCTCAATGACAGTATTTGTGGAGATGACCGTCGACCTACTAGCAAAAATGTAATTCACCCAGAGAGCTGACACATTTCCTTCGATTGACGCTGAATCATCTACATCTACATTTATACTCCGCAAGCCACCCAACGGTGTGGCGAAGGGCACTTTATGCGCCACTGTCATTACCTCCCTTTCCTGTTTCAGTCGCATATGGTTCGCGGGAAGAACGACTGCCTGAAAGCCTCCGTGCGCGCTCGAATCTCTAATTCTACATTCATGATCTCCTCGGGAGGTATAAATAAGGGGAAGCAATGTATTCGATACCTCATCCATAAATGCACCCTCTCAAATCCTAGCGAGCAAGCTACACCGTGATGCAGAGCGCCTCTCTTGCAGAGTCTGCCACTAGAGTTTGCTAAACATCTCCGTAACGCTATCACACTTACCAAATAACCCTGTGACGAAACGCGCCGCTCTTCTTTGGATCTTCTCTACGACCTCCGTCAACCCGATCTGGTACGCATCCCACACTGATGAGTAATACTCAAGTATAGGTCGAACGAGTGTTTTGTAAGCCACCTCCTTTGTTGATGGACTACATTTTCTAAGGACTCTCCCAATGAATCTCAACCTGGCACTCGCCGTACCAACAATTTTATATGATCATTCCAATTGCTCGAGTATCATGTCGCTTTTGGAAACCCAGAATCTACCCTGTAGGAATCAACATGGATTCCGGAAACGGCGACCCAACTAGCTTTATTTGTTCATGACACCCAGAAAATATTAGATGCAGGCTCCCAGGTAGATGCTATTTTTGTTGACTTCCGGAAGGCGTTCGATCATTCCGCACGCATACTCCCAGATATTTTACAGAAGTAACTGCTACCAGTGTTTGTTCCGCTATCATATAATCATACAATAAAGGATCCTTCTTTCTATGTATTCGCAATACATTACATTTGTCTATGTTAAGGGTCAGTTGCCACTCCCTGCACCAAGTGCCTATCCACTGCAGATCTTCCTACATTTCACTGCAATTTTCTAATGCTGCAAGTTCTCTGTATACTACAGCATCATCTGCGAAAAGCCGCATGGAACTTCCGACACTATCTACTAGGTCACTTATATATATATATATTGTGAAAAGCATATATTGTTGTCCCATAACATTCCCTGGAGCACACCAAAGGTTACTTTAACGTCTGTAGACGTCTCTCCATTGATAACAACATGCTGTGTTCCGTTTGCTAAAAACTCTTCAATCCAGCCACACAGCTGGTCTGATATTCCGTAGGCTCTTACTTTATCAGGCAACAGTGCGGAACTGTATCGAACGCCTTCCGGAAGTCAACAAAAATAGCATCTACCTGCGAGCCTGTATCTAATATTTTCTGGGTGTCATGAACAAATAAAGCTAGTTGGGTTGCCGTTTCCGGAATCCATGTTGATTCCTACAGGGTAGATTCTGGGTTTCCAAAAACGACATGATACTCGAGCAAAAAACATGTTCTAAAATTCTACAACAGATCCACGTTAGAGATACAGGTCTATAGTTTTGCGCATCTGCCTGACGACCCTTCTTGAAGACTGGGAGTACCTGTGCTCTTTTCCAATCACTTGGAATCTTCCGTTCCTCTAGAAACTTGCAGTACACAGCTGTTAGAAGGGGGGCAAGTTCTTTCGCATATTCTGTGTAGAATCAAATTGGTATCCCGTTAGGTCCAGTGGACTTTACTATGTTGAGTGATTCCAGTTGCTTTACTATTCCTTGGACAGTTATTCCGATATCAGCCATTTTTTCCTTTGTTATTTAGAGAAGGAACGGTAGTGCGTCTTCCTCTGTGAAACAGCTTTGTAAAAAGGTGTTTAGTATTTCAGCTTTACGCGTGTCATCCTCTGTTTCAATGCCATCATCATCCCTTAGTGTCTGGATATGTTGTTTCGAGCCCGATGGTCCCTTGTCTGATGCAATCGTAACTGGTGATGTCGTTTGGTCAACATGTGAACACGTACGGTCGGTCTGCTGCGGAGCTCCGTGTTCGACAGTGTACGACGAACGGTGTGCTGCAAAACACTTGCACATGCGCCAGTATTTTGGTCTTTTGGCAGAGATGCCACAACTCCACATCATCACCGTCTATCCTCTGAACTCTACATTCTGTGAAGAGACATTGACATCTGACCATTTAACAGCTAGTGGTAGTTCCACTGATCTTCTACCTCTTTCTCTAGATGCTCATGATAGAAGCATGTCAACATTCGACCAGCTTCAGTATTTTCGAGATACTTGTTCACAAGCTCTGCGTGTTAATACTCTGCTCTTTGTCAAAGTCGCTTACCTGAATGTATTTCGGCATTTGCAGCCCATATGTTTGCTAGGTGATTCCCCATTTCTGTCTCATCCGATTACATCCTTTTTTTTTACTGCGTCAGGTGCCCAAAGCGTGGCATCCGATGTCGCAGTGGGCAGTGGTTATAATGTTTTGCCTTTCCAGTGTAAGCTATGTAGCTAGTGCAGTAGCAGTGCAGTGCAGTAGCAGTTCATGTGTTTAATTGTAATGGGACATTGGTGGCAATATTCATTCCACATGATGGGCCTATCATCTGGTGCCATGTTAGCAGTTAATGTTTAACTAAAGAGAATCAAAGAACCCCATCAAATAATTTCTTTCCCACGTGAACACAGCAATAATGCTGATGGTATAAAACTTCTTAACTTGAGGCAGGTAACATCAAGCTTGACTCTCACCTTGCAGGATACTGCAGGAAGTTTTGCTGATTTCCAGATTTCACACAATCTCCAGTGCCTTTCCCTCAGCCCAGTGTCACTTAGGCAGAGCGCCTGCAGGGGTCGCCACATGGCAACTCTGGCTGGACAGGTACCATTTCTCACTGTGCTCGCACTGCCCAGATGGCTTGAATGAACAATACAGCTGATGGAGCTATGTTACGAATTTGTGCAAACATTCGAATCACAAAACAATGGACATCATACATGTGCTACTCCGCTTCCAAATGAATAAAAAGCAACAGTTATCACAATACCTCATAATATTTCACCTAACTATAGACATAAAGAACTTTGCAATTTACTAAAATAGTTAATAAATAAATATAATCAAGCCTGTTGCTAATGGGAGATTGCCACTGACTATCGAGTAGCAATTTTGAAATAATTGTAACATAACATACTCTGTTTAATAGCAGGAAAGTTTAGCATCTGAATTTTGACATAAACACCAACTATGGAATTTCTGCTGGAGATCCATTTTCCTTTTCACGGTAAAAGACTTGAAGTTATCAAAAGTAGCAATACAGTCATAAATGAAAGACAGCACATGCAAAAAGTAAAAGTACTGTCCTCATAATATTGTCATCAATACTTTTTGCCATTGAATTACAATTGCCCAATGAATTGAAGTTGCACTTGAAGCGATAGTTGAGAAATCAACTGTGTATACGACAATATAACAAAACATATTTCACATTACTGTACACAAAATGGGACCCATGTTAGGTAGACTCAAGCAGGTAAGTGGCAAGGAATATCATAAAAGTACAAGACATAAAATTCTCTATTTTGGCACATGGTTAAGTTAAATAATTCTAATTTACAAGTGACTTGCTATTAAGTCAATTAATTGAAATGTGGACGTTTTTATTGACTGAAATTATACAGTTCCTAATTTTTGTTGAGAGTGGAAGTCGATAGTGTTGTGAATTTTCTGTAACAATGTAGGTAATCAGTTCTGCATACCTCTGTTCTTCGATAAAGCTGTAGAGCAAATATCCTTCATATAGTAAGTTATCAATGGCAGTTTCAAACTTTGATGAGAAGTTTTCATATAAAACGTATTTCAAAGTTGTTTTGGTGTGAATGAGTCAGATTTAATACGTCCATTGTGGACTTGGTATGTCAATGGAACAGCATTAGCACTTAAAGCTTCACCTGATTTGCATCCTCAACCCTGAAAGCAACCAACAGACCGGGCCACCAACATAAATGTAACATACTTTGACCTAATCATTGAATACCTCAAAAAGAAAGACCTCCTTCAGGTCAGCCATCTAGGATTTTCAAATGTCAAACCTGTGCAATCCAGCTCCCATTTTTTCTTACGTGACACTGGAAATCCTTGAGTCAAGGGAATCAAGTAGCTGCAGTACTTAATAAATTCGAAAATGACAAGACGTTCCGACAGTGACTTTTATTAACAAAACCACGATCGTAAGAGATTTAAAGTGAGACTGATGTTTCCGTGGTAGGAAAGAACCATCTTACCTCGAATGCTGAGTCACTGGCAGAAGTAGCAGTAACCTCAGGGGTACTTCATAGAAGTGTGTTTGACCCTTCGTTTTCATATTGTATATTAATGACTTGATAGACAGTATCAGTAATAAGATCAGAGTTTTTCTAGATTCTCTGTAATGAAGTGCTATATGATAAAGATCTAAAAGTGATGCAAAGGTTGGTACTCGGTTTAAATGTTCGTAATTATAAGACTGTGCACTTCACAAAATTCCAAAACATACTGCCCTACAGTTTCTATTTCAATGAGTCAGAACTGGAATCAATTAATACCTAAGTGTAATTGTTAATGGGTATATGATGTGGACAAGTATGATCATTAAGTCTCAGTTGCAAGTGGGTGGCAGATTTGTGTTCATTGGCAGGATACCAGGGAAAAAAACTTACGAATTGTTTTGTATTATTTTCAATATTGTTCCAGTGTGTTGCACCCATACCATACAGAACTAACAGTATATATTAAATGTATTGATAGAATCGCAGCACAAATGATCAAATGTTTGCTTGACCCATGAGAGAACTTCAAAAAATGCTGTAAAAGCTCATCTGGAAATGCTTGAAGATAGACAATTATCCTGTGAAAACACAATTATCCCTCCCAGTATCAAGGGAACTTTGTGCTGATTTTTGAAAATATTGTCATCTAGTCAGTCACATCACATTTTAAAACTATGACAAATTCTTAAATTGTTTCTTAGAGGTATTTAATGAATCATTTCCTCGTAGATATAAGCAAAAGAAAGAAATGGTAAACTCAAATGGATTACAGCAGGAATAAAAATTTTTAGTGCCAGAAAGAGTGTGCTCCACAATGAGTTAAAATCAAACAGAAATCCGAATTTTGTTACTTATGTCAAACAGTGTAAAGCTGTATGTACGAAAGTTGTAGTGGCAGCTAAAAAAATTGCAAATAATAAATTCATACAAGAACACAGAAATAAAAGCAGTGTGGTGAGTTGTTGAGTCTGAATTAGGAGCCAAAGTAAGAATTCATGAGATTTTGAAAATTATATATGAAAATTGAATTATAGTAAACCCTGTTCAGATATCAAATTGTTTCAAAGAATTCTTGCTAAATGTAGTAAGATCGGATGTGAATGAGATTCTATCAGGGCATCACAAATTTGGAAAACAGCCAGAACACATCTTTTAAACAAACTTGAGAAAATCACCCAAAGGGATGTGGAAAAGGAAATATTGTTTCTAAAAAACAAAACCTCACATGGTTGGGATGAAATAACATCATCTGTAATCAAGTGTGTGTACGATATTATTTCTCAACCGCCGTCGATTATTATAAATCAATCTTTTGAACAGGGATGCTTTCCAAATGTTTTGAAATATCCTGGGATCAAACCTCTATTCAGGAAAGGATCGACAGAAGATATGGGAAATTCTCTCTTGCGGGTCTTCTCTAAAGTCTTTGAAAAGATTGCAGCAAAACAAATTAATAAATTTCTTACTGTAAATGAGATAATTTTTAAAAACCAGTTCAGATTCCAACAGGGTAAAAACACTGTGAATGCTATAAATGAGTTTATCCAAAAAAATGCTCCACATTAGATAAAGGTAGAAAGGTCACAGGAATAATCTGTGATCTAACTAAAGCTTTCGATTCAGTGAGCCATGCATTACTCATCCACAAGTTACAGATGTATGGAATCAGGGACACTGATTTAAAATGGTTTAGCTGTCAGGTAGGAGACAGTAATTTTAACTTCAAATGGAACCAATTATTCCTCAGACTGGAAAACAGTTCCCAAAGGAGTCCCCCCCCCTCCTCCTCCCCCCACCTCCTCCCCCCTCCTCCTCCCCCCACCTCCTCCTCCCCCCTCCTCCCCCCTCCTCCCCCTCCTATGGCCATTATCCAATAATAAACTAACAAACGATGGAGCTGATCCTCCTCGGTACACAATACGGGTTAGAACACTGTTGCAGAAACAACGAACCAAACATGCCAAATTCAGACGCAAAATCCCCAAGATTGGTGATCTTTTACAGAAGCTCGAAATTTAGAGCGGACTTCAATGCCAGATGCTTATGACAGTTTCCGCAACGAAACTTTTTCTCGAAAACTGGCAGAAAATCGAAAGAGATTCTGGTCGTATGTAAAGTATGCTAGCAGCAAGACACAATCAATGTCTTCTCTCTGCGTGATAGAAACGGAGATACTGTAAAAGATAGTGTTGCAAAGGAGAGTTACAAAACACAGCCTTCCGAAATGCCTCCACAAAAGAAGACGAAGGAAATATTCCAGAATTCGAATCGAGAACAGCTGCCAACACGAGTAACATAGAAGTAAATCACTTAATAAAAGCAAGTCTTCTGGTCTAAACTGTACACCAATTAGGTTCTTTTCAGTGTATGCCGATGCATTAGCTTCATGCTTGACAATCATCAACAACCGCTCGCTCGACGAAAGATCTCGACTCAAAGACTGGGAAGTGACACAGGTCACACCAGTATTCAAGAAAGGTGGCTGGAGTGACCCCACATAATCCGGATCACTAAAGTCGATATGCAGCGGGATTTTGGAACATTATGAATTGCTTTGAAGAAAACAGTATATTGACATACAGCCAACAAGGATTTGGAAAATATCGTTCTTGTGAAACACAACTAGCTCTTTACTCACACGACATCTGGTAAAATTCACGTCTATGCATGGTGTTATAGGATCCTGATTTTAGTACAATGATTGTGTGTGTATGTTTGAACGCTGTGCAAGGGAGCGATGTGGGAGTGATAAAAGATTAGAATTAATTTGCTGTGGATGTGAGTGTAGCTCAATTAAGAGCGATATAATTTAAATTGTTAAATATAATATTTAATATGTGATGGTTAGCTTTGGTGATTGGGTTGAGGTTTAAGAAGAGGGTGGTGTGTTTGGGGGAGGACCTTATTAGGTCTGACCTAAATTTGATCACTCTTTGAAGGACGATATTTTTATTTAATTGAAAGGGGGAAAAAATAATTTTTCTCTGTCTTCGTAGGTTCTCTATAGACGGGAAGGGATTTAGTTCTTTTAGTAAAAGAAAAATTGTAAATTAAATTTAGAAGGTCTTAGAAAGAAGATAATGTTATTGATTTATTAAAAGAAAAATTATAAATTAAATTTAGAAGGTCTTACAAAGAAGAGATTGTTTTTGAGTAGTGAATATATAACTTTTTTATATTTACTTCTAGTTAGTCATGGCACACTAAAGTACTAGGGCTCTGCTTAATATCGACGAGTACAAGGTGAATTTTATAATATTATATTAAAAATATTTTTGGTCTTCTAATTTGCGAGAATGTAGATATCTGTAAAAAAGGGGGGTAGGTTCTGATCAGAAAGACTGCCACATTTCTTCCAGTGGAAAAACGCTCTCCAATCATCTGAATTGTTATGAGAGCGAATGGGTTGACTGAGGGTGCACTTATGTAAAATGGTCATTTTGTACCTTATAGGGAATTCTATCTTTATTAGAAGGACAAAGTGAACATGGTGAAACGTCCCCTTAGAAAAATTATACATAACTATTCTTAAACTGACACACAATATTTTTAGCGCAACGCAATCTGACTTTCAAAAATCCCTACAAAAGAATGGCCCTGACTAACATTAACCTATACCTTTCACAAATCACTTACCTCACCAAAAATCTTGGTTACTCGAACTACTGCAATACAGCGAGCGCCAATACTGCCAGCTAACTAAAAGATTCAAACTACTGAAGGCACCAACTACTGATTGGCATAGTTAGCAAATGAAAGATTTTAATAGAGAACAAACAATGTATTTACCTTAATAGTCATAACATCCAGTTCATGACATCCAGTCTTACAAATTTCAAAACTCCGCCATCTGTCACCCCACATCCACCACTGCTGGCGGCTCACCTCCAACTGCGCAACGCTACGCACTGTTAACATCCAGCTGCCCAACACTACAATGGCGAGTATTACAACACCATGCTCCCCACAAAAAATTTTACAAATTGTTTTGGGCAGTGACCAATACAGATTTGAAAAAATTTTCCATATTTACAATAACAAAGAAATGAAATGCACACACTTATCGATACAATGTTGGTCAAAAGCTAAAATTTTCTCACAGTCCATAAAGGCAGTCCTGATCGTTCATCACAGTAAAATAGCAGTGTGTTTGCTCAATGTCTGAGCAGTAAAAGAAAATGCACACAGAAGTAGTGAATTTCCATGCAGTCTTGAAGAAGTAGTGTTGTCCTTCCAACGGAAAGACAGTGCTGACTCTTGACATGCAGACAGGTAATGGGCCACAACAGAGCAAACTATCTGTATCTATGTCATTAAAGTGGTGCACCACAAAACTAATTCTACAGCAGAGTCAGTCGAAGTTTTGAAGAATATTGGTAGGTTGGCCATCACAGAGCAGACCCACTGTAGTCCTGGTAGAGAATATGGTATTGGTGGGCCACCAGAGGTGCAGACCCACTGCAGTCCTTGTAGAAATAATGGTATTGGTGAGTCATCAAAGGGCTAGACCCACTGTAGTCCTTGTAGAGATGGCCAGCAGCCATCCGTTGCGACTGTGCAGGTGCACAATCACCATCGAAGAGTCTTGTGGACAATATAGCAACTCCATAAACCACCACTTCTGCACTCACAATTTTTTTTGAAATGTCCTTAGAACCAGCAGTACTGTTAACCAGTCCCTTACTGAATTATTAACACACGTGCAAACACTATCAGTACCTACTTCTCACATATTGTCCATATACTATGACCAACAGAAACGTGTGCAGTGAAATGTAATTTACAAATTACTTAATTTGATGAACTGGTGTCAATTACAATTTTATAACATGAGAAACAATAACAAAGGTACAAAATATATCATTAAAGAACATAGTACTACAGATAACATTTGCAGTATTACAGGCTTTACAAAAGAATCGAAATAACAAATACATCAGTGTTTCAAAAATTATGACATAAGTACATACATAAAAGATCAGAATAACTTTTGAAACATCAACTTCACACATGAGCATTAAAACAAAACAGAATAAATAATGTGTAAACATCTTTACAAAGTAAATTACATGTTATTAATGCAAATTATATTTGAGGATAACAGTATTCCTCATCATAGTGAATGTAGCTTAGTATTAGAAGAGAAACAATTCTATGAAACAGTACACAGAGACATGAGGAAAATAAGTACACAAGGGTACACAAAAACATAGTGGGATAACACAAAAGGGTTTGTTTTCAGGGTAACATTTGGTACTGCAGTTCAACCCAAAACTTCATTCCATAGATCATCCCTCTTATTTCAACATTTGCTCCAGCCCAAAAAAAGTCCTATCCAATCATGCTTTCTGTATTCTGTTCACATCCTCTTTCAAAAATAGTTTTTCTCCACTGTACACTACCTTTTTGGCCAAACCATTTTCTTATAGCTTCTCAATGGTTTTCTCCCAATTCATCACAGTTAGTTTCTTATATAGTCTACCCCCTCTTAAGCTAACTTAAACATACTGAGCTCAGATGCTAAACTAAGGGACGAGGCAATGCAGCAGCACAAAACAATTAACACAAACAGCAATGACAAAAAATGCAAATTGGCAAAAAAAGGCAGCAATATAGGACTTAGCAAAGCAAATGCAACATTACAACTAATATGAAGCAATGAACAGCTACAAGGAAAATGAATCAGTAGTAAAACTGGCTTAACAGAGTAATAAGAGTGAAATTCAGTAACACTATGCCTGTCAAACAGCAGCAGCAAATGCAATAACTTATAACTAAACATGACAAAGCTCAAGCAGAAAAAATATTACAGTAAAGACAACAATGCAGAAAAGGAAAATGTCTATTCACATATTAATATCTATGTCATTAAAGTGGTGCACCACAAAACTAATTCTACAAAAGATGTTACCAAGTAGTTGAAAAGAAAATTAAGTAAGCAGTAACTGTTATTAATCCCTTCTTATTGTTCTTTCCTTTCCAATTGCTCCTTTTTCGAAGAACATGGATCATAAAATTATTATTTAACAGATCTGTTGACAGAAAGTTTTCACATTAGCAAATGCATTTAATTTTATAAAATCAATGCTGTAACACAGCTGGAAACCAGATATCAAATGAAATAAGCAACTATGAAAGGCAAAGCATAAAAATACCATTCAATAGTCATATGACATTTAATAAGTTAGTACAAATTCTCTCAACTCTCGTAGAAAGACACTTCTCTTAACAAGGTGTGCTGATGTAAGAATGTTTCCAAGTAATCATCGTGTCGTATTTGCGATGCTTTCTACAAAGGAGTGTCAATAGCGAGAATAATGGCCTCCTTCTTTTCTGCACCTGTGCCTCTGGAAGGCACACACTAATGGCTTGTTTCCAGGTGGCTGTCGCCCTGCTGGGTGCCCACGACGCATTACGTGCAGGTGGTCACTTAACTGTCTTACCGAAATATTTACGACACCAGTTTCCACTACAGTGGCAGTCTCATATCAAAAATTTCACAGGTCAAGAATTTGCGTTACACATCTGTAAAAACAATATCCTATTGATATAACAGTGTCCAAAAAATTTTCGTCGACATTGTAATACATTCACGCATTTACATACATTTCATCACTCTTAAAGTACGATTCTTGGTTTGCAACAACCTTTTTCACAAACCAAAGTCCCTAACCGCTACTCATTATTCCTTACGTTATTCGTCGACACTTCTTCAATATTTCATCATAACACATACGTAGCATAATTAAATAACTCATATAGCATCAGCTTATTTATCATAAATATACCGCAACAGCACAATACATATCGTCATCATAACATCATAAAACCTTAGCCAAATCTCAAAATCATCGTAGCTTTCTGCAATAACTTCAAGACCTAAAAAATATTCTCTGCTCATTTCAATAGTGTCATCTACCTCAAACGTACTTTAAAAATCATGATCCCATACCAAATACATCATTCAAAGCTCTCATAGTATAACAATGGTTCCAAAAAAATATGAACTGTTCACAAAGTACAGACAAAATACAATTTCATAAGTGTGAAGTTATCCAACGGTGTAAATACGTAAACATCTGTCACTGATGTAGTAAAAAAAAGTTTGTCTCTCAGTTAAATGATCAGATAGCTGTGTAATTAATGTGTTAGAGAAAAATGATACCGATGTGTAAAGTTGTATAAGCAAATACCATATTAGCTAGGGCTCCTTGTGCTTGCCAAACACATGGTACCCAAAGTAAGCGTGTACCCCCCTGAGGATTAATGTAATTATATCCTCAGGTGTTACAGATTACAGCAATGGAATGAAATGTATCACAGAAAACCTTTGTATCATTGTAATTCAAATATCTTTAAAGATAAATGTTTTAAGCACAAAATTAATCACTCAAATACGTGTACTGTAGCGCTAAACCGTGCGTCTTTTTGTAAGATAATCTCTGTGGAAGTGTCGTAGTTATCGTCCTCTGAAAGCTAAGTTCTGTAGAAGTCAATGTACTTACCTCATGATAAACAAAAGTGAAATGCTTTGCGTATAGATATCGTAGTTACTACGCTTATTGCCGTGATGAAGTAAGTACTGTGCTGTAACGTATTGTTGTGCTACAGAAAAGACTGCCTCATTGTAGCTATACCACAAAAGTTACTACTAAAACATGTTTTCCCTTCCAGAAGAATTCATAAAAACTGTGCAGATATACACTCCTGGAAATTGAAATAAGAACACCGTGAATTCATTGTCCCAGAAAGGGGAAACTTTATTGACACATTCCTGGGGTCAGATACATCACATGATCACACTGACAGAACCACAGGCACATAGACACAGCCAACAGAGCATGCACACTGTCGGCACTAGTACAGTGTATATCCACCATTCGCAGCAATGCAGGCTGCTATGGAGACGATCGTAGAGATGCTGGATGTAGTCCTGTGGAACGGCTTGCCATGCCATTTCCACCTGGCGCCTTAGTTGGAACAGCGTTCGTGCTGGACGTGCAGACCGCGTCAGACGACGCTTCATCCAGTCCCAAACATGCTCAATGGGGGACACATCCGGAGATCTTGCTGGCCAGGGTAGTTGACTTACACCTTCTAGAGCACGTTGGGTGGCACGGGATACATGCGGACGTGCATTGTCCTATTGGAACAGCAAGTTCCCTTGCCGGTCTAGGAATGGTAGAACGATGGGTTCGATGACGGTTTGGATGTACCGTGCACTATTCAGTGTCCCCTCGACGATCGCCAGAGGTGTACGGCCAGTGTAGGAGATCGCTCCCCACACCATGATGCCGGGTGTTGGCCCTGTGTGCCTCGGTCGTATGCAGTCCTGATTGTGGCGCTCACCTGCACGGCGCCAAACACGCATACGACCATCATTGGCACCAAGGCAGAAGCGACTCTCATCGCTGAAGACGACATGTCTCCATTCGTCCCTCCATTCACGCCTGTCGCGACACCACTGGAGGCGGGCTGCACGATGTTGGGGCGTGAGCGCAAGACGGCCTAACGATGTGGTTGACCGTAGCCCAGCTTCGTGGAGACTGTTGCGAATGGTCCTCGCCGATACCCCAGGAGCAACAGTGTCCCTAATTTGCTGGGAAGTGGCGGTGCGATCCCCTACAGCACTGCGTAGGATCCTACGGTCTCGGCGTGCATCCGTGCGTCGCTGCGGTCCGGTCCCAGGTCGACGGGCACGTGCACCTTCCGCCGACCACTGGCGACAACATCAATGTACTGTGGAGACCTCACGCCCCACGTGTTGAGCAATTCGGCGGTACGTCCACCCGGCCTCCCGCATGCCCACTATACGCCCTCGCTCAAAGTCCGTCAACTGCACATACGGTTCACGTCCACGCTGTCGCGGCATGGTACCAGTGTTAAAGAGTGCGATGGAGCTCCGTATGCCACGGCAAACTGGCTGACACTGACGGCGGCGGTGCACAAATGCTGTGCAGCTAGCGCCATTCGACGGCCAACACCGCGGTTCCTGGTGTGTCCGCTGTGCCGTGCGTGTGATCATTGCTTGTACAGCCCTCTCGCAGTGTCCGGAGCAAGTATGGTGGGTCTGACACACCGGTGTCAATGTGTTCTTTTTTCCATTTCCAGGAGTGTAAATACAGATATTGTGCAGATATAAAACAGATACAGTGCAAAAGCAATAATATAAATTATATCACTCGTTAATAGCGTCGTGATATAATCGTGTAGCTGTCAAATAAACTAACCACTGTGTCTTCTGGTATCTCCAAGAAAGTACTTTAAATCCAGAATGTATTTTCAAGTAAACCAAAATGTTGCATTAAAATCTCATTAGCAGTACTGGTAAATGTTCTAATTATGTGAGCCTTATAGCCGTTACATAACTGTGCAACTAACAAGCAAGAATGTACACACACAATAACACTGTGTCATCTGTTCACAATAACAATGCATTCGTAATTTCTGTTTAAATAAGTTCTCTTGGTTCTTGACTGGATATTTAACTTCAAACATTGTTGCATGTTAACAGTTTCTTAAGTCTGACAAAGCCTACTAGAAATGTGAAGTGAAACGTTTTGTGGCAAAGACAAAGTTAAAAGGCAGGTTATTTCTCAATAAACGGTTTTACATGTGAAATGTGGTGTAAACCTTTACTCTTCCTAGTACGCGGAGTTTCAACTTCAACGCAATTATCATGTGGTATACGTCGGATTCTGTAAGGTCCATTGTAAACTAGAAAGAATTTATGACTCAAGTGTTTCTTTTTATGTGACAATGAATGAGCTTTAATGAGAACTTTCTGACCAATATATAATTTCTTTGCATTTGCTTTACCGCGTAATTTTCTCCTTTTGTCTGCAGCAGAATTTATCTTTTTAGTAGCCAAATCAATTATGTCTTTGTGTCGAAGTTTACGTGTATTCGGAAAAGGTACAAGCTCTCTGATTCTGTTCGGTGGTTCTTTATTCTTCAGTACAAGAGTAGGTGGTGAAGCAATGGAGTCATGAGGCATTTCATTCAGCACGTTTTGAAATAAGTGTAAATATCTGTCCCAATGCTGATGCTTTCTGTGACAATAAAGTCTGCAAAGCTTACTGATTTCTTTCATAATCCGTTCGGGGGGATTACAATGTGGTGAGTACAATGAAATAAAAACAGGTTTGATTTTATGATTCCGAAGCATGCGCGACCAAACAGCTGAACTGAATAGCGGTCCGTTATCTGAAATGAGTTTAGCAACGTGGCCAACCTCACGTAAGAAATTTTTAACAAAGGCGTTGAATACAGACCGTCCAGTGGCTTTACGTAACGGAGTGAAAGAAACAAATTTTGAAGTAAGTTCAACAGCGACTAGAACGTACGAAAATCCATTAGATGTTCTGACTAGCGGTCCCAAGAGATCAACAGCAGCGAATTCTTTTAATTTAGAAGGAATGATAGGAAACAACGGAGCACGATGAGAGACAGTAGATGGTTTCGCCTTTTGACAAAGTTTACAAATAGACAAGACTCTTCGAATTCTCTTTTCCATATTGTTAAAATAACAAGTCGTTCGAAGAATATGATAACATTTTCGTGGACCAAAATGTGCATAGCTGAAATGAATGTACCAAATGAGTTTATTAACAAAATCGTCTGGAATGCAAAGTACCCATAGCTTGTCATCAACAGTGCATCGTTTGAACAGTATGTTGTTTCTAACCAGATAATAATGCCGAATCTGTGTGTGTGTCTTTTCATGCCATTTACTTTTGATGTCTTTCCAAATCGGATCTTTATCTTGTACATGAGCAATGTCCTTTAAAGACGTGGTGATGAAGTTTTCAAAGGCGACTTTCTGGATGTAAAGAATACTGAAATTTCGCTCGAGGTTGCCTTCTGTGTTACTTTTCTCAAGCCCAGCCGGTGCGCGTGACAGTGCGTCCGCAACAATGTTCTCCTTGCCGGGAATGTAGACTATTGTGAAGTGGAATTCTTGCAGAAATGATGCCCAACGTTTTAACCTGTCGTGATTTAATTTTGAAGACATAAGAAATTGTAATGCACGATGGTCACTGCACACTTATACGTGCTTACCAGAAAGAAAGAAACGGAATTTGTTAAATGCCCAAACGATAGCTAAAGCTTCTAATTCAGTAACGGAATATTTTTTTTCAGATTTTGTTAGCACTCTGCTAGCTCAAGCAATGGTTTTCTGAACGGTAGCGTCATTTTCTATGGCTTCTTGAAATAAATGGGCACCAAGGCCGACTTTAGAAGAATCCCTGCTAAGTCAGAAATCTTGTGACAGATCTGGATGAGCTAGTATTCACGTATTAAATAACGCTTCTTTCAAAGAATTGAATTCCAACTGTGCTTGTTCGTCCCAGTTCCAAATAGTATCTTTTCCAGTGAGAGAACAAAGTTTTGGTGTAACTAGAATTTGCATATTCAGAAAACGACCTTGTTTTTTTGTGGATGGAACTGGAATGGCTCTGATTGCTTCTAACTTTTCAGGATCCGGCTGAATGCCATCAGAAGAAATAATATGTCCCAAAAACTTCACCTTTGTCCTACCGAATTCAGACTTTTCCAAGTTAACTGTAATTCCAGATTCTGCAAAAATACGTAACACGCTGTTGAGGATGCGATTGTGTTGTTCACATGAGGCTTCTGCTATTAGAATATCGTCCACATATAAGGTGATGTGACGTTTTAAGAGCTCAGGTAATATGGAATTTAGCCCGCGAATGAATGCTGCCGAGGAAATGTTCAAACCAAAAGGAAGTTTCCGAAACTGATAACAAACGCCGAAACAAAGGGAAGCTGTGTATTTTCTACATTCTGGATGAAGTTCGATCTGATAAAAGCTGGATCTGCGATCAATGGAAGACAACACTTTTACACCATTAAAATTTTGAAGAAGTTCTTCCAACGTTTGCGGCCTGACTGTATCAGGAATAATGATAGTATTGATTTCTCTCGAATCTAAGACAAGCCTGATCGATCCATTTTTCTTCTCAACAACATGTAATGGATTGTTGTATGAGCTTACTGCAGGCTCAATAATGCTCTCGTCAAGCATAGATTGTATTTCTGTTCTAACACGGTCCCTATAATGTGCTGGAATTACGTATGGTCTGACACAAAATTTAGTATGCTCACGAACACGAAATTGGTACTGAAATCTCTTGATTGTTCCTGTTTTGTGAGTAAAAACTGTGGAATGTGCTTGTAAAATCTCAAAAAGGTCTTGCCTACCAGTGTCATTACATTTTTCAGTTGTTTGGATTTTATTCAGAATTAACTCATTAGTATCAAATGCACCGTCGATATCATGTCTGTCAGTACTTGCAGAGTGATTGTTAGTGTCTAGTTCCGTAGAAAATTCCGAACTGTTGTCTAACAGAAGGTAAAGCCGATTAATTTCCTCGTCATGGTTTGAGAGCCAATCTTCAAATTTCAGAGCTATTGACTTACCTTCTTTCTCTAAACTTATTTCAGCATCGTGAAAGTTTAAGATTGCTTTGTATTCATTCAAAAAGTCTACTCCCAGTATAATTTCCGTCGACAATAATGGAACAATAAGAAAGTTTATAGAGGAGCTGTGGCTTTGACAAAAGAATTCTAAGTTGGTTTGTTGGCGTACATCTACACTTTTTCTAATGACTGCACCTTGTAATTTAATCTTGCGTAACGGAGGTGTGGGGCGATCGTTCAATTTGTTGCATTTGCTAAAAACTGTTTCACTAATTACTGAAATGGGACTGCCAGAGTCAAGTTCTGCCGTAAAATTTAAGTCATTTACTGTAATGTGAATCACAGCATATGCAATGTTGTTATGTTTTACGTCGTGTACCTGGAGTAATATGTCCCTAATGTCTTCCGTTTTTACGTAATTACTAGCTACGGCAGCTGCGTCGTCAGTTTCATAAGTACGTTTTGAGGCTGCCAGCGGTATGAGTCATTGGCTATTGTGTCTTTGTTGGCGCCCGTCGTTATTGGGATTTGGAGACCTAACTTCTACAAATTCACCTTGTCGAGAGGGCCCCGCCCTGTTTGAATCCCGCCAGTTCTGATGAAATTCAGGTCTGTCGTTACGATCATGTCGTGTGTCGTCATGTCGGTAGATTTCATAGTTTCTTTCTTGTCGGTCACATGGTGGAGAATTTCTCCCTGAATCGTAACTGCGCGCTGGACCGTTGCGTCTTAAGTTATTCCGTCTCCCTTGATAATAATTATTTTGGTTCCCATATTGTCTGTTCCTCTGATTGTCTCTGTGATAGTCATTACCGCGGAGAGGTGATCTTTCCCTGTAATTATTACTACTCTGCCAACGGTTGTCATACGGGTGGTGTCTGTTTTGGTCACGATTTGTATTGTGAGAATAGCCTTGTTGTGTATTATTTCTGTCATCGCGGAATTGTGACAGGTGTGACCTGTAATTGTTGTGCTCCTGGTTTCGCGTTCCGCGATTGTCAGTTTCAATTTCTAATTCTTGTAACAGTCCCTGAAAAGATTCAATGTCGTCTTTGCATCGTCCTGCTAAAATAATATGTCGTAAATGTTCAGGTAATTAGATTAAGCAAATGCAGATGAGTTCTGAGGGTCTGTATGGGTTTGAAAGATATTGGTTCTTATGCAACATCTCTTCAAAATATTTCACAAGACTGGAAAATTCAGATTGTTCGAAATGTTTCATCATTATGATGCTATGTTTTCCTCGGTCTTGTGTGGCTTGAGACCAATATGCTGAGAGGAAGGCATGATAAAATTCTCCTTCACTGTGAGAATCGTGAATGACCGATCGCATTCTTACAGCTGGTTGATTCTCCAAGCAGCCACACATAAATTCTAATCCGTGCTCTAATGACCAGTTGGGAGGAAAACAATGAGAGAATTGATGGAACCACGCTTGTGGATGAACGTCGTTGTCAGAATTCTTAAATGTTTTGAATTTACGTGTAGTAATGAACAGCTTATAGTCAAAATTATCGTGTCGGCGAGTCGCATGTCGGTCATTGTTACGTCGTGTCGGCGGTTCCATCTCAAAATTCGGTGCACCTTGCCAATTTCTTTTATGATTTCCGAAATGCCCTGTGTTATTATTTTATGGCTTTTCCGTATTTCTAAGTCCCTCTTCCCGTGTTGGAGCGCGAGTGTCCTCTGAAATATGTAATTTTTGTATTATTTGTGCCAACTGATCCTGTACTTCCCGGATTTCTCCTTTGTATTGCGTATTAATTTGATTCTGATTTTGTTTGAATTTCTTAATTTGTTCATACTCTTCTGTGTCAGTGATGGCTACAGGTCTTGTGTCATTCAGATCATCATCTACTTTTGCAGATAAATTAGTGAACTGATCTGAAAGTTTGGCTACTTTCTCCGATAGTGAACACATTTGCTCAGTGTGTTTTTCTGAACCATGTTTCAGAGTGTCCACTTGTGTTGAAATCGAATCTACTGTGTCCTTTAAGTTTTCCTGAGTTCTTGCAAGTTGTGTAACCGAAACGGTGGATACAACTGAGTCCATTTTAACTTGCCAGGTGTCACGATTTTCACGAACAATAGTTTGCAGTTCTTTTATGGCTGCATCGTGATTCTGTAATGCATTTTCATGCTGCGAAAAAATAGGTTGAAAATGCTTACAAATTTGTGTTTGTATGTCATAACAGATTTTTGACATTTCGATTCAATGTTATGTAACTCAGTAGTTAAATCCTCACGTGTTTGTTCAAGTGGGGTGTCTAACTTCCGAAGATTTTGTTCCATTGTGTCTAACTGTTGCTGTGTTTGTCTCTGGTATTCTTCCATTGTGTCTAACATTTGAAGCTTTTGCTGTGTTTGTCTCTGATTTTGTTCCATTGTGTCTAACTGTTGCTGTGTTTGTCTCTGATTTTGTCCCATTGTGTCTAACTTTTGAAGATTTTGTTCCATTGTGTCTAACTGTTGCTCTGTTTGTTTCTGATTTTGTTTCATTTGTTGCATTAATTGCAATAATAATGTATTAGTGTCTGGAATCTGTTCCTGTATGCTTTTGGCAGTGCGTTTGCACCGGCAACATTCACATTTTGACGAGCTGAAAATGTGTCTTGACTTATTTGAGAAAACAGTGAGGACGCAAACCTGAATGTACAGTATTTGGAAGATTGTGTCCTGCCATTTCGGATTCCTGACGCGAGCTGTTGCCAACGGATCGATCGATAACGCTTCCCTGTTCTCTAATTGTTTCATTGTCTACGCCATTGTTTGCCGCCCGCTCCATTCCCCTATGCACAATTACCAGATTACTGCTTCGAATGTCTTTTAATCCATCACACAGTGGTGCTGGTAAGCTACGCTTGTCGTCACGGTTATTTCTCATTTTACTTTGGAGCCTAGTGTTACGTTTCTCACACGGCATTAGTCACAATATTCCACACGATAACACACAAAAGCACAATTTAAAGAGCAAAAATAAGAGAACACATTAACATAGCACTGAAAATAATATCTAGTTAATTGCAAGCTTAGCTGCGAAATACTTGGTGCAAATCTACATGCATGCCACAACTGTTTTACTGTACAACAATGAAAAACTACAACTACAAAGGAGATTCTCTCTACAATTACGCGCTAGCAATAAACAAAATCTACACTGCAGAATGAGATTTTCACTCTGCAGCGGAGTGTGCGCTGATATGAAACTTCCTGGCAGATTTTAAACTGTGTGCCCCACCGAGACTCGAACTCGGGACCTTTGCCTTTCACGGGCAAGTGCTCTACCATCTGAGCTACCGAAGCATGACTCACGCCCGGTACTCACAACTTTACTTCTGCCAGTATGCGTCTCCTACCTTCCAAACTTTACAGAAGCTCTCCTGCGAAACTTGCAGAACTAGCACTCCTGAAAGAAAGGATATTGCGGAGACATGGCTTAGCCACAGCCTGGGGAATGTTTCCAGAATGAGATTTTCACTCTGCAGCGGAGTGTGCGCTGATATGAAACTTCCTGGCAGATTAAAACTGTGTGCCCGACCGAGACTCGAACTCGGGACCTTTGCCTTTCGCGGGCAAGTGCTCTACCATCTGAGCTACCGAAGCACGACTCACGCCCGGTGCTCACAACTTCTGTATGAGTCTCGGTCGGGCACACAGTTTTAATCTGCCAGGAAGTTTCAAAATCTATACTAATTACACAAACGACAAGAAAAAAATCAGAAGATTCCAGTGAGGTATCCTGGCAGGGTCGCCATATGAAACATCCCCTTAGAAAAATTATACGTGACTGTGCTTAAACTGACACACAATATTTTTAGCGCAACGCAATCTGACTTTCAAAAATCCCTACAGTAGAATGGCGCTGACTAACATTAACCTATAACTTGCACAAATCACTTACCTCGCCAAAAATCTTCGTTACTCGAAATACTGCAATACAGCGAGCGCCACTACTGCCAGCTAAATAAAAGATTCAAACTACGGAAGGCACTAACTACTGATAGGCATAGTTAGTGAATAAAAGATTTTAATAGAGAACAAACAATGTATTTATCTTAATAGTCATAATATATATAGCAGTTCATGACATCCATTCTTACAAATGTGCTGTTTTGATGGAGACAGCTCCAGATTATCCATTCTCAAAAATCCGCCATCTCACTTCCCCACATCCACCACTGCTGGCGGCTCAACGCTACGCTACGCGCTGCCCAACACCACAATGGCAGACAACAATGCCAACCAGCCACAGACTGCACTCAGCACAGCCAGTGATTTTTCATACAGAGCGCTATGTGGCGTTACCAGTATAAAAAACCTAAACAGCCTACTTACAATGGGAATATTGTTACCATTGGTATGTGTTTAAGTATATAATATTAAACGCACTGGTCTCAGTGAGTGGGGTGTGTATGTCGGTGAAAGTATGTTACTTATTTGACTAGATGTATGAGTAATTTATTGTGTATAATTATTCAAGCAATATGACTATCTGTGGAAAAAGGAATTATTATGTTCTAATGAGCTGGGTTGTATATGGGGGCGTAAATGATTGTACTAAATTATTATAAGAGGGCGGGTGGCATATAAGTAGAACAAGTTCTGTGAAAGTGTGTGTTGAATGACTGAGCTAGTGGATGACACGACTCATCTACGTCTGTATCATTAGGACCTGTAAATAAATGTTGTATAATTGGGGCCATGGTAATAATATTTAATTCAAGTTGGAGGTGGTAAATATGGACAAGGCTTTGAATATTGGTGTGAGTGTGATATGTGCTTGATGGTCTGTTTAAAAGTTTCAATCTTTAATTGGGTTTGGTATTTCGGGGTGTGTGTAAACTTAATTTTACTCTTGAAAGTGCGAGAAAGATGAGTTGATGGGTGTTAAGGTAGAGGCTACGTTTGTAATTCGAAAAGACGGGATGAGATCGGTAAATTTATTGGTGGACATGGTTTGTGGGGTGAAATATGAGCGTCAAGACAGGGTTGAGGACGTTTGCGTATGTTGATGGTGGGAGGAGTAAATAAGATCTTATTTTTTAAAAAAAATGTTCTAAACTAATAACAATATTGAGAAGGTTTTAGATGGCTGGTCACGCGACGGGGGGGGAGCATGGATGTATAGTTATGTTTAGTTAAAGGCCTATGTAATGTCGTGTGAGGAGCAATGCGGTGTGTGCTACAGAGTCATAGGCGGTAAAGACATGTGCTGCTATGATGTTTCTAGCGTATGGAGGCTGCGCTTTGATAATTATGCTACGTCGATATAAAGTTGGCTTTCACCCGCGTTCGGTGGTAGCGGCTCGGGATTGTGAGGCACCGCGGTCCTGCACGGACGTCTGTGTGTGCTTTGACCGCTGACGAGCGCGTTGACCGCGCCAACTCACGCTTGCGGAAGCAGCAGGGGCTGTGCGAGGTCTGAAATGAGACGGATGGGTGACTTCACGATCCTGTGGGCAGGGTGCAGAGTGGGGGGTACTTGCGCACGTCTGCTGGGTTATTTTGCGAGCGGATCTGCAGGCTCTGCTGTGCGTTATGAGGACAGTTTACGAGTACTGAGCGTATCTACACCTCTGTGTGAGGAATTATTTAGTAGCAGTTTGCTATTGTGTGTACTGGAATTACGACTGAGTCTGTGGGACGTGCGACATGGCCTAGAGCAAATGTGGTTGGGTGTTTTGTGACCGTGTGGTAGATGCACTGTATGGTTAAATAAGTTGTTTGAAAAAATAAGTAGAGTGTTGTCAATCATTACACGCCCATGCAGCGCAGATCAGAGTGATCGGTTTTCCGTGACGGCAGTAAGTTTTTCGCAGCGGCCTTATTCGTGTGTGTCGACGAGCTACGAGCTATTCTGCCAATAGACGTGAAGGCGGGTCCAGACCTGAGACGCCGGCGGTATACTTGAGAAGAACAATGCAGCTTTCACATGTGTCGGCTGTCACGAGGGCTCGGAAGCTGCACTTGGCCGGAGACTCTGGAATCCCGACAGCACGCGCGCGCGGCCTGCCTTGGAGCGTAATCTGAGGCGCATACGGGGTTCCAGTTTCTCCGGTGATAGGTGCCAATGCGACTGTGTTGAGGTAATGTTTGGGGGAGGCCGGACAGAGACTTTATGGTCGGTTTAGCAGCTGGCGCTGTTTGGGGGCGTCTGTTGCACTATTTTGCGAGCACGTCTGTGCACTGTGCTGTGCTTTATTTGGAGAGTGTAAGAGTACAGAGCTCGGTACTGCATTATTTAAGAGCAGTTTGCTATTGTGTGGTGAAATTAGGAGTTGTTTACGACTTTGTGGCCTGTGTCAGATGACCACAGTCGGATCGGTGTGAGCGTTTTGTGACAAATATACTCCACGACTAAATAGAAGGGCTCCAAATACATAGAGTTCAGTCCTTCATTACTTCCCCGAGCAGCACAGCGCAGTCTGAGCGGGTTTTACGAAACAACTGCAATCTGGTCAGACTGTGAGTGGGTAGGCGAATAACTGGAGAAATTTATCTCTAGAGCAGTTAAAGGTCTGGATTGGAATGAATATCTTGACGGGTGTGGCTGTGTTGCCAAGTGTAGTGCACTATTGGAGTTCAGAACCTGCCTTATGTCAGCCTTACACATCGAAAGCTATGAGATGCAAAAGTTTCAAAAAGATGTGTCCCAAATAAAGTACACTCCTTCCATCAGCCTATGGACTGAAATTATTTCCGATAATTAGGAGTTGTTTGGCTGTTTGGACGTAAATGTTTTGCATTATTTACGAGCGGTTCGCATATCTGGAGGCTGTGCTATGCATTATTTTTAACAGTTTACAATTAGCAAGGGTGTGTCTAGAGCATTATAAATATGTAGGAGTGTTTTGCAGGTCTGTATGATGTGGGACATGTCGGTGTGATAGATATACTCCATTCCTAAATAAAGTAAATTCGTTCCTCCATTCGTGGACCTAGTGCAGGGTGAGTCCTTTTACCCAAAACGTGTAGGAAGAGGTTGAGTGATGAGCTTAGTTTGGAACAATTTTCTTAGGTTGGTGACGGAAGCACAAGTGAGCTCTGTTTACTGGCGGATTTCAAACTTGGCGCTGGTTCCTAGGAGGAAGTGGCGGTCGGGTGGCTGAGGTTAGTACAAGTGGCCTTTCCTTAGAACAATTTTCTTAGGTTGGGAGAGAAACCGGAAGTGACCTTCCTTTAAAGCCAGAATTCAAACTCGGCGCTGGTTCCTAGGAGGAGGTGGCTGTGTGGTCCTCGAAAAGTAGTTAAAATTAGGTAGTTGAACACGTTTGCATACGTATACGAAATTGTAAATTGAATTATTTAATACAGTGGGGTGGTGAGAGTCAATAGCGAGCGTTCTCGCGACGACCGAACGCGCTGTTATACAGTCACGGTGGAGTCCACTGTCGGCCAAACTGTGGCGCGAAACGTATCCTTCGCCCGGCACGTGGCCGGGGGGTTCCGTCGTGTCCAGCGTTAGGTGCTCGCGGCAGCGGCGCGCCGTTTACGAGCAGAGCCCGTCGCGGGGCGGTAGGCCGGCGCACGCACTCCTGCCCGCTGGGGACTGCGGAGAGAGTCACGCGCGTCAGCCGAACAGCGTAGGCCGTGCCTACGTCGGCCGCGCTCTGCAGGTCATTGTGTGACGGAGGCCAAGTCGGCTGGGACACACTTGCTGGCCCGTAATGCCAGAAGTAAAGCGTTCTCTTCCCCACCTTGTCACTTTGCGTAGTACAAGTGACGAGATTTTAATCATGCATGTCCGCATGCCGATTTAGAAATACGTGGCCAGATTCGACTGTCCAGCAAAAGCAGGTTGCGACTGGCCTATCGACGGTTGTGACGTCGGGGCAGATTCCACTTTCGAGCAAACAAATTTGGTGGCAAACGTGTGGCGGGGCGTTGCTTGTCCCACAAAACTGCGTGGTGGGTGACGAACCGATCGGCCGATGTGGCGCCTGTGACGTCATCGGTGGCTTGCTGGTTGGACCAGCGACTGGTGGGGGGGGGGGGGGGGGGGGTAGGTTCCCCTGCTGGTGACGACGTGAACTAAACCAGTTGGGCTCTGCAGTTCGTGGTGTGACCATCTCAAAGTCAGTTGGTACACACCTGCGTGACCGTAATGCCTGAAATAGAGAGTCATTTCCCAACCTGGTGGCTTAGGTTAGTACAAGTGGCGCGATTTTAATAATAATTTAGCGGCGGAAGCATAAGTGGCCGCGAAAATTCAAACTTGGTGGACGTGGTCCAATCGGCTTTCTCGCTACTATCTTAAATGACGTCACGGCGACGTCCTCGGGTGGCTGAGATACGAACTAACACACAGTTGGAGTCCAGAACTCGTAGCGAGCACGGCGGACGCTGTTGCTGCGATCTCGAACATCTGATGTTGGAGAACAACTGATGACGGTACTGTTTGAAATAAAGACTTCACTCCCTTCCCCAAGAATTCACAGGAGGTGACTTACGTTACTAAAAGTGCACTTTATCATTATTTGACACAATTTTCATAGCTATTGAGTGAAACAATGAGTGACAGCGGAAAATTCAAACTTCGTAGGATGAGGTGGACTTAGATTAGTGCATATGGCCCAATTGGTTTCAATTTGAATTTGTGAGAGATTTTTTGTTATGGAAGTAAGGGAGATGGCTTTCTTGCTTCAAAAATCGACCATCTTGAATAAATAATGTTAAATAATAAAAAATCCTAATAAATAATAGCAAATGATAATAATAAGAAATAGAAGTACGGTTTTCCTGAGATCATGGCGTGTGAATTTGAACATGGCGGGATGTTCTATGTTAGTGGAGGTAGGACAATAATAAGAAATAATAATAAATGATAATAAGTAATAATAACAAATAAATGATGATAAATAATAATAAATTATGAATGATAATTAAATAATAATAAAGAAAAGTATGGTTTTGCAGCCATTATCGTTTTGGAATTTGAATTTGGAGGTAATTTTCTAGTGGAGGTAGGCCAATGATAATAAATAATAATAAATGATAAGCAATAATAAATGATAATCAATGATAATAATAAATGATAATTAATAGTAACAAGCACAAGTACGGTTTTGCATGCATTATCCTGTTGGAATTCAAGCTTCCCGCCATTTTTTTCTGGAGGCTCATGTTATTGGAGTTAGCCCAATTGGCCTATTTTCCCGCCAAAATTTGAACTTCTCCCCATTTTTCTGGAGGATTAGGTTAGCAGACGTAGCAGAACTGGCCTATTTTCGCGCCAAAAGCCGCCATCTTGGATGACGCCATCCGCTGTTGCCAAGTCTACATGCCGCCATCTTGGTTGACGTCATCGCCACCATCCCGAATAAACTTGGCAACAATGCAGAGTGAGCTGACACATAGGTTGCCCCACACTGTGTGTACATCACACGACAACACTATATATACTATTTCCAGCCTACGAGACCTGCGTACTCGGTCCGCTAGTGAAACAGTTCAAACAAATCGTATTAATGAGTTTAATTTCAGAACGGTAATTACAACACTTACCTTTTGCAGTTACATAGACGTGTCACAACCAGAGGCCGACATACAATATTGAAAGGTCTCTGTTAGAATATTTCACGCCATTTTCCTCGATTTATTGTTGTTTAGGTCATACATTTGCACCTTTAAATTTACTGTGGTGTTTTCAAATTTATCTGGGAGGTGACTGAGCAGTGGAATATGTTATATTCGCATATAAACAAGAAAAAGTTGTCCTACAACAGTTTCAAACACAGTCTTATTGCAAATCTTATCTACAGAGTTTCCTATGAAACCCAAATCCGTCTCCTTTCCATAGTGTATATGATGTCTTAAGATATTGTCATCTCCTTCCCTTCTGGTGTGAAAGGATGAACGAGTGAGTGTACTCGTAGTTGCATGCTCAGTGGTAGCAGAGAAGTCTGTCTGTCAGAGAACAGTAGGACCAACATCTGAGTATCCTTAGGTATATCTGTTCTGGTAACACCGACCATGACCTTCTTCTTCTGTGCGGATGCACACATATTCCTCGAACTCTTCTGCGACTTGGTGAGAATGTCTTCCACGAGTAATGAGTGTGTCGGGGTGGGACACTACGAATGTAGTAAGTGGACATACGAGGTGATAATGAGTGTCTCGCGGGAGGCGTGCCAGAGATAAGTCCCTGCAGTCGCGCTATCCTCTGTGCCCTCGGTGGAGCAGGTGGACAGAGCGTCTGCCGTGTAAGCAGGAGGTCCAGGGTTCGAGGCCCGGTCGGGGCACACATTTTCACCTGTCCCTGTTGATATATATCGACGCCCGTCAACAACTGAAGGTGTTCATATAATTCTAATAACGTCTGAGTAGGTAGCTACGATTTCTAAGGCAAACACGTTTGTCCCCTCGGTGTGGTTCTGTCCGCCCCTTGTCACGTTGGTAAAGGGAGCTACCCCTCTGGTCACTACCTGTGGTATCTCACGCTACTCAGTCTGCGGGCAGTTTCTCAGGTGGTAACATCTTCGGGTAAGCGCGTGTTTGGTGAGTCGGAAGGACAATGAAATTCTTAAGTTTTCAACCGAACTGAAATATTAACTACTTTTCTTTCAGATTTATACCGAAAATGTTTTTTGCATCATTTGAAATCGGGATGCAGTGCAGTTTCAGTGTTGGTTTCGGAGTTTTTTTGCAGTAGTTGCTTTGTTTCCAATCCAATAAAGTAAAGCGGAGGCACGTTAAGTCACGAGGCGTAATTCCGATCAAAATCGTCGCTCTTTATTGTGAATGTGCGTGTAAGTGTTTTCTCCCGTTTAAATTTTTGAAGTTAATAATTTCTCGTTATGTTCAACCCACGTGGTGTGTGCTTTGTACTAACAGTACCACGTGCTCGTAAAAATTGCCTATCGAGCCATTAGGTCAATACTACGCCGTTATTAACGCAGTTCGAAAGTTTCTTTTGTAACTAATGTGTTTGGACTTGATTTCTTCTCACATAATTTCTGTAAATGTACTTGTGCATGTGGAGCATGTGGTGCAGCAACAAAACTGGCACTCGGCTACTTTATTTGCATAATATATATCGCTTATTCAAACGTAATTAATCGCTATCGCGAGCAAGTTTGCTATGTCACCATTTCTAGAAACATTTTTATAGAGCATTTTGGAAAGATTGTGATTATATTGAACCACGTGGTCTTTGTCTTAACTTCCAATACCAGTCTGTAGTTGTCCATTGGGAACACGATTACGCTAGAAGTGGAATTTCTTTGCCTAAATGGAATGGATTGGTGATGGTTCACTTCCTTTTTTATGTACCCTTGAACTATGTCCGTGTGCTTGTTTGAATGCGGTATCCCATCCTGTTGCCTATTCTTTGTTTCCTATTCTTCGAAAATGACATTTTATGTTAACTGAACCGCCTCTGATTAACAAACACTTTTCTTGATTAATTTACAACAGAAAATAAGGCACCAGCGTTGCGACAGACTGATAATGTGTTATCCGTTTCATTGAACACTGATTAATTTTAAAATAAAAATGAAAGTTAAAACTTACTTTCCTTTCCTTGAATCTAATTTTTCCCATCATCTGTTTACTTGAAATAACAATAAAATGATTAAAAATGAGCTGATAGTGTGGGTGACTATTGAATAGATTGAAAAATTTATAACAGTAGTAAAAATTCATATATCAGTCACCCACACATACTTCCCACCCCATGTTCGGAAGGTGTTTTAAACCACTAGGCTCATTATATCATCATCGATCTCCTTCAGTGTAAACAATTCCAAGTCTGTGCCACATAGAGAGTACAAGGGAAGCAACGAGTGTTGACGCCTCTACCTGAGTCGACGATCTCAAAGCTCCTACGCAACTCGCCGGTCTTCACTAGAGATGGGCAAAACTGTTCTTTTCAGAGATCGGATCAGAATTGTTCACTCCCTGAAATGAACTAGATCTTTTTTCATGACTCACCACTCATTCACAATAGAAAATAAATGGAAGACACATTGCCCTTTAAACTTGGTTTATTCCAGTACTATACCTGTATTTCGATCTTATTTGATCCTATTTTGAAGTAACACAGATAATGAGTATTGTTTATTGAAATTTGCACGATATGACAAAGTTTTTGATTACTGATTTATTTTGCACTATCGTGGTTTCTTGGGTCATCGGAAAATGTTGGAACTTGATATTTACATTAACAATATATTTGGCTATAATATATTAAAATTTCATTAACCTCGCACAAATACATCGCAAGTCATATATTTTTCAAGTCAACGTTTCCTGCCGAAGATGCCTAAAATCGCAAAATCCGTACCAGAATAAGAAAAAAAATACGTATTTGACTAAGACCAAAGTGCTGCATGTAGCCTTATGCAGAATAAAACAAGGAAAATATTGGTGTATCACATTTTGCGATACATTTATCGGTTCGCTCGTAATTAAAGCTAAATTTCGAGTGTCCCTAATAAAAATCCTATAGTAAGAGGGGTTGTCAGGAACCTAATCTGATCAGTTTAAACAAATAAAAACAAAGGATGTATACAAAAAGTAATACTGTAATGTACATAGCGGTATTACTATGAAGAACAACATCCAGTAGAGACGAACGCCGATGCAGAGGTGCTGAGTCGAGCAGGTGGAGCTGCGAGCTGTACTGCTGCGTGAGCTGAGACTGCAGAGACCAGAGTGACACCTGGGTCGCTTTGCTCGACGCTCTGGCTAGAGTCGAGAACGGCGGGGTGAGCGTTGAGCGGGAGAGTTCCGAGGGTGGGGGGAGCGGTGAAAGGCCACCGGTCACCCGCTCCGAGACAAATCGTCAGTTCTCTTGCGAGCAGGTAGTTGCAAGTAGTTCTCATGTTCTCCACTAGGAGGCTCTCTGTCCTGTTGCTCGCATCAACTGCCCACAGGGCAGTACGTGCGACTGAAACGATCGCAGCCAGAGTGCGATGCTAAGTTAAGCTGCGCCAGACACTGCACGTGGCAGAGGAAGCACAGAGACGGCACGGCATATAAGAAACACAAAATCCAATGGGGCACTGCACAATGTAGGCAGCCTAGGAAGAAGCAGGGCAGAGGCCGGCGCTGGCTGTGTTGTGTGGCGTGCAGTGTGCTCTGACCAGCAGAAGCCCCGCTGATATGCTCACTCTCTCTCTCTCTCTCTCTCTCTCTCTCTCTCTCACTCTCTCTGCTGTGGGAAACGTTTGGAGTTACCGTTCTTTTTTTCTGAATCACTGATTGTTCACTCCTATGAAACATTCAATTCTATGAATGAGTTCAGGAGCGGATCCCCCATCTCTAGTCTTCACATAGGGGCCGCTGCTGTCGCGTTGTCATCCTGGAAAGAGGTCCAGTCAGTGTGCGACTGGCTGACATCTTCTCACAGGAAGTATCTTCCCCGTCATTCCCGACTGGCTGACCATCTTCTCACAGGAGGTATCTTCTCCGTCGTTACCGACTGGCTGACATCTTCTCACAGCAAGTATCTTCCCCTTCGTTCGCGACTGGCTGACATCTTCTCACAGCAAGTATCTTCCCCATCGTTCCCGACTGGCTGACATCTTCTCACAGCAAGTATCTTCCCCGTCGTTCCCGACTGGCTGACATCTTCTCACAGCAAGTATCTTCCCCGTCGTTCCCGACTGGCTGACATCTTCTCACAGCAAGTATCATCCCCGTCGTTCCTGACTGGCTGACATCTTCTCACAGCAAGTATCTTCCCCGTCGTTTCCGACTGGCTGACATCTTCTCACAGCAAGTATCTTCCCCATCGTTCCCGACTGGCTGACCATCTTCTCACAGCAAGTATCTTCCGCGTCGTTTCCGACTGGCTGAGATCTTCTCACAGCAAGTATCTTCCCCGTCGTTCCCGACTGGCTGACCATCTTCTCACAGCAAGTATCTTCCCCATCGTTCCCGACTGGCTGACCATCTTCTCACAGCAGGTATCTTCCCCGTCGTTCCCGACTGGCTGACCATCTTCTCACAGCAAGTATCTTCCCCGTCATTCCCGACTGGCTGACATCTTCTCACAGCAAGTATCTTCCCCGTCGTTCCCGACTGGCTGACATCTTCTCACAGCAAGTATCTTCCCCGTCGTTTTCGACTGACTGAGATCTTCTCACAGCAAGTATCTTCCCCGTCATTCCCGACTGGCTGACCATCTTCTCACAGGAGGTATCTTCCCCGTCGTTCCCGACTGGCTGACCATCTTCTCACAGCAAGTATCTTCCCCATCATTCCCGACTGGCTGACCATCTTCTCACAGCAAGTATCTTCCCCGTCGTTCCCGACTGGCTGACCATCTTCTCACAGCAAGTATCTTCCCCGCCGTTCCCGACTGGCTGACCATCTTCTCACAGCAAGTATCTTCCCCGTCATTCTCGATTGCCTGACATCTTCTCACAGCAAGTATCTTCCCTGTCGTTCCCGACTGGCTGACATCTTCTCACAGCAAGTATCTTCCCCGTCGTTCCCGACTGGCTGACATCTTGTCACAGCAAGTATCTTTCCCGTCGTTTCCGACTGGCTGACATCATCTCACAGCAAGTATCTTCCCCGTCATTCCCGACTGGCTGACCATCTTCTCACAGGAAGTATCTTCCCCGTTGCTCCCGACTGGCTGAGATCTTCTCACAGCAAGTATCTTCCCCGTTGTTCCCGACTGGCTGAGATCTTCTCACAGCAAGTATCTTCCCCGTCATTCCCGACTGGCTGACCATCTTCTCACAAGAAGTATCTTCCCCGTCGTTCCCGACTGGCTGACCATCTTCTCACAGCAAGTATCTTCCCCGTCATTCCCGACTGGCTGACATCTTCTCACAGCAAGTATCTTCCCCGTCGTTCCCGACTGGCTGACATCTTCTCACAGCAAGTATCTTCCCCGTCGTTCCTGACTGGCTGACATCTTCTCACAGCAAGTATCTTCCCTGTCGTTTCCGACTGGCTGACATCTTCTCACAGCAAGTATCTTCCCCATCGTTCCCGACTGGCTGACCATCTTCTCACAGCAAGTATCTTCCGCGTCGTTTCCGACTGGCTGAGATCTTCTCACAGCAAGTATCTTCCCCGTCGTTCCCTACTGGCTGACCATCTTCTCACAGCAAGTATCTTCCTCGTCGTTCCCGAATGGCTGACCATCTTCTCACAGCAAGTATCTTCCCCGTCATTCTCAACTGGCTAACATCTTCTCACAGCAAGTATCTTCCCCTTCGTTCGCGACTGGCTGACATCTTCTCACAGCAAGTATCTTCCCCATCGTTCCCGACTGGCTGACATCTTCTCGCAGCAAGTATCTTCCCCGTCGTTCCCGACTGGCTGACATCTTCTCACAGGAAGTATCTTCCCCGTCGTTCCCGACTCGCTGACATCTTCTCACAGCAAGTATCTTCCCCGTCGTTCCTGACTGGCTGACATCTTCTCACAGCAAGTATCTTCCCCGTCATTTCCGACTGGCTGACATCTTCTCACAGCAAGTATCTTCCCCGTCATTCCCGAATGGCTGACCATCTTCTCACAGGAAGTATCTTCCCCGTCGTTCCCGACTGGCTGACCATCTTCTCACAGCAAGTATCTTCCCCATCGTTCCCGACTGGCTGACCATCTTCTCACAGCAAGTATCTTCCCCGTCGTTCCCGGCTGGCTGACATCTTCTCACAGCAAGTATCTTCCCTGTCGTTCCCGACTGGCTGACATCTTCTCACAGCAAGTATCTTCCCTGTCGTTCCCGACTGGCTGACATCTTCTCACAGCAAGTATCTTCCCCGTCGTTTTCGACTGACAGAGATCTTCTCACAGCAAGTATCTTCCCCGTCATTCCCGACTGGCTGACCATCTTCTCACAGGAGGTATCTTCCCCGTCGTTCCCGACTGGCTGACCATCTTCTCACAGCAAGTATCTTCCCCATCATTCCCGACTGGCTGACCATCTTCTCACAGCAAGTATCTTCCCCGTCGTTCCCGACTGGCTGACCATCTTCTCACAGCAAGTATCTTCCCCGCCGTTCCCGACTGGCTGACCATCTTCTCACAGCAAGTATCTTCCCCGTCATTCTCGACTGCCTGACATCTTCTCACAGCAAGTATCTTCCCTGTCGTTCCCGACTGGCTGACATCTTCTCACAGCAAGTATCTTCCCCGTCGTTCCCAACTGGCTGACATCTTCTCACAGCAAGTATCTTCCCCGTCGTTCCCGACTGGCTGACATCTTCTCACAGCAAGTATCTTCCCTGTCGTTCTCGACTGGCTGACATTTTCTCACAGCAAGTATCTTCCCCGTCGTTCCCGACTGGCTGACATCTTCTCACAGCAAGTATCTTTCCCATCGTTTCCGACTGGCTGACATCATCTCACAGCAAGTATCTTCCCCGTCATTCCCGACTGGCTGACCATCTTCTCACAGGAAGTATCTTAGCCGTTGTTCCCGACTGGCTGAGATCTTCTCACAGCAAGTATCTTCCCCGTCATTCCCGACTGGCTGACCATCTTCTCACAGGAAGTATCTTCCCCGTCGTTCCCGACTGGCTGACCATCTTCTCACAGCAAGTATCTTCCCCGTCATTCCCGACTGGCTGACCATCTTCTCACAGCAAGTATCTTCCCCGTCATTCCCGACTGGCTGACATCTTCTCACAGCAAGTATCTTCCCCGTCGTTCCCGACTGGCTGACATCTTCTCACACCAAGTATCTTTCCCGTCGTTTCCAACTGGCTGACATCTTCTCACAGCAAGTATCTTCCCCGTAATTCCCGACTGGCTGACCATCTTCTCACAGGAAGTATCTTCCCCATCGTTCCCGACTGGCTGACCATCTTCTCACAGCAAGTATCTTCCCCATCGTTCCCGACTGGCTGACCATCTTCTCACAGCAAGTATCTTCCCCGTCGTTCCCGACTGGCCGACTATCTTCTCACAGCAAGTATCTTCCCCATCGTTCCCGACTGACTGACCATCTTCTCACAGCAAGTATCTTCCCCGTCATTCTCGACTGGCTAACATCTTCTCACAGCAAGTATCTTCCCCTTTGTTCGCGACTGGCTGACATCTTCTCACAGCAAGTATCTTCCCCATCGTTCCCGACTGGCTGACATCTTCTCACAGCAAGTATCTTCCCCGTCGTTCCCGACTGGCAGACATCTTCTCACAGCAAGTATCTTCCCTGTCGTTCCCGACTGGCTGACATCTTCTCACAGCAAGTATCTTCCCCGTCGTTCCTGACTGGCTGACACTTTCTCACAGCAAGTATCTTCCCCGTCGTTTCTGACTGGCTGACATCTTCTCACAGCAAGTATCTTCCTCATCGTTCCCGACTGGCTGTTCATCTTCTCACAGCAAGTATCTTCCCCGTCGTTTCCGACTGGCTGAGATCTTCTCACAGCAAGTATCTTCCCCGTCATTCCCGACTGGCTGACCATCTTCTCACAGGAGGTATCTTCCCCGTCGTTCCCGACTGGCTGACCATCTTCTCACAGCAAGTATCTTCTCCGTCGTTCCCGACTGGCTGACCGTCTTCTCACAGCAAGTATCTTCCATGTCATTCTCGACTGGCTGACATCTTCTCACAGCAAGTATCTTCCCTGTCGTTCCCGATTGGCTGACATCTTCTCACAGCAAGTATCTTCCCCGTCGTTCCCGACTGGCTGACATCTGCTCAGAGCAAGTATCTTTCCCGTCGTTTCCGACTGCCTGACATCATCTCACAGCAAGTATCTTCCCCGTCATTCCCGACTGGCTCACCATCTTCTCACAGGAAGTATCTTCCCCGTCGTTCCCGACTGGCTGACCATCTTCTCACAGCAAGTATCTTCCCCATCGTTCCCGACTGGCTTACCATCATCTCACAGCAAGTATCTTCCCCGTCGTTCCCGACTGGCTGACCATCTTCTCACAGCAAGTATCTTCCCCGTCATTCCCGACTGGCTGACATCTTCTCACAGCAAGTATCTTACCCGTCGTTCCCAACTGGCTGACATCTTCTCACAGCAAGTATCTTCCCCGTCGTTCCCGACTGGCTGACATCTTCTCACAGCAAGTATCTTCCCCGTCGTTCCCGACTGGCTGACATCTTCTCACAGAAAGTATCTTCCCCGTCGCTCCCGTCTGGCTGACATCTTCTCACAGCAAGTATCTTCCCCGTCGTTCCCGACTGGCTGACATCTTCTCACAGCAAGTATCTTCCCCGTCGTTCCCGACTGGCTGACATCTTCTCACAGCAAGTATCTTTCCCGTCGTTTCCGACTGGCTGACATCCTCTCACAGCAAGTATCTTCCCCATCATTCCCGACTGGCTGACCATCTTCTCACAGCAAGTATCTTCCCCGTCGTTCACGACTGGCTGACCATCTTCTCACAGCAAGTATCTTCCCCGTCATTCTCGACTGGCTGACATCTTCTCACAGCAAGTATCTTCCCTGTCGTTCCCGACTGGCTGACATCTTCTCACAGCAAGTATCTTCCCCGTCTTTCCCGACTGGCTGACATCTTCTCACAGAAAGTATCTTCCCCGCCCCCGACTGGCTGACATCTTCTCACAGCAAGTATCTTCCCTGTCGTTCCCGACTGGCTGACATCTTCTCACAGCAAGTATCTTCCCCGTCGTTCCCGACTGGCTGACCATCTTCTCACAGCAAGTATCTTCCCCGTCATTCCCGACTGGCTGACATCTTCTCACAGCAAGTATCTTCCCCGTCGTTCCCGACTGGCTGACATCTTCTCACAGCAAGTATCTTCCCCGTCGTTCCTGACTGGCTGACATCTTCTCACAGCAAGTATCTTCCCCATCGTTTCCGACTGGCTGACATCTTCTCACAGCAAGTATCTTCCCCATCGTTCCCGACTGGCTGACCATCTTCTCACAGCAAGTATCTTCCACGTCGTTTCCGACTGGCTGAGATCTTCTCACAGCAAGTATCTTCCCCGTCGTTCCCGACTGGCTGACCATCTTCTCACAGCAAGTATCTTCCCCGCCGTTCCCGACTGGCTGACCATCTTCTCACAGCAAGTATCTTCCCCGTCATTCTCGACTGGCTGACATCTTCTCACAGCAAGTATCTTCCCTGTCGTTCCCGACTGGCTGACATCTTCTCACAGCAAGTATCTTCCCCGTCGTTCCCGACTGGCTGACATCTTCTCACAGCAAGTATCTTCCCCGTCGTTCCCGACTGGCTGACATCTTCTCACAGCAAGTATCTTCCCTGTCGTTCCCGACTGGCTGACATCTTCTCACAGCAAGTATCTTCCCCGTCGTTATCGACTGACTGAGATCTTCTCACAGCAAGTATCTTCCCCGTCATTCCCGACTGGCTGACCATCTTCTCACAGGAGGTATCTTCCCCGTCGTTCCCGACTGGCTGACCATCTTCTCACAGCAAGTATCTTCCCCATCATTCCCGACTGGCTGACAATCTTCTCACAGCAAGTATCTTCCCCGTCGTTCCCGACTGGCTGACCATCTTCTCACAGCAAGTATCTTCCCCGCCGTTTCCGACTGGCTGACCATCTTCTCACAGCAAGTATCTTCCCCGTCATTCCCGACTGGCTGACATCTTCTCACAGCAAGTATCTTTCCCGTCGTTTCCGACTGGCTGACATCTTCTCACAGCAAGTATCTTACCCGTCATTCCCGACTGGCTGACCATCTTCTCACAGGAAGTATCTTCCCTGTCGTTCCCGACTGGCTGACCATCTTCTCACAGCAAGTATCTTCCCCATCGTTCCCGGCTGGCTGTTCATCTTCTCACAGCAAGTATCGTCCCCGTCGTTCCCGACTGGCTGACCATCTTCTCGCAGCAAGTATCTTCCCCGTCATTCCCGACTGGCTGACATCTTCTCACAGCAAGTATCTTCCCCGTCGTTCCCGACTTGCTGACATCTTCTCACAGCAAGTATCTTCCTCGTCGTTTCCGACTGGCTGAGATCTTCTCACAGCAAGTATCTTCCACGTCATTCCCGACTGGCTGACCATCTTCTCACAGGAGGTATCTTCCCCGTCGTTTCCGACTGACTGACCATCTTCTCACAGCAAGAATCTTCCCCATTGTTCCCGTCTGGCTGACCATCTTCTCACAGCAAGTATCTTCCCCGTCATTCCCGACTGGCTGACCATCTTCTCACAGCAAGTATCTTCCCCGTCATTCTCGACTGGCTGACATCTTCTCACAGCAAGTATCTTCCCTGTCGTTCCCGACTGGCTGACATCTTCTCACAGCAAGTATCTTCCCCGTCGTTCCCGACTGGCTGACATCTTTTCACAGCAAATATCTTTCCCGTCGTTTCCGACTGGCTGAGATCTTCTCACAGCAAGTATCTTCCCCGTCGTTCCCGACTGGCTGACATCTTCTCGCAGCAAGTATCTTCCCCGTCGTTCCCGACTGGCTGACATCTTCTCACAGCAAGTATCTTCCCAGTCGTTCCCGACTGGCTGACATCTTCTCACAGCAAGTATCTTCCCCGTCGTTCCCGACTGGCTGACATCTTCTCACAGCAAGTATCTTCCCCGTCGTTCCCGACTGGCTGACATCTTCTCACAGCAAGTATCTTCCCCGTCGTTTCTGACTGGCTGACCATCTTCTCACAGCAAGTATCTTCCCCGTCATTCCCGACTGGCTGACCATCTTCTCACAGCAAGTATCTTCCCCATCGTTCCCGACTGGCTGACCATCTTCTCACAGGAGGTATCTTCCCCGTCGTTTCCGACTGGCTGACCATCTTCTCACAGCAAGTATCTTCCCCGTCGTTCCCGACTGGCTGACCATCTTCTCACAGCAAGTATCTTCCCCATCATTCCCGACTGGCTGACCATCTTCTCACAGCAAGTATCTTCCCCTTCGTTCCCGACTGGCTGACATCTTCTCACAGCAAGTATCTTCCCCGTCATTCCCGACTTTCTGACATCTTCTCACAGCAAGTATCTTCCCCGTCGTTCCCGACTGGCTGACATCTTCTCACAGCAAGTATCTTCCCCGTCTTTCCCGGCTGGCTGACATCTTCTCACAGCAAGTATCTTCCCTGTCGTTCCCGACTGGCTGACATCTTCTCACAGCAAGTATCTTCCCTGTCGTTACCGACTGGCTGACATCTTCTCACAGCAAGTATCTTCCCCGTCGTTTTCGACTGACTGAGATCTTCTCACAGCAAGTATCTTCCCCGTCATTCCCGACTGGCTGACATCTTCTCACAGCAAGTATCTTCCCCGTCGTTCCCGACTGGCTGACCATCTTCTCACAGCAAGTATCTTCCCCATCATTCCCGACTGGCTGACAATCTTCTCACAGCAAGTATCTTCCCCGTCGTTCCCGACTGGCTGACCATCTTCTCACAGCAAGTATCTTCTTCGCCGTTCCCGACTGGCTGACCATCTTCTCACAGCAAGTATCTTCCCCGTCATTCCCGACTGGCTGACCATCTTCTCACAGCAAGTATCTTCCCCATCGTTCCCGGCTGGCTGTTCATCTTCTCACAGCAAGTATCTTCCCCGTCGTTCCCGACTGGCTGACCGTCTTCTCACAGCAAGTATCTTCCCCGTCATTCCCGACTGGCTGACATCTTCTCACAGCAAGTATCTTCCCCGTCGTTCCCGACTTGCTGACATCTTCTCACAGCAAGTATCTTCCTCGTCGTTTCCGACTGGCTGAGATCTTCTCACAGCAAGTATCTTCCACGTCATTCCCGACTGGCTGACCATCTTCTCACAGGAGGTATCTTCCCCGTCGTTTCCGACTGGCTGACCATCTTCTCACAGCAAGTATCTTCCCCATCGTTCCCGACTGGCTGACCATCTTCTCACAGCAAGTATCTTCCCCGTCATTCCCGACTGGCTGACCATCTTCTCACAGCAAGTATGTTCCCCGTCATTCTCGACTGGCTGACATCTTCTCACAGCAAGTATCTTCCCCGTCGTTCCCGACTGGCTGACATCTTCTCACAGCAAGTATCTTCCCTGTCGTTCCCGACTGGCTGACATCTTCTCACAGCAAGTATCTTCCCCGTCGTTCCCGACTGGCTGACATCATTTCACAGCAAATATCTTTCCCGTCGTTTCCAACTGGCTGACATCTTCTCACAGCAAGTATCTTCCCCATCATTCCCGACTGGCTGACCATCTTCTCACAGCAAGTATCTTCCTCGTCGTTCCCGACTGGCTGACCATCTTCTCACAGCAAGTATCTTCCCCATCGTTCCCGACTGGCTGACCATCTTCTCACAGCAAGCATCTTCACCATCGTTCCCTACTGGCTGACATCTTCTCGCAGCAAGTATCTTCCCCGTCGTTCCCGACTGGCTGACCATCTTCTCACAGCAAGTATCTTCCCCGCCGTTCCCGACTGGCTGACCATCTTCTCACAGCAAGTATCTTCCCCGTCATTCCCGACTGGCTGACCATCTTCTCACAGCAAGTATCTTCCCGGTCATTCCCGACTGGCTGACATCTTCTCACAGCAAGTATCTTTTCCGTCGTTTCCGACTGGCTGACATCTTCTCACAGCAAGTATCTTCCCCGTCATTCCCGACTGGCTGACCATCTTCTCACAGGAAGTATCTTCCCTGTCGTTCCCGACTGGCTGACCATCTTCTCACAACAAGTATCTTCCCCATCGTTCCCGGCTGGCTGTTCATCTTCTCACAGCAAGTATCTTCCCCGTCGTTCCCGACTGGCTGACCATCTTCTCACAGCAAGTATCTTCCCCGTCATTCCCGACTGGCTGACATCTTCTCACAGCAAGTATCTTCCCCGTCGTTCCCGACTTGCTGACATCTTCTCACAGCAAGTATCTTCCTCGTCGTTTCCGACTGGCTGAGATCTTCTCACAGCAAGTATCTTCCACGTCATTCCCGACTGGCTGACCATCTTCTCACAGGAGGTATCTTCCCCGTAGTTTCCGACTGGCTGACCATCTTCTCACAGCAAGTATCTTCCCCATCGTTCCCGATTGGCTGACCATCTTCTCACAGCAAGTATCTTCCCCGTCATTCCCGACTGGGTGACCATCTTCACACAGCAAGTATCTTCCCCGTTGTTCCCGACTGGCTGACCATCTTCTCACAGCAAGTATCTTCCCCATCGTTCCCGACTGGCTGACCATCTTCTCACAGCAAGTATCTTCACCATCGTTCCCTACTGGCTGACATCTTCTCACAGCAAGTATCTTCCCCGTCGTTCCCGACTGGCTGACATCTTCTCGCAGCAAGTATCTTCCCCGTCGTTCCCGACTGGCTGACATCTTCTCACAGCAAGTATCTTCCCCGTCGTTCCCGACTGGCTGACATCTTCTCACAGCAAGTATCTTCCCCGTCGTTCCCGACTGGCTGACATCTTCTCACGGCAAGTATCTTCCCCGTCGTTCCCGACTGGCTGACATCTTATCACAGCAAGTATCTTCCCCGTCGTTCCCGACTGGCTGACATCTTCTCACAGCAAGTATCTTCCCCGTCGTTTCTGACTGGCTGACCATCTTCTCACAGCAAGTATCTTCCCCGTCATTCCCGACTGGCTGACCATCTTCTCACAGCAAGTATCTTCCCCATCGTTCCCGACTGGCTGACCATCTTCTCACAGGAGGTATCTTCCCCGTCGTTCCCGACTGGCTGACCATCTTCTCACAGCAAGTATCTTCCCCGTCGTTCCGACTGGCTGACCATCTTCTCACAGCAAGTATCTTCCCCATCATTCCCGACTGGCTGACCATCTTCTCACAGCAAGTATCTTCCCTGTCGTTCCCGACTGGCTGACATCTTCTCACAGCAAGTATCTTCCCCGTCATTCCCGACTTTCTGACATCTTCTCACAGCAAGTATCTTCCCCGTCGTTCCCGACTGGCTGACATCTTCTCACAGCAAGTATCTTCCCCGTCGTTCCCGGCTGGCTGACATCTTCTCACAGCAAGTATCTTCCCTGTCGTTCCCGACTGGCTGACATCTTCTCACAGCAAGTATCTTCCCTGTCGTTCCCGACTGACTGAGATCTTCTCACAGCAAGTATCTTCCCCGTCATTCCCGACTGGCTTACCATCTTCTCACAGGAGGTATCTTCCCTGTCGTTCCCGACTGGCTGACCATCTTCTCACAGCAAGTATCTTCCCCATCATTCCCGACTGGCTGACAATCTTCTCACAGCAAGTATCTTCCCCGTCGTTCCCGACTGGCTGACCATCTTCTCACAGAAAGTATCTTCTTCGCCGTTCCCGACTGGCTGACCATCTTCTCACAGCAAGTATCTTCCCCGTCATTCCCGACTGGCTGACCATCTTCTCACAGCAAGTATCTTCCCCGTCATTCCCGACTGGCTGACATCTTCTCACAGCAAGTATCTTTCCCGTCGTTTCCGACTGGCTGACATCTTCTCACAGCAAGTATCTTCCCCGTCATTCCCGACTGGCTGACCATCTTCTCACAGGAAGTATCTTCCCCATCGTTCCCGACTGGCTGACCATCTTCTCACAGCAAGTATCTTCCCCATCGTTCCCGGCTGGCTGTTCATCTTCTCACAGCAAGTATCTTCCCCGTCGTTCCCGACTGGCTGACCGTCTTCTCACAGCAAGTATCATCCCCGTCATTCCCGACTGGCTGACATCTTCTCTCAGCAAGTATCTTCCCCGTCGTTCCCGACTTGCTGACATCTTCTCACAGCAAGTATCTTCCTCGTCGTTTCCGACTGGCTGAGATCTTCTCACAGCAAGTATCTTCCACGTCATTCCCGACTGGCTGACCATCTTCTCACAGGAGGTATCTTCCCCGTCGTTTCCGACTGGCTGACCATCTTCTCACAGCAAGTATCTTCCCAATCGTTCCCGACTGGCTGACCATCTTCTCACAGCAAGTATCTTCCCCGTCATTCCCGACTGGCTGACCATCTTCTCACAGCAAGTATCTTCCCCGTCATTCTCGACTGGCTGACATCTTCTCACAGCAAGTATCTTCCCCGTCGTTCCCGACTGGCTGACATCTTCTCACAGCAAGTATCTTCCCTGTCGCTCCCGACTGGCTGACATCTTCTCACAGCAAGTATCTTCCCCGTCGTTCCCGACTGGCTGACATCATTTCACAGCAAATATCTTTCCCGTCATTTCCGACTGGCTGACATCTTCTCACAGCAAGTATCTTCCCCGTCATTCCCGACTGGCTGACCATCTTCTCACAGGAAGTATCTTCCCCGTCGTTCCCGACTGGCTGACCATCTTCTCACAGCAAGTATCTTCCCCATCGTTCCCGACTGGCTGACCATCTTCTCACAGCAAGTATCTTCACCATCGTTCCCTACTGGCTGACATCTTCTCACAGCAAGTATCTTCCCCATCGTTCCCGACTGGCTGACATCTTCTCGCAGCAAGTATCTTCCCCATCGTTCCCGACTGGCTGACATCTTCTCACAGCAAGTATCTTCACCGTCGTTCCCGACTGGCTGACATCTTATCACAGCAAGTATCTTCCCCGTCGTTCCCGACTGGCTGACATCTTCTCACAGCAAGTATCTTCCCCATCGTTCCCGACTGGCTGACATCTTCTCACAGCAAGTATCTTCCCTGTCGTTCCCGACTGGCTGACATCTTCTCATAGCAAGTATCTTCCCCGTCGTTTCTGACTGGCTGACCATCTTCTCACAGCAAGTATCTTCCCCGTCATTCCCGACTGGCTGACCATCTTCTCACAGCAAGTATCTTCCCCATCGTTCCCGACTGGCTGACCATCTTCTCACAGGAGGTATCTTCCCCGTCGTTCCCGACTGGCTGACCATCTTCTCACAGGAGGTATCTTCCCCGTCGTTCATGACTGGCTGACCATCTTCTCACAGCAAGTATCTTCCCCATCGTTCCCGACTGGCTGACCATCTTCTCACAGCAAGTATCTTCCCCGTCATTCCCGACTGGCTGACCATCTTCTCACAGCAAGTATCTTCCCCATCGTTCCCGACTGGCTGACCATCTTCTCACAGGAGGTATCTTCCCCGTCGTTCCCGACTGGCTGACCATCTTCTCACAGCAAGTATCTTCCCCGTCGTTCCGACTGGCTGACCATCTTCTCACAGCAAGTATCTTCCCCATCATTCCCGACTGGCTGACCATCTTCTCACAACAAGTATCTTCCCCGTCGTTCCCGACTGGCTGACATCTTCTCACAGCAAGTATCTTCCCCGTCATTCCCGACTTTCTGACATCTTCTCACAGCAAGTATCTTCCCCGTCGTTCCCGACTGGCTGACATCTTCTCACAGCAAGTATCTTCCCCGTCGTTCCCGGCTGGATGACATCTTCTCACAGCAAGTATCTTCCCTGTCGTTCCCGACTGGCTGACATCTTCTCACAGCAAGTATCTTCCCTGTCGTTCCCGACTGGCTGACATCTTCTCACAGCAAGTATCTTCCCCGTCGTTTTCGACTGACTGAGATCTTCTCACAGCAAGTATCTTCCCCGTCATTCCCGACTGGCTTACCATCTTCTCACAGGAGGTATCTTCCCTGTCGTTCCCGACTGGCTGACCATCTTCTCACAGCAAGTATCTTCCCCATCATTCCCGACTGGCTGACAATCTTCTCACAGCAAGTATCTTCCCCGTCATTCCCGACTGGCTGACCATCTTCTCACAGAATGTATCTTCTTCGCCGTTCCCGACTGGCTGACCATCTTCTCACAGCAAGTATCTTCCCCGTCATTCCCGACTGGCTGACCATCTTCTCACAGCAAGTATCTTCCCCGTCATTCCCGACTGGCTGACATCTTCTCACAGCAAGTATCTTTCCCGTCGTTTCCGACTGGCTGACATCGTCTCACAGCAAGTATCTTCCCCGTCATTCCCGACTGGCTGACCATCTTCTCACAGGAAGTATCTTCCCCATCGTTCCCGACTGGCTGACCATCTTCTCACAGCAAGTATCTTCCCCATCGTTCCCGGCTGGCTGTTCATCTTCTCACAGCAAGTATCTTCCCCGTCGTTCCCGACTGGCTGACCGTCTTCTCACAGCAAGTATCTTCCCCGTCATTCCCGACTGGCTGACATCTTCTCTCAGCAAGTATCTTCCCCGTCGTTCCCGACTTGCTGACATCTTCTCACAGCAAGTATCTTCCTCGTCGTTTCCGACTGGCTGAGATCTTCTCACAGCAAGTAACTTCCACGTCATTCCCGACTGGCTGACCATCTTCTCACAGGAGGTATCTTCCCCGTCGTTTCCGACTGGCTGACCATCTTCTCACAGCAAGTATCTTCCCAATCGTTCCCGACTGGCTGACCATCTTCTCACAGCAAGTATCTTCCCCGTCATTCCCGACTGGCTGACCATCTTCTCACAGCAAGTATCTTCCCCGTCATTCTCGACTGGCTGACATCTTCTCACAGCAAGTATCTTCCCCGTCGTTCCCGACTGGCTGACATCTTCTCACAGCAAGTATCTTCCCTGTCGCTCCCGACTGGCTGACATCTTCTCACAGCAAGTATCTTCCCCGTCGTTCCCGACTGGCTGACATCATTTCACAGCAAATATCTTTCCCGTCATTTCCGACTGGCTGACATCTTCTCACAGCAAGTATCTTCCCCGTCATTCCCGACTGGCTGACCATCTTCTCACAGGAAGTATCTTCCCCGTCGTTCCCGACTGGCTGACCATCTTCTCACAGCAAGTATCTTCCCCATCGTTCCCGACTGGCTGACCATCTTCTCACAGCAAGTATCTTCACCATCGTTCCCTACTGGCTGACATCTTCTCACAGCAAGTATCTTCCCCATCGTTCCCGACTGGCTGACATCTTCTCGCAGCAAGTATCTTCCCCATCGTTCCTGACTGGCTGACATCTTCTCACAGCAAGTATCTTCACCGTCGTTCCCGACTGGCTGACATCTTATCACAGCAAGTATCTTCCCCGTCGTTCCCGACTGGCTGACATCTTCTCACAGCAAGTATCTTCCCCATCGTTCCCGACTGGCTGACATCTTCTCACAGCAAGTATCTTCCCTGTCGTTCCCGACTGGCTGACATCTCCTCATAGCAAGTATCTTCCCCATCGTTTCTGACTGGCTGACCATCTTCTCACAGCAAGTATCTTCCCCGTCATTCCCGACTGGCTGACCATCTTCTCACAGCAAGTATCTTCCCCATCGTTCCCGACTGGCTGACCATCTTCTCACAGGAGGTATCTTCCCCGTCGTTCCCGACTGGCTGACCATCTTCTCACAGGAGGTATCTTCCCCGTCGTTCATGACTGGCTGACCATCTTCTCACAGCAAGTATCTTCCCCATCGTTCCCGACTGGCTGACCATCTTCTCACAGCAAGTATCTTCCCCATCATTCCCGACTGGCTGACCATCTTCTCACAGCAAGTATCTTCCCCGTCGTTCCCGACTGGCTGACCATCTTCTCACAGCAAGTATCTTCCCCGTCATTCCCGACTGGCTGACATCTTCTCACAGCAAGTATCTTCCCCGTCGTTCCCGACTGGCTGACATCTTCTCACAGCAAGTATCTTCCCCGTCGTTCCCGACTGGCTGACATCTTCTCACAGCAAGTATCTTCCCCGTCATTCCCGACTTTCTGACATCTTCTCACAGCAAGTATCTTCCCCGTCGTTCCCGACTGGCTGACATCTTCTCACAGCAAGTATCTTCCCCGTCGTTCCTGGCTGGCTGACATCTTCTCACAGCAAGTATCTTCCCCGTCATTCCCGACTGGCTGACATCTTCTCACAGCAAGTATCTTTCCCGTCGTTTCCGACTGGCTGACATCTTCTCACAGCAAGTATCTTCCCCGTCATTCCCGACTGGCTGACCATCTTCTCACAGGAAGTATCTTCCCCATCGTTCCCGACTGGCTGTCCATCTTCTCACAGCAAGTATCTTCCCCATCGTTCCCGGCTGGCTGTTCATCTTCTCACAGCAAGTATCTTCCCCGTCGTTCCCGACTGGCTGACCGTCTTCTCACAGCAAGTATCTTCCCCGTCATTCCCGACTGGCTGACATCTTCTCTCAGCAAGTATCTTCCCCGTCGTTCCCGACTTGCTGACATCTTCTCACAGCAAGTATCTTCCTCGTCGTTTCCGACTGGCTGAGATCTTCTCACAGCAAGTATCTTCCCCGTCGTTCCCGACTGGCTGACATCTTCTCGCAGCAAGTATCTTCCCCGTCGTTCCCGACTGGCTGACATCTTCTCACAGCAAGTATCTTCCCCGTCGTTCCCGACTGGCTGACATCTTCTCACAGCAAGTATCTTCCCCGTCGTTCCCGACTGGCTGACATCTTCTCACAGCAAGTATCTTCCCCGTCGTTCCCGACTGGCTGACATCTTCTCACAGCAAGTATCTTCCCCGTCGTTTCTGACTGGCTGACCATCTTCACACAGCAAGTATCTTCCCCGTCATTCCCGACTGGCTGACCATCTTCTCACAGCAAGTATCTTCCCCATCGTTCCCGACTGGCTGACCATCTTCTCACAGGAGGTATCTTCCCCGTCGTTCCCGACTGGCTGACCATCTTCTCACAGCAAGTATCTTCCCCGTCGTTCCCGACTGGCTGACCATCTTCTCACAGCAAGTATCTTCCCCGTCATTCCCGACTGGCTGACCATCTTCTCACAGCAAGTATCTTCCCTTCGTTCCCGACTGGCTGACATCTTCTCACAGCAAGTATCTTCCCCGTCATTCCCGACTTTCTGACATCTTCTCACAGCAAGTATCTTCCCCGTCGTTCCCGACTGGCTGACATCTTCTCACAGCAAGTATCTTCCCCGTCGTTCCCGGCTGGCTGACATCTTCTCACAGCAAGTATCTTCCCTGTCGTTCCCGACTGGCTGACATCTTCTCACAGCAAGTATCTTCCCTGTCGTTACCGACTGGCTGACATCTTCTCACAGCAAGTATCTTCCCCGTCGTTTTCGACTGACTGAGATCTTCTCACAGCAAGTATCTTCCCCGTCATTCCCGACTGGCTGACATCTTCTCACAGCAAGTATCTTCCCCGTCGTTACAGACTGGCTGACCATCTTCTCACAGCAAGTATCTTCCCCATCATTCCCGACTGGCTGACAATCTTCTCACAGCAAGTATCTTCCCTGTCGTTCCCGACTGGCTGACCATCTTCTCACAGCAAGTATCTTCTTCGCCGTTCCCGACTGGCTGACCATCTTCTCACAGCAAGTATCTTCCCCGTCATTCCCGACTGGCTGACCATCTTCTCACAGCAAGTATCTTCCCTGTCATTCCCGACTGGCTGACATCTTCTCACAGCAAGTATCTTTCCCGTCGTTTCCGACTGGCTGACATCTTCTCACAGCAAGTATCTTCCCCGTCATTCCCGACTGGCTGACCATCTTCTCACAGGAAGTATCTTCCCCATCGTTCCCGACTGGCTGACCATCTTCTCACAGCAAGTATCTTCCCCATCGTTCCCGGCTGGCTGTTCATCTTCTCACAGCAAGTATCTTCCCCGTCGTTCCCGACTGGCTGACCGTCTTCTCACAGCAAGTATCTTCCCCGTCATTCCCGACTGGCTGACATCTTCTCACAGCAAGTATCTTCCCCGTCGTTCCCGACTTGCTGACATCTTCTCACAGCAAGTATCTTCCTCGTCGTTTCCGACTGGCTGAGATCTTCTCACAGCAAGTATCTTCCACGTCATTCCCGACTGGCTGACCATCTTCTCACAGGAGGTATCTTCCCCGTCGTTTCCGACTGGCTGACCATCTTCTCACAGCAAGTATCTTCCCCATCGTTCCCGACTGGCTGACCATCTTCTCACAGCAAGTATCTTCCCCGTCATTCCCGACTGGCTGACCATCTTCTCACAGCAAGTATGTTCCCCGTCATTCTCGACTGGCTGACATCTTCTCACAGCAAGTATCTTCCCCGTCGTTCCCGACTGGCTGACATCTTCTCACAGCAAGTATCTTCCCTGTCGTTCCCGACTGGCTGACATCTTCTCACAGCAAGTATCTTCCCCGTCGTTCCCGACTGGCTGACATCATTTCACAGCAAATATCTTTCCCGTCGTTTCCAACTGGCTGACATCTTCTCACAGCAAGTATCTTCCCCATCATTCCCGACTGGCTGACCATCTTCTCACAGCAAGTATCTTCCTCGTCGTTCCCGACTGGCTGACCATCTTCTCACAGCAAGTATCTTCCCCATCGTTCCCGACTGGCTGACCATCTTCTCACAGCAAGCATCTTCACCATCGTTCCCTACTGGCTGACATCTTCTCGCAGCAAGTATCTTCCCCGTCGTTCCCGACTGGCTGACCATCTTCTCACAGCAAGTATCTTCCCCGCCGTTCCCGACTGGCTGACCATCTTCTCACAGCAAGTATCTTCCCCGTCATTCCCGACTGGCTGACCATCTTCTCACAGCAAGTATCTTCCCCGTCATTCCCGACTGGCTGACATCTTCTCACAGCAAGTATCTTTTCCGTCGTTTCCGACTGGCTGACATCTTCTCACAGCAAGTATCTTCCCCGTCATTCCCGACTGGCTGACCATCTTCTCACAGGAAGTATCTTCCCTGTCGTTCCCGACTGGCTGACCATCTTCTCACAACAAGTATCTTCCCCATCGTTCCCGGCTGGCTGTTCATCTTCTCACAGCAAGTATCTTCCCCGTCGTTCCCGACTGGCTGACCATCTTCTCACAGCAAGTATCTTCCCCGTCATTCCCGACTGGCTGACATCTTCTCACAGCAAGTATCTTCCCCGTCGTTCCCGACTTGCTGACATCTTCTCACAGCAAGTATCTTCCTCGTCGTTTCCGACTGGCTGAGATCTTCTCACAGCAAGTATCTTCCCCGTCATTCCCGACTGGCTGACCATCTTCACACAGCAAGTATCTTCCCCGTTGTTCCCGACTGGCTGACCATCTTCTCACAGCAAGTATCTTCCCCATCGTTCCCGACTGGCTGACCATCTTCTCACAGCAAGTATCTTCACCATCGTTCCCTACTGGCTGACATCTTCTCACAGCAAGTATCTTCCCCGTCGTTCCCGACTGGCTGACATCTTCTCGCAGCAAGTATCTTCCCCGTCGTTCCCGACTGGCTGACATCTTCTCACAGCAAGTATCTTCCCCGTCGTTCCCGACTGGCTGACATCTTCTCACAGCAAGTATCTTCCCCGTCGTTCCCGACTGGCTGACATCTTCTCACGGCAAGTATCTTCCCCGTCGTTCCCGACTGGCTGACATCTTATCACAGCAAGTATCTTCCCCGTCGTTCCCGACTGGCTGACATCTTCTCACAGCAAGTATCTTCCCCGTCGTTTCTGACTGGCTGACCATCTTCTCACAGCAAGTATCTTCCCCGTCATTCCCGACTGGCTGACCATCTTCTCACAGCAAGTATCTTCCCCATCGTTCCCGACTGGCTGACCATCTTCTCACAGGAGGTATCTTCCCCGTCGTTCCCGACTGGCTGACCATCTTCTCACAGCAAGTATCTTCCCCGTCGTTCCGACTGGCTGACCATCTTCTCACAGCAAGTATCTTCCCCATCATTCCCGACTGGCTGACCATCATCTCACAGCAAGTATCTTCCCCGTCGTTCCCGACTGGCTGACATCTTCTCACAGCAAGTATCTTCCCCGTCATTCCCGACTTTCTGACATCTTCTCACAGCAAGTATCTTCCCCGTCGTTCCCGACTGGCTGACATCTTCTCACAGCAAGTATCTTCCCCGTCGTTCCCGGCTGGCTGACATCTTCTCACAGCAAGTATCTTCCCTGTCGTTCCCGACTGGCTGACATCTTCTCACAGCAAGTATCTTCCCTGTCGTTCCCGACTGGCTGACATCTTCTCACAGCAAGTATCTTCCCCGTCGTTTTCGACTGACTGAGATCTTCTCACAGCAAGTATCTTCCCCGTCATTCCCGACTGGCTTACCATCTTCTCACAGGAGGTATCTTCCCTGTCGTTCCCGACTGGCTGACCATCTTCTCACAGCAAGTATCTTCCCCATCATTCCCGACTGGCTGACAATCTTCTCACAGCAAGTATCTTCCCCGTCGTTCCCGACTGGCTGACCATCTTCTCACAGAAAGTATCTTCTTCGCCGTTCCCGACTGGCTGACCATCTTCTCACAGCAAGTATCTTCCCCGTCATTCCCGACTGGCTGACCATCTTCTCACAGCAAGTATCTTCCCCGTCATTCCCGACTGGCTGACATCTTCTCACAGCAAGTATCTTTCCCGTCGTTTCCGACTGGCTGACATCTTCTCACAGCAAGTATCTTCCCCGTCATTCCCGACTGGCTGACCATCTTCTCACAGGAAGTATCTTCCCCATCGTTCCCGACTGGCTGACCATCTTCTCACAGCAAGTATCTTCCCCATCGTTCCCGGCTGGCTGTTCATCTTCTCACAGCAAGTATCTTCCCCGTCGTTCCCGACTGGCTGACCGTCTTCTCACAGCAAGTATCTTCCCCGTCATTCCCGACTGGCTGACATCTTCTCTCAGCAAGTATCTTCCCCGTCGTTCCCGACTTGCTGACATCTTCTCACAGCAAGTATCTTCCTCGTCGTTTCCGACTGGCTGAGATCTTCTCACAGCAAGTATCTTCCACGTCATTCCCGACTGGCTGACCATCTTCTCACAGGAGGTATCTTCCCCGTCGTTTCCGACTGGCTGTCCATCTTCTCACAGCAAGTATCTTCCCAATCGTTCCCGACTGGCTGACCATCTTCTCACAGCAAGTATCTTCCCCGTCATTCCCGACTGGCTGACCATCTTCTCACAGCAAGTATCTTCCCCGTCATTCTCGACTGGCTGACATCTTCTCACAGCAAGTATCTTCCCCGTCGTTCCCGACTGGCTGACATCTTCTCACAGCAAGTATCTTCCCTGTCGCTCCCGACTGGCTGACATCTTCTCACAGCAAGTATCTTCCCCGTCGTTCCCGACTGGCTGACATCATTTCACAGCAAATATCTTTCCCGTCGTTTCCGACTGGCTGACATCTTCTCACAGCAAGTATCTTCCCCGTCATTCCCGACTGGCTGACCATCTTCTCACAGGAAGTATCTTCCCCGTCGTTCCCGACTGGCTGACCATCTTCTCACAGCAAGTATCTTCCCCATCGTTCCCGACTGGCTGACCATCTTCTCACAGCAAGTATCTTCACCATCGTTCCCTACTGGCTGACATCTTCTCACAGCAAGTATCTTCCCCATCGTTCCCGACTGGCTGACATCTTCTCGCAGCAAGTATCTTCCCCATCGTTCCCGACTGGCTGACATCTTCTCACAGCAAGTATCTTCACCGTCGTTCCCGACTGGCTGACATCTTATCACAGCAAGTATCTTCCCCGTCGTTCCCGACTGGCTGACATCTTCTCACAGCAAGTATCTTCCCCATCGTTCCCGACTGGCTGACATCTTCTCACAGCAAGTATCTTCCCTGTCGTTCCCGACTGGCTGACATCTTCTCACAGCAAGTATCTTCCCCGTCGTTTCTGACTGGCTGACCATCTTCTCACAGCAAGTATCTTCCCCGTCATTCCCGACTGGCTGACCATCTTCTCACAGCAAGTATCTTCCCCATCGTTCCCGACTGGCTGACCATCTTCTCACAGGAGGTATCTTCCCCGTCGTTCCCGACTGGCTGACCATCTTCTCACAGGAGGTATCTTCCCCGTCGTTCCCGACTGGCTGACCATCTTCTCACAGCAAGTATCTTCCCCATCGTTCAAGACTGGCTGACCATCTTCTCACAGCAAGTATCTTCCCCATCATTCCCGACTGGCTGACCATCTTCTCACAGCAAGTATCTTCCCCGTCGTTCCCGACTGGCTGACCATCTTCTCACAGCAAGTATCTTCCCCGTCATTCCCGACTGGCTGACATCTTCTCACAGCAAGTATCTTCCCCGTCGTTCCCGACTGGCTGACATCTTCTCACAGCAAGTATCTTCCCCGTCATTCCCGACTTTCTGACATCTTCTCACAGCAAGTATCTTCCCCGTCGTTCCCGACTGGCTGACATCTTCTCACAGCAAGTATCTTCCCCGTCGTTCCTGGCTGGCTGACATCTTCTCACAGCAAGTATCTTCCCTGTCGTTCCCGACTGGCTGACATCTTCTCACAGCAAGTATCTTCCCCGTCATTCCTGACTGGCTGACATCTTCTCACAGCAATTATCTTCCCTGTCGTTCCCGACTGGCTGACATCTTCTCACAGCAAGTATCTTCCCCGTCATTCCCGACTGGCTGACCATCTTCTCACAGCAAGTATCTTCCCCATCGTTCCCGACTGGCTGACCATCTTCTCACAGGAGGTATCTTCCCCGTCGTTCCCGACTGGCTGACCATCTTCTCACAGGAGGTATCTTCTCCGTCGTTCCCGACTGGCTGACCGTCTTCTCACAGCAAGTATCTTCCATGTCATTCTCGACTGGCTGACATCTTCTCACAGCAAGTATCTTCCCTGTCGTTCCCGACTGGCTGACATCTTCTCACAGCAAGTATCTTCCCCGTCGTTCCCGACTGGCTGACATCTGCTCACAGCAAGTATCTTCCCCGTCATTCCCGACTGGCTCACCATCTTCTCACAGGAAGTATCTTCCCCGTCGTTCCCGACTGGCTGACCATCTTCTCACAGCAAGTATCTTCCCCATCGTTCCCGACTGGCTGACCATCTTCTCACAGCAAGTATCTTCCCCGTCGTTCCCGACTGGCTGACCATCTTCTCACAGCAAGTATCTTCCCCGTCATTCCCGACTGGCTGACATCTTCTCACAGCAAGTATCTTACCCGTCGTTCCCAACTGGCTGACATCTTCTCACAGCAAGTATCTTCCCCGTCGTTCCCGACTGGCTGACATCTTCTCACAGCAAGTATCTTCCCCGTCGTTCCCGACTGGCTGACATCTTCTCACAGCAAGTATCTTCCCCGTCGCTCCCGTCTGGCTGACATCTTCTCACAGCAAGTATCTTCCCCGTCGTTCCCGACTGGCTGACATCTTCTCACAGCAAGTATCTTCCCCGTCGTTCCCGACTGGCTGACATCTTCTCACAGCAAGTATCTTTCCCGTCGTTTCCGACTGGCTGACATCCTGTCACAGCAAGTATCTTCCCCATCATTCCCGACTGGCTGACCATCTTCTCACAGCAAGTATCTTCCCCGTCGTTCACGACTGGCTGACCATCTTCTCACAGCAAGTATCTTCCCCGTCATTCTCGACTGGCTGACATCTTCTCACAGCAAGTATCTTCCCTGTCGTTCCCGACTGGCTGACATCTTCTCACAGCAAGTATCTTCCCCGTCTTTCCCGACTGGCTGACATCTTCTCACAGAAAGTATCTTCCCCGCCCCCGACTGGCTGACATCTTCTCACAGCAAGTATCTTCCCTGTCGTTCCCGACTGGCTGACATCTTCTCACAGCAAGTATCTTCCCCGTCGTTCCCGACTGGCTGACCATCTTCTCACAGCAAGTATCTTCCCCGTCATTCCCGACTGGCTGACATCTTCTCACAGCAAGTATCTTCCCCGTCGTTCCCGACTGGCTGACATCTTCTCACAGCAAGTATCTTCCCCGTCGTTCCTGACTGGCTGACATCTTCTCACAGCAAGTATCTTCCCCGTGGTTTCCGACTGGCTGACATCTTCTCACAGCAAGTATCTTCCCCATCGTTCCCGACTGGCTGACCATCTTCTCACAGCAAGTATCTTCCGCGTCGTTTCCGACTGGCTGAGATCTTCTCACAGCAAGTATCTTCCCCGTCGTTCCCGACTGGCTGACCATCTTCTCACAGCAAGTATCTTCCCCGCCGTTCCCGACTGGCTGACCATCTTCTCACAGCAAGTATCTTCCCCGTCATTCTCGACTGGCTGACATCTTCTCACAGCAAGTATCTTCCCTGTCCTTCCCGACTGGCTGACATCTTCTCACAGCAAGTATCTTCCCCGTCGTTCCCGACTGGCTGACATCTTCTCACAGCAAGTATCTTCCCCGTCGTTCCCGACTGGCTGACATCTTCTCACAGCAAGTATCTTCCCTGTCGTTCCCGACTGGCTGACATCTTCTCACAGCAAGTATCTTCCCCGTCGTTATCGACTGACTGAGATCTTCTCACAGCAAGTATCTTCCCCGTCATTCCCGACTGGCTGACCATCTTCTCACAGGAGGTATCTTCCCCGTCGTTCCCGACTGGCTGACCATCTTCTCACAGCAAGTATCTTCCCCATCATTCCCGACTGGCTGACAATCTTCTCACAGCAAGTGTCTTCCCCGTCGTTCCTGACTGGCTGACCATCTTCTCACAGCAAGTATCTTCCCCGCCGTTCCCGACTGGCTGACCATCTTCTCACAGCAAGTATCTTCCCCGTCATTCCCGACTGGCTGACCATCTTCTCACAGCAAGTATCTTCCCCGTCATTCCCGACTGGCTGACATCTTCTCACAGCAAGTATCTTTCCCGTCGTTTCCGACTGGCTGACATCTTCTCACAGCAAGTATCTTACCCGTCATTCCCGACTGGCTGACCATCTTCTCACAGGAAGTATCTTCTCTGTCGTTCCCGACTGGCTGACCATCTTCTCACAGCAAGTATCTTCCCCATCGTTCCCGGCTGGCTGTTCATCTTCTCACAGCAAGTATCTTCCCCGTCGTTCCCGACTGGCTGACCATCTTCTCGCAGCAAGTATCTTCCCCGTCATTCCCGACTGGCTGACATCTTCTCACAGCAAGTATCTTCCCCGTCGTTCCCGACTTGCTGACATCTTCTCACAGCAAGTATCTTCCTCGTCGTTTCCGACTGGCTGAGATCTTCTCACAGCAAGTATCTTCCACGTCATTCCCGACTGGCTGACCATCTTCTCACAGGAGGTATCTTCCCCGTCGTTTCCGACTGGCTGACCATCTTCTCACAGCAAGTATCTTCCCCATCGTTCCCGTCTGGCTGACCATCTTCTCACAGCAAGTATCTTCCCCGTCATTCCCGACTGGCTGACCATCTTCTCACAGCAAGTATCTTCCCCGTCATTCTCGACTGGCTGACATCTTCTCACAGCAAGTATCTTCCCTGTCGTTCCCGACTGGCTGACATCTTCTCACAGCAAGTATCTTCCCCGTCGTTCCCGACTGGCTGACATCTTTTCACAGCAAATATCTTTCCCGTCGTTTCCGACTGGCTGAGATCTTCTCACAGCAAGTATCTTCCCCGTCGTTCCCGACTGGCTGACATCTTCTCGCAGCAAGTATCTTCCCCGTCGTTCCCGACTGGCTGACATCTTCTCACAGCATGTATCTTCCCCGTCGTTCCCGACTGGCTGACATCTTCTCACAGCAAGTATCTTCCCCGTCGTTCCCGACTGGCTGACATCTTCTCACAGCAAGTATCTTCCCCGTCGTTCCCGACTGGCCGACATCTTCTCACAGCAAGTATCTTCCCCGTCGTTTCTGACTGGCTGACCATCTTCTCACAGCAAGTATCTTCCCCGTCATTCCCGACTGGCTGACCATCTTCTCACAGCAAGTATCTTCCCCATCGTTCCCGACTGGCTGACCATCTTCTCACAGAAGGTATCTTCCCCGTCGTTCCCGACTGGCTGACCATCTTCTCACAGCAAGTATCTTCCCCGTCGTTCCTGACTGGCTGACCATCTTCTCACAGCAAGTATCTTCCCCATCATTCCCGACTGGCTGACCATCTTCTCACAGCAAGTATCTTCCCCTTCGTTCCCGACTGGCTGACATCTTCTCACAGCAAGTATCTTCCCCGTCATTCCCGACTTTCTGACATCTTCTCACAGCAAGTATCTTCCCCGTCGTTCCCGACTGGCTGACATCTTCTCACAGCAAGTATCTTCCCCGTCGTTCCCGGCTGGCTGACATCTTCTCACAGCAAGTATCTTCCCTGTCGTTCCCGACTGGCTGACATCTTCTCACAGCAAGTATCTTCCCTGTCGTTACCGACTGGCTGACATCTTCTCACAGCAAGTATCTTCCCCGTCGTTTTCGACTGACTGAGATCTTCTCACAGCAAGTATCTTCCCCGTCATTACCGACTGGCTGACATCTTCTCACAGCAAGTATCTTCCCCGTCGTTCCCGACTGGCTGACCATCTCCTCACAGCAGGTATCTTCCCCATCATTCCCGACTGGCTGACAGTCTTCTCACAGCAAGTATCTTCCCCGTCGTTCCCGACTGGCTGACCATCTTCTCACAGCAAGTATCTTCTTCGCCGTTCCCGACTGGCTGACCATCTTCTCACAGCAAGTATCTTCCCCGTCATTCCCGACTGGCTGACCATCTTCTCACAGCAAGTATCTTCCCCGTCATTCCCGACTGGCTGACATCTTCTCACAGCAAGTATCTTTCCCGTCGTTTCCGACTGGCTGACATCTTCTCACAGCAAGTATCTTCCCCGTCATTCCCGACTGGCTGACCATCTTCTCACAGGAAGTATCTTCCCCGTCGTTCCCGACTGGCTGACCGTCTTCTCACAGCAAGTATCTTCCCCGTCATTCCCGACTGGCTGACATCTTCTCACAGCAAGTATCTTCCCCGTCGTTCCCGACTTGCTGACATCTTCTCACAGCAAGTATCTTCCTCGTCGTTTCCGACTGGCTGAGATCTTCTCACAGCAAGTATCTTCCACGTCATTCCCGACTGGCTGACCATCTTCTCACAGGAGGTATCTTCCCCATCGTTTCCGACTGGCTGACCATCTTCTCACAGCAAGTATCTTCCCCGTCATTCCCGACTGGCTGACCATCTTCTCACAGCAAGTATGTTCCCCGTCATTCTCGACTGGCTGACATCTTCTCACAGCAAGTATCTTCCCCGTCGTTCCCGACTGGCTGACATCTTCTCACAGCAAGTATCTTCCCTGTCGTTCCCGACTGGCTGACATCTTCTCACAGCAAGTATCTTCCCCGTCGTTCCCGACTGGCTGACATCATTTCACAGCAAATATCTTTCCCGTCGTTTCCAACTGGCTGACATCTTCTCACAGCAAGTATCTTCCCCATCATTCCCGACTGGCTGACCATCTTCTCACAGCAAGTATCTTCCTCGTCGTTCCCGACTGGCTGACCATCTTCTCACAGCAAGTATCTTCCCCATCGTTCCCGACTGGCTGACCATCTTCTCACAGCAAGCATCTTCACCATCGTTCCCTACTGGCTGACATCTTCTCGCAGCAAGTATCTTCCCCGTCGTTCCCGACTGGCTGACCATCTTCTCACAGCAAGTATCTTCCCCGCCGTTCCCGACTGGCTGACCATCTTCTCACAGCAAGTATCTTCCCCGTCATTCCCGACTGGCTGACCATCTTCTCACAGCAAGTATCTTCCCCGTCATTCCCGACTGGCTGACATCTTCTCACAGCAAGTATCTTTTCCGTCGTTTCCGACTGGCTGACATCTTCTCACAGCAAGTATCTTCCCCGTCATTCCCGACTGGCTGACCATCTTCTCACAGGAAGTATCTTCCCTGTCGTTCCCGACTGGCTGACCATCTTCTCACAACAAGTATCTTCCCCATCGTTCCCGGCTGGCTGTTCATCTTCTCACAGAAAGTATCTTCCCCGTCGTTCCCGACTGGCTGACCATCTTCTCACAGCAAGTATCTTCCCCGTCATTCCCGACTGGCTGACATCTTCTCACAGCAAGTATCTTCCCCGTCGTTCCCGACTTGCTGACATCTTCTCACAGCAAGTATCTTCCTCGTCGTTTCCGACTGGCTGAGATCTTCTCACAGCAAGTATCTTCCACGTCATTCCCGACTGGCTGACCATCTTCTCACAGGAGGTATCTTCCCCGTAGTTTCCGACTGGCTGACCATCTTCTCACAGCAAGTATCTTCCCCATCGTTCCCGACTGGCTGACCATCTTCTCACAGCAAGTATCTTCCCCGTCATTCCCGACTGGCTGACCATCTTCACACAGCAAGTATCTTCCCCGTTGTTCCCGACTGGCTGACCATCTTCTCACAGCAAGTATCTTCCCCATCGTTCCCGACTGGCTGACCATCTTCTCACAGCAAGTATCTTCACCATCGTTCCCTACTGGCTGACATCTTCTCACAGCAAGTATCTTCCCCGTCGTTCCCGACTGGCTGACATCTTCTCGCAGCAAGTATCTTCCCCGTCGTTCCCGACTGGCTGACATCTTCTCACAGCAAGTATCTTCCCCGTCGTTCCCGACTGGCTGACATCTTCTCACAGCAAGTATCTTCCCCGTCGTTCCCGACTGGCTGACATCTTCTCACGGCAAGTATCTTCCCCGTCGTTCCCGACTGGCTGACATCTTATCACAGCAAGTATCTTCCCCGTCGTTCCCGACTGGCTGACATCTTCTCACAGCAAGTATCTTCCCCGTCGTTTCTGACTGGCTGACCATCTTCTCACAGCAAGTATCTTCCCCGTCATTCCCGACTGGCTGACCATCTTCTCACAGCAAGTATCTTCCCCATCGTTCCCGACTGGCTGACCATCTTCTCACAGGAGGTATCTTCCCCGTCGTTCCCGACTGGCTGACCATCTTCTCACAGCAAGTATCTTCCCCGTCGTTCCCGACTGGCTGACCATCTTCTCACAGCAAGTATCTTCCCCATCATTCCCGACTGGCTGACCATCTTCTCACAGCAAGTATCTTCCCCGTCGTTCCCGACTGGCTGACATCTTCTCACAGCAAGTATCTTCCCCGTCATTCCCGACTTTCTGACATCTTCTCACAGCAAGTATCTTCCCCGTCGTTCCCGACTGGCTGACATCTTCTCACAGCAAGTATCTTCCCCGTCGTTCCCGGCTGGCTGACATCTTCTCACAGCAAGTATCTTCCCTGTCGTTCCCGACTGGCTGACATCTTCTCACAGCAAGTATCTTCCCTGTCGTTCCCGACTGGCTGACATCTTCTCACAGCAAGTATCTTCCCCGTCGTTTTCGACTGACTGAGATCTTCTCACAGCAAGTATCTTCCCCGTCATTCCCGACTGGCTTACCATCTTCTCACAGGAGGTATCTTCCCTGTCGTTCCCGACTGGCTGACCATCTTCTCACAGCAAGTATCTTCCCCATCATTCCCGACTGGCTGACAATCTTCTCACAGCAAGTATCTTCCCCGTCGTTCCCGACTGGCTGACCATCTTCTCACAGAAAGTATCTTCTTCGCCGTTCCCGACTGGCTGACCATCTTCTCACAGCAAGTATCTTCCCCGTCATTCCCGACTGGCTGACCATCTTCTCACAGCAAGTATCTTCCCCGTCATTCGCGACTGGCTGACATCTTCTCACAGCAAGTATCTTTCCCGTCGTTTCCGACTGGCTGACATCTTCTCACAGCAAGTATCTTCCCCGTCATTCCCGACTGGCTGACCATCTTCTCACAGGAAGTATCTTCCCCATCGTTCCCGACTGGCTGGCCATCTTCTCACAGCAAGTATCTTCCCCATCGTTCCCGGCTGGCTGTTCATCTTCTCACAGCAAGTATCTTCCCCGTCGTTCCCGACTGGCTGACCGTCTTCTCACAGCAAGTATCTTCCCCGTCATTCCCGACTGGCTGACATCTTCTCTCAGCAAGTATCTTCCCCGTCGTTCCCGACTTGCTGACATCTTCTCTCAGCAAGTATCTTCCCCGTCGTTCCCGACTTGCTGACATCTTCTCACAGCAAGTATCTTCCTCGTCGTTTCCAACTGGCTGAGATCTTCTCACAGCAAGTATCTTCCACGTCATTCCCGACTGGCTGACCATCTTCTCACAGGAGGTATCTTCCCCGTCGTTTCCGACTGGCTGACCATCTTCTCACAGCAAGTATCTTCCCAATCGTTCCCGACTGGCTGACCATCTTCTCACAGCAAGTATCTTCCCCGTCATTCCCGACTGGCTGACCATCTTCTCACAGCAAGTATCTTCCCCGTCATTCTCGACTGGCTGACCATCTTCTCACAGCAAGTATCTTCCCCATCGTTCCCGACTGGCTGACCATCTTCTCACAGCAAGTATCTTCACCATTGTTCCCTACTGGCTGACATCTTCTCACAGCAAGTATCTTCCCCGTCGTTCCCGACTGGCTGACATCTTCTCGCAGCAAGTATCTTCCCCGTCGTTCCCGACTGGCTGACATCTTCTCACAGCAAGTATCTTCCCCGTCGTTCCCGACTGGCTGACATCTTCTCACAGCAAGTATCTTCCCCGTCGTTCCCGACTGGCTGACATCTTCTCACGGCAAGTATCTTTCCCGTCGTTCCCGACTGGCTGACATCTTATCACAGCAAGTATCTTCCCCGTCGTTCCCGACTGGCTGACATCTTCTCACAGCAAGTATCTTCCCCGTCGTTTCTGACTGGCTGACCATCTTCTCACAGCAAGTATCTTCCCCGTCATTCCCGACTGGCTGACCATCTTCTCACAGCAAGTATCTTCCCCATCGTTCCCGACTGGCTGACCATCTTCTCACAGGAGGTATCTTCCCCGTCGTTCCCGACTGGCTGACCATCTTCTCACAGCAAGTATCTTCCCCGTCGTTCCCGACTGGCTGACCATCTTCTCACAGCAAGTATCTTCCCCATCATTCCCGACTGGCTGACCATCTTCTCACAGCAAGTATCTTCCCCGTCGTTCCCGACTGGCTGACATCTTCTCACAGCAAGTATCTTCCCCGTCATTCCCGACTTTCTGACATCTTCTCACAGCAAGTATCTTCCCCGTCGTTCCCGACTGGCTGACATCTTCTCACAGCAAGTATCTTCCCCGTCTTTCCCGGCTGGCTGACATCTTCTCACAGCAAGTATCTTCCCTGTCGTTCCCGACTGGCTGACATCTTCTCACAGCAAGTATCTTCCCTGTCGTTCCCGACTGGCTGACATCTTCTCACAGCAAGTATCTTCCCCGTCGTTTTCGACTGACTGAGATCTTCTCACAGCAAGTATCTTCCCCGTCATTCCCGACTGGCTTACCATCTTCTCACAGGAGGTATCTTCCCTGTCGTTCCCGACTGGCTGACCATCTTCTCACAGCAAGTATCTTCCCCATCATTCCCGACTGGCTGACAATCTTCTCACAGCAAGTATCTTCCCCGTCGTTCCCGACTGGCTGACCATCTTCTCACAGAAAGTATCTTCTTCGCCGTTCCCGACTGGCTGACCATCTTCTCACAGCAAGTATCTTCCCCGTCATTCCCGACTGGCTGACCATCTTCTCACAGCAAGTATCTTCCCCGTCATTCCCGACTGGCTGACATCTTCTCACAGCAAGTATCTTTCCCGTCGTTTCCGACTGGCTGACATCTTCTCACAGCAAGTATCTTCCCTGTCATTCCCGACTGGCTGACCATCTTCTCAGAGGAAGTATCTTCCCCATCGTTCCCGACTGGCTGACCATCGTCTCACAGCAAGTATCTTCCCCATCGTTCCCGGCTGGCTGTTCATCTTCTCACAGCAAGTATCTTCCCCGTCGTTCCCGACTGGCTGACCGTCTTCTCACAGCAAGTATCTTCCCCGTCATTCCCGACTGGCTGACATCTTCTCTCAGCAAGTATCTTCCCCGTCGTTCCCGACTTGCTGACATCTTCTCACAGCAAGTATCTTCCTCGTCGTTTCCGACTGGCTGAGATCTTCTCACAGCAAGTATCTTCCACGTCATTCCCGACTGGCTGACCATCTTCTCACAGGAGGTGTCTTCCCCGTCGTTTCCGACTGGCTGACCATCTTCTCACAGCAAGTATCTTCCCAATCGTTCCCGACTGGCTGACCATCTTCTCACAGCAAGTATCTTCCCCGTCATTCCCGACTGGCTGACCATCTTCTCACAGCAAGTATCTTCCCCGTCATTCTCGACTGGCTGACATCTTCTCACAGCAAGTATCTTCCCCGTCGTTCCCGACTGGCTGACATCTTCTCACAGCAAGTATCTTCCCTGTCGCTCCCGACTGGCTGACATCTTCTCACAGCAAGTATCTTCCCCGTCGTTCCCGACTGGCTGACATCATTTCACAGCAAATATCTTTCCCGTCGTTTCCGACTGGCTGACATCTTCTCACAGCAAGTATCTTCCCCGTCATTCCCGACTGGCTGACCATCTTCTCACAGGAAGTATCTTCCCCGTCGTTCCCGACTGGCTGACCATCTTCTCACAGCAAGTATCTTCCCCATCGTTCCCGACTGGCTGACCATCTTCTCACAGCAAGTATCTTCACCATCGTTCCCTACTGGCTGACATCTTCTCACAGCAAGTATCTTCCCCATCGTTCCCGACTGGCTGACATCTTCTCGCAGCAAGTATCTTCCCCATCGTTCCCGACTGGCTGACATCTTCTCACAGCAAGTATCTTCACCGTCGTTCCCGACTGGCTGACATCTTATCACAGCAAGTATCTTCCCCGTCGTTCCCGACTGGCTGACATCTTCTCACAGCAAGTATCTTCCCCATCGTTCCCGACTGGCTGACATCTTCTCACAGCAAGTATCTTCCCTGTCATTCCCGACTGGCTGACATCTTCTCACAGCAAGTATCTTCCCCGTCGTTTCTGACTGGCTGACCATCTTCTCACAGCAAGTATCTTCCCCGTCATTCCCGACTGGCTGACCATCTTCTCACAGCAAGTATCTTCCCCATCGTTCCCGACTGGCTGACCATCTTCTCACAGGAGGTATCTTCCCCGTCGTTCCCGACTGGCTGACCATCTTCTCACAGGAGGTATCTTCCCCGTCGTTCCCGACTGGCTGACCATCTTCTCACAGCAAGTATCTTCCCCATCGTTCCCGACTGGCTGACCATCTTCTCACAGCAAGTATCTTCCCCATCATTCCCGACTGGCTGACCATCTTCTCACAGCAAGTATCTTCCCCGTCGTTCCCGACTGGCTGACCATCTTCTCACAGCAAGTATCTTCCCCGTCATTCCCGACTGGCTGACATCTTCTCACAGCAAGTATCTTCCCCGTCGTTCCCGACTGGCTGACATCTTCTCACAGCAAGTATCTTCCCCGTCATTCCCGACTTTCTGACATCTTCTCACAGCAAGTATCTTCCCCGTCGTTCCCGACTGGCTGACATCTTCTCACAGCAAGTATCTTCCCCGTCGTTCCTGGCTGGCTGACATCTTCTCACAGCAAGTATCTTCCCTGTCGTTCCCGACTGGCTGACATCTTCTCACAGCAAGTATCTTCCCCGTCATTCCTGACTGGCTGACATCTTCTCACAGCAATTATCTTCCCTGTCGTTCCCGACTGGCTGACATCTTCTCATAGCAAGTATCTTCCCCGTCGTTCCGGACTGGCGTGGCGGTGCTCGACTTTATGCCGTAAGAATATGTTTGTGTAAAAGTCTTTACAATGCATCTTCTGAACATGGAGGCTGTTTCTTTCATTTCTAAATTGCTTAATCCTGCAAATGATATCTGCGTACATCGTAGTGTGCAAACTTTGGAAAACACAGTCACATTATATGTAACTGCATTATACTGCAACCTATGCAACGGAGATGGACGGTGCATCTTCTTCTTCGAGAAAAGAGACGTAAATATCAGTCTGTAATTGTAGCAGGAGACTGTGGTGGTGCGAACTTAGACACATGAGTTGTTCCTACTTAAAGTATCTGCCAGCCACACACCTGTGGGTAATTCGCACCCTTTGCACCTCCTTAAAGCGTCAGTGCTTAAACACCAGTATAGCACATTCTTCTTTAGTGATGCGGCTATTTCTGCAAATTGTTATAAAAATTTGTATTTTCGTTTGCATTCCAAAAAATGCTCCAACCACAGAGTAGTAATGCAGCTTTGGTAACACTGTGCAACAATGAAAATGTTTCATGCTTAAAAATAGTAAATTTACATGTATTCCCATCTGATGAATTCAAAAATCACCTTGAAAATGACAGACTAGTTCTTGTTTTGAAGATAAAGTGACATTTCATTTTTTAGAGTGAAAATTTTAAATTTGGGGGATTTTTTTTTGTAGTTTGCACACCTGTCAAATAACAGAACACAAATGCTTTTCAGCTGTTTGTAAGTAATAAACATAGATACCTGTTTCTTTGACTGTGAATTACATATACTTTCTACTCAAATTAATGCAAAACTTGTGGTTTGTGAGTGCTTTTTTAGTGTAAAATTTGTAACAATGCCACGAAAATGTGTAAATATTGTGAATAAATTTTGTTATATTTATGGTGAAATAGCATTTTCCTCACAAAAACGTAATCTGACGCCTCTTGTAAGGACTGACTATCAGTATTATTTCGTTATGAAAGTAGGGGACAAGGATAAGTCTTGGGCTCCACATATACGTTGCAACGCATGTTCAGTTACACTCCGAGAATAGCTAGAAAAACAAGAAACGATCTTTGGCTTTCGCTGTGCCTGTGATTTGGCGGGAGCCTACAACCCATACAGATGACTGCTACTTCTGCCTGACTCCGCCTATAAAGGCAGGATTGTCTATGAAGAAAAGAAGAACAGTTCAGTGTGCGAATCTTCCATCTGCTATTCGACCCATTTCACATTCGGGTAGTTTACCAATTCCTACTCCCACCCGAAAATTGTGTGTTTGAAGTAGAAAATGAAGACAGTGTGGAACAAGAAGAACCAAACAAGCCTTCCACATCCCATGACCCTGATTTTGAGGGAAAAGATGGTAAACCGTACAGACTGAGTCAAGCGGAATTGAGTGATCTCATTAGAGACCTTGGCCTATCAAAGGAGACTGCAGAAATTCTTCAGACTCCGACTACAGCAATGAAATCTTCTCCAAAGTGATGTGAGAATCTCACAGTACAGAAAACGTCACATGGAACTGCTTATCTTTTTTTAGAAGAAAAATAGTCTTGTTCTTTGCTCCGACATTAATGGTTTCATGAAATCTTTGAATCTGAACCATGATCTAACTGAATGGAGGCTATTCATAGACTCCTCCAAGCTTAGTTTGAAATCTGTGTTACTTCACAACAGGAACCTTCTTTCATCTATTCCTGTTGGTGTGGCGATACCTGTAAGACACCGCTAGCCCACGCCTCTCGCGGTGTGCGTTTAACCCCATTTAAATGACGCGCCAAGCGCGCGCCCAGCAGCTGTACGATTAATTAAATAATCGGCGTGATAATCACAGTTAAAATCTCTGGTCCAGAGGGACGTGAAGAGGCTGTGGTCCAGAGAGAGAGTAGAGTCAGTCGACTCTTGTTCAGTCTTAAGAGTCAGTCGAGCTAGAAAGTGTCTTGTGAAACGATCATTCTGTGGATAATAATATTGTGATGATTTCTTTTATATGTGTTGTGTTGTCTTCTTCGATGAGTAAAAAAAAAATATAGGTAAAATAAATTTTTGTGATGTCCATCAATAAGTTCATTCCAGTAAAAATAGAACCACTTCCCTTCACCTTTATTCACCCTTTTTTTCTTTCTTTCCTTTCAACAACAAACAAAAACAAAAACAAAAAATTACCACCCTCCCTTTTTTTTTTTAATTCCGGACATCACACTGGCGACCTTTTACAGGACGCCAATCTTCGGATTTTACTGGAATGAACTTAACAAGGGCAAATTAAAGTAAAATCATACGTGTAGTAATATTTATTGTCTTGTACATTGCCTAAAAAACTGTAATTTTCTCTTTCATGCCCAATATGAAAACGAGAGCTAACGTTGTTTCAAGATTAACAAGATTTCTGCAAGCTTCAACGCAGCGCGGTGAGTAGTGCAAAAGCATTTGTTCTGTATGCCATTGTCCAGCGTGCGCCTCCCGCCTATGCTAACTTTTATTCCCATTTCCCATGCCTTTCCCTAAACAAGAATCATACCCTTTGTCAATGGAATTTCTATTATTGTAACATTGAAATTCAACAGTAGGATATGCAGAAGTCATTGTTATGAGTCAATCCTGTTTGTTACGTCATGTCACCACTTTCAGATTAGCTACGCAAATACGGTTACAACCACAATGATAATTCAGACATTTTTGGAAATGCTATCAAGTAATAGTTATTACCGTCTAACTATTTAAATTTTATTTATCTTTTGTACTTTGCAAGCCATCGCCATTCTGGGTGTACTATTTGTATATTTCACGTTTGTTAATTATTGGCAAAAATGGAACAACAGCAACAGCAAACTGATAACGGTGATGCTACTGTATCATCAGCATCCCCTTTCCTAGGCTTTTCCAGCCCAGAGTCTATGGAATTTACTGCAGGTGTATCACATCAAATAATACTAAGTAACGAAAGTAATTCATCAGGTGACACACCCAATAATCCTGACCCTATGGAGAACGATAGTAGACGTGTCCAGCTAGGGATTTCCCACTCCGATTCTAATTTGCACAACTCTAGTGAAAGGAACAATGATCCAAACATTGATCCGAATCAGTACGGAATTTTAATACAACTTCTTACGCGAAGTATGGATAGCATCCTTAATGAAAGGTTTGATAAACTAGACACTAGATTTGATAAACAGGAGCAGAGTACAAAAGAATTAAACAGCAAAATCGATCAATTGTCTTCTGAGGTAACATCTACTCTGGAAAAACAGGCTAACCAAATCTCAGAACTTAATTAAAAAACGACACAATTGACCGAAAGTTTCAACGAATTGTCATGTCGTGTAAACACTCACGAAAATTCCTTTGTTAAATATCAAACAGTGACAAATTCCGAAATGCAGTCATGTAAAACCAAGTTGGATCAGGTCACGAACGCTCAGGCTCAGGTCAATGATCTAGTTCAGAATTTCGTGCAAAATCAAACCACCTCACAAAATAAAATTTCGATGGATATCGAAGGTATTACTCAACAAGTTAGCGTAGTATGCTTACAACAATTAGAAATGAAAGAAAAAATTTCCCATTTGGAGGAAAAAACAGAATCGCTTTCTTTAGAGTGTAACGCTAACATTGCAGAAAAATCAGTGCACGAATGTGGTATTTGCAACAAGCTCATTGAGCAAAGGGTAGAAACCGCTACAAAAGAGATTTTACACCAGGCCATGTCGCAGGTGCAAACCGAGACCAACACTTTAAAAAACCAAATTTCTCAGTTATTAACTCCCGATTCTAACGTAGTTACCGTTCCGCCTACAACCCCACTCACAACGAGTTCACCGCCTAATTTCACTGTGCAGTTTGTTCCACAGTCTAACAGCGAATCACTTGCGAGCGAAAAACATCAAACAGAGCCGCTCTCAGTGATCGCACAAAACAGTAATTCTCAACCACCCTTGTGCCATGAAGTTTCACCAGGGAACAATAGTTCAGGCCCTATAGTGCCTGCCGGTATTGTTGACGGTAACATGATTAAACATGCCTATTTTCCAACGTTTAGTTCCGATGATACCCAAGCGGTGCACCAGATTGTTTTTATTAGGTCTTTTGACGGAATGTTTCCGCACAACTGGTCAGATGCGGAAAAGATTTTTTTTGTAAGTAATCTGCTGAGGGGGCGAGCATCCAGATGGGGAGCTGAAATAAAAAGGCAAAATTTAACTTTCAAGCAATTTGAAGACGCTTTTCTGCAGGAATTCTGGTCAGAACATGAGCAAAAACAACTTCGACGTGAAGTTCACAATCCCGAACCATACAACCCTCGTAAAGAAACTTTGCGTCAATATTTTGAAAGATACCTGGACAAAACACTTTATTGGTCAAAACCGGCCGATCTTGCCGATGTGATTAACACCTTAAAAAGTCATTTACCCCTGCATTACCAGACACAATTAATTGGTGTTCCGGAAACTAACATCAAGAAATTTCTAGATTATTTGAATGAAGTAGACCTTGTGTTTAGAGGAGATTCAGGGAACACTCCACATATTTATAATGCTAATTCCAACTCTTGCCAAAACAATTGCCATAATTTCAATCAAAATAACAACAGCGGTAACATGTGGAATGCAAACCCGCTTCCTCAAAATCAGGGGCAAAAATCACAACAGCCCAACTTCACACAATATTCGCAGCAATCTTGCGATCCCCGATTCCAAAATTCCAACAATTACAACAGTTTTGGTAATGGTCAATTTTACCGAAAAAGTAATAGTAATGGCAACAGACGCAATGGTAGTTTCAACAACAATCAGTACTCCAGAGGCAACAACAACCGTAACCGAAACAACAACAATCAAAACAGACGTCGGGATGGAAGATACAACCCTGGTTATTTTGAGAGAAATTCGCCATATCAGCAGAATAATTCAAATTGTCAAAATTCTAGAGTCAGTTATCCACCCCCGCAGTGGGGAAACCCGAACTATACACCACACAACTACAATTATATGTTTCCGAATGCACGACACTTTGTACCAACAAACAATGCTAATAATCAGGACTGCGGTAATCAAACTCCACCGAATACCAAACATGTCCATGAACAAAGGACAAATATTATTGAGGTAAGTGATGACCAAAATGCGTCGCCTAATAACGCGGCGGAAAACATGAGCAGACCGGCGTAAGCGCCCAACCCCCGGTCGAGAACGTGAGCACGGGCGCAAATAATCTTGCAAATTGTTTTTTGAGATTCCAAGACGGACACACTATGGAACATGACCTTCTTGCCGAGAATAATAAGTCTAGTAATAACGACAAAGTAAAGGTAACGGTTCAGGCAACTGCTGTTTTATCGTTAGAGAAATCCATTGTAGAAGTGTTATTCGACACTGGAGCGTCAGCAAGCGTGATTTCTAGTTCCCTAAAGGTTCTAAACTTCCGACGTTTCCAGTGCAGACCTGCCGAATCATCGGTGCCACTGGAAACAAATCAAAAAATGTCAAATTACAAGCTCTTCTAACTTTTGTTGTTTCCAACGTGCATGTTCGTTATCATTTCCTTGTTGTGGATAATTTAACAGTTCCATGTCTTTTCGGCATCGATTTCTTAAATCAGTATCGAGCAGTGATTGACTTAGGGAATGGTATCTGTCAATTGACGGTTGAAAAGCAAAGAATTTTGATACCTTTATCTAAAACAATTAATAACAACAATTCTTATCGGTACGTACGTCACTTGAAAGTACAATTTGTGCCCATCACTAATTTTTCTATGACAAACAATTGCAATTCTTCTTACAATGCTGATAGTAAAACTCTGTGGGAAAAGTGTGCCGAAGCCTACCATCTAACTGATTTGCAAAAACAGAATCTGTTTCACCTTCTTCAACAATTTTCAGTAGTCTCTCAAGATAAACCTGGTATCATACGTGGGTATGTGTACAAGATGGATGTCAAACCCCACCTAACATTTTGTCGTACACACTACAATATACCGTGGTCTAAAAAAACCAGCGGTTATGCAGGAAATTAACAGAATGCTACGTTGGAAAATCATAGAAAATTCGCACTCGCCGTATTGCAACCCTTTGTTGTCAGTTTCGAAACCCGATGGAAGCGTGCGTCTTGTTCTCGATGCACGCGAAATCAACAAAATTATTATACCGGTAAATACTCGCCCTGTAAATCTGGACGAACAACTCGTGAAATTTCACAACGCCAAATTTCTGACTAATATCGACCTACGATCGTCCTACTACCAGGTTCTTCTACATCCTGAATCACGTAAATATACCGCATTTTTGTGCGAAGGACGATCATACCAATTCCGTGTTTTGCCATTCGGGTTACGAATAAGTGCAGGAATCTTTATCGAGGCGCTTGACGACGTCCTCGGGCCAGATTTACTTTCACAAATCACTCCCTATGTGGATGATTTAGTTGTGGCGACTGCCACCTGGGAAGAACATGTCGATCTTCTAAGACAAATTTTGATTAAATTCGCCGATGCAGGCGTGACAATCAATTTGGAAAAATCAAGGTTCGCCCGACAACAGATTAAGTTCCTTGGCCACATCATCACGCCGGAAGGCATCAGGCCGGACTCTAAAAAGACTGAAGCAATTCGCAACTTTCCTGCACCCCGAACCAAAAAACAACTTAAAGCATTTTTGGGTCTTTCGTCATTTTTCAGAAAGTTCGTGACACAGCAAGCTCTTAACAGCCCACATCTTCTAAATCTTCTAAAGAAAAATTCCCTTTGGCGATGGACTACAGAATGTCAAGCCGATTTTGAAAAAATTAAACAATCATTAATCCACGCACCACTCCTCTGTCATCCGGACATGTCAAAAGACTTCTGCCTATCGACCGATGCGTCATCTTATGGACTTGGGGCCTTTTTGTTTCAACTGTCTGTTGAACATGATCGAACAATAGTAAAACCTATCAGTTTCGCCAGTCGCACCTTAACTGAATGCGAGAGATCGTATTCAGTTACGGAACGCGAGACCCTTGCAATTATTTGGTCTATGCGAAAATTTCAATATTTTCTCTGGGGAAAACATACACGCATCTATACAGACCACCAAGCTTTATCATTTTTACTGTCTTGCAAATTACTTCATTCCCGGCTCACTCGTTGGTGTTTGTCGTTACAAGAATACGATTTCGAAATTATTTACATCTCCGGCGAAACCAATATTGTTGCGGACGCTCTTTCTCGTCTTCCGCACGATGCGAAAAATCTTTCAGATTTGCATGAGCAAACTTCCGACTTTCAGGTCATGTTAATGTATGACGAATCCTACAACCGCTACTATCACCGAATCTGCAGGGATTTTGCACAGTTACAAGATGCCGATCCTAGGTGGTCTACAGTAAAAACAAAATTATGTCAGAATTCAAATTCTAATCTTCAAAATTACTACAAGATCAACAATGGTGTACTGTTTCATCGTTCCCATCTCGTGTCAGAGCGTTGGTTGGTATGTTTACCGGAAGCTTATGTTGACGACTTCATTTTGTTCACCCACAAAACCTGGGGACATTATGGCATTAATAAATGTGCCGCCAAGATCCTACGCTTCTGCTATTTTCCTAACATGCGACGTAGAGTCCTGCAGGTCATTCGCAAATGTATCATTTGCCAGAAGGCAAAATATTTGAACAAACATGCATCAATTGAATTGCATCCCATTCTTCCAAAGCAACCGCTTGATTTGATTTCCGTAGACATTGGCGGACCCTATCCACAATCCCGCGGTGGTGCTAAATACATTTTGGCTATATTGGACGTTTTTACTAAGTATGTGAAATTGTACGCCTTGCGCACAGCCACTGTTGCGGCTATCATTCGACGCTTTTCGGCCGACTACCTAGCCCGCGTCGGAAAACCTGTCGCTGTCCTAACGGACAATGCATCGTACTTTACGAGTGCAAAGTGGAAATCATTTCTACAAGATTCCGATATTAAACATGTTCTTACTTCCCGATTTCACCCACAGGGTAACCCCGTTGAGCGAATTTTTAAAGAATTTAATCAATTTATGCGCATCCATTCTTCTACAAAACATTCCAAATGGATAGAATACCTCGCTCCGTTCGAGTACATTGTGAACAATTTGCCACATAGTTCAACCGGATTCTCACCTGCCGAGTTATTATCAGACGAACCAGAAAAAAACTCATGGTCAAGTCCCCTGTCTAAGTTGTCTTCGAACGATATTTCTTTGCAGGAAAAGGTAAGGCAAGCTGCCATTACCCTGGCACACACTGCGGAGCTCCGGAAGAAAAAATTTGATAAACGGGTCAGACCGACACGTGTGTTCGAAATTGATGATTTGGTATTGCTCACAACCCATCCCAAATCTACGAGGCTAAAACGTTTGCTTAAGAAATGGCAATTAGTTTACTCAGGTCCATACCGGATCGTCGATATTCCTCACCCTGGATGTTATTTATTAGCATACCCTACAACACAGAAATTTAAAGGACTTTACGCCCACCACCACTTAAAGCAGTATGTAAAGTAAGAGAAAGAGAAAGGATGTGCTAGTTACAGCTAAAATGTTAGTGTTAATTGTTAGTCAATGCAAAGAATCATAACGCATTAAACTATAGCAAATCTACGTTAAACATTACATGCAATCCAAGAACTATTTAATCTACGTTATATTTACTATGCTACGAATAATTTGACTACTAGCCAAGGACAACGAAGTTAGCGACCAAACTTACTCCTTAGACAGGCATTTTCTAGAACAGGAAACTATGTACAAGAAAAAAGATTTTATTATGTTAATAACTGTGATGAAATTGAGAGCCACCAGAATGCTATACTATACGCCAGCATGAGTGAATGATTGTGCTGAAATGAGTGTGAAAGAATGAACGTGAATTTTAGTTTATATGGTAGTTTTTATGATGATGATGAGGATTTCGTTGTGTGTGAGCCAATGATGCCACCACGTAGTATTATTTGATGATTTGCGATTTATATTGAAGCTGTTCTATGAGAAGAAAGGTGAATATTAATTATATGAAGCTGTATGAATGAAAACGATACGTGTGTATGAATACTGATAGATGTTAATGAGAAATGATTCGCCGTGTAGGCAATAAAAAAGGAGAAAGAAAAACTTATTTGGTATGTGCCCTATTTAAAAAACCATTATCTCACGCTTGGCATAAAGAGTTTGTGTGCTCTCCATCGTAACAAACGTAAATTTTGTACATAGGTCATTGTGGGGGAAAAATGTTTATCAGCCACAGCGAAATAAATAATCTGCTTACGTAGCGAATAAAAATTGCTGTCGTTATAGAATCTCATTCTTTACACAGGCTAATTGTGTAGTACCATGCATGCAGGCTGCCTTCGTAAGATTCGTATTCTACATTTACGAAGGTCGTGTTTAATGGTTACGAACTTATGAACTCACTAACATTAACACTATTTAAAAAAAATGTTTTTATCCTGTGAAGTAATTTAGGTGAAATCTAGCACTCATTACTTGATACTGTGAGGGCATGGACATATGTATTTGTGTAAGTGGGATAGTATATAAGTTATGCAATTTTATGTCGTTCTGTCTGGACCAGAGTTAAGAAAATGCGACTCTCATAAAACAATTGCTAGGATACGAAGTCTCCCGCTCTCTGCTCATGTTCTCGACCAGGAAACAAAAACTACACGACTACCGGTACGACGTACAATTCACGATTACAAGAAAACATACTTTAGTGTATGAGATTTTCCTTTCTCTTTCAGCAAAGTGGATAAGTTTTTGAAGATTTGTGTGTGAAGCAGTACGACGCAGCTCTCTTCGTGGACACAGCGATTTTCTTGTCTTTATGGAAACTAAAGCGCATTCATTTTCCTTTACCTACAGGAAATTCATATATTTATTTTACTACGTGATACTCACTAAAGTACACCTCTTATGGAAGGATCCTATAGTCATTTATTAGTACGTTTACTGACCGAATTTTTTTCAGGAATATAAACTACCGTGTCATTAAGCGCGTATTTACCTAAACATGACTGATTCAACGAGTGAATTAAACCATATACGGTACTCACATTGATTCTTGCAAAAATCTTTGACTGATTTACAGGAAGTGATTGACAATGATCATTGAATTTCTTTTTGCTTAAACAGCAATTCGGATCAACTTTAAAGGATGAAACTGAATACAACATGGATTGGCTTGAAGTCAGTGACACTTGCGCAATGGCAAAGTTTATGATGCGTACGTTACGCAAACAGATACACTATTCGTCGCACACATGTGTGAAAACACTACTGTATTGATGAAGATTTTGTAAATATGAATATAACCCAATCCTTCTATCTTGATCCTACTCCCACCTCCTTGCCCACTGCTGGACGATGGATAGTGGGGTAGTGAGGTTTTTGCACTATTCTTTTGTATCTTTTGTCCATTCGTAATTTGCAGCACTTAGGGTCTCTCGTCGAGTTTTGCAGAATTCTTGATGGCAGATGCCATAGATTTCAATATTCTGTAAAGAAGGAGATAGTACTCCGTTAGTGCACATGCACAGCAAGAAATAGATGGCACAACCTGAATTTCGCGTACATAAATATGTCATGTCATGTCTAATTGTAAAATTTTGTAAATGTAAACAACTAGCAATCTCAATATAAATCTGAATTTTGTAAAGTTTCACAGGACACGACTAGCAAAACATGTCTAATTGTACGTTTTTGAAGATGTAAACAACTAGTATTCTCTATATAAATATGAATTTTGGGAGAGTTTCACAGGTCACGACTAGCAAAGTATTTCAATGGCTATGTAGCAACTTAGCTACGAAGAAGTTCATTTGTATTATGTATATTGAATTTCATGTCTATAGTAGGTAATCATTTTATGTATATGTACATGTCCATTTTTTCTATGTAATTTTGAACTTGCCTATTCAAAACTTAAATGTCCTCTTGTGAAGGCTACACACAAAACAGTCTTACTATGTGCACCTAATATAAAAGGAGAAAAGATGCAAAGTGTAATTTTGCTCAAAAGTGAAGTGTCTGTGAAAATGTGTTCTCAGAAGGAACAGGACGTCGAACCTCCCTTCTGAACAGTGTAAAAAAAATCAAATAGTGTTGATAAAGAGAAATCAACCAGTCAAGAGTAAAAATATGATAGAAAAGTGTTTTCCGTACAAAGTGATAAGTTTAATCTCAAATTCTACGATAAAGTGCAATGATGCGTATCACAGTGATCCCTACCTTGTAAAGTGCTTGGAAGTCTGCGTTGTACGGTCTTCGGATGCGGCTACCAGTACTGTCGCGTCCGTCGTAAGGGGTGGCGCCGCCAGACGTGTCACCGCCTATTATACCTCAACAGCGGACCCGAGCGCGAGGCTGTACGCAGTGCCGCGGTGCGTGGTGGATGGACCACTTTATCAAAATTACTGCACTCGTGCACGCACAGCCACTCTTAAACACCAACAATACTGACATGAACTTTGTTGTCATCGACAACTTAAAACCAAATTGTATGACCTTTTGTGTTCTTGTGTCGTAAGCAGATTCATTACCTATTGTCCTGATGTGCAAACTGTAAAGTACACAAAGTTGTGGTGCTGTGACTTTTACTGTGCTTCGCACGACGCACCACACTGAACTGAGGCAAAGCATAGTGCTCACTGGTCGACACAATAAGAACTGTGAATACAGGGTAGCAGCTATTGTTTTAATAACAGGACTGCCAACGGTGCAGGCATCTCTCTAAAAAAAAAAAATGAATCATCCATTGATCAATTTCAAAGTGGCTATTTTTTAATGTGCAACAATTTATGTATATTTACTTAAACTTTGTACTTTAGGCTGTAATTCTTTATATATGTATGTACTTGTCATATGTTTGAAAATGTTGTATAATGCTGGTGCAAACACTGCACAACCTTGTTCGTCAACTCAAATCTGGTACTGCCGCGAAGTTTGAAAAACTTACGCACCAGTAGAGGGGGCCGTGTGACGATACCTGTAAGACACCGCTAGCCCACGCCTCTCGCGGTGTGCGTTTAACCCCATTTAAATGACGCGCCAAGCGCGCGCCCAGCGGCTGTACGATTAATTAAATAATCGGCGTGATAATCACAGTTAAAATCTCTGGTCCAGAGGGACGTGAAGAGGCTGTGGTCCAGAGAGAGAGTAGAGTCAGTCGACTCTTGTTCAGTCTTAAGAGTCAGTCGAGCTAGAAAGTGTCTTGTGAAACGAACATTCTGTGGATAATAATATTGTGATGATTTCTTTTATATGTGTTGTGTTGTCTTCTTCGACGAGTAAAAAAAAAAATAGGTAAAATAAATTTTTGTGATGTCCATCAATAAGTTCATTCCAGTAAAAATAGAACCACTTCCCTTCACCTTTATTCACCCTTTTTTTCTTTCTTTCCTTTCAACAACAAACAAAAACAAAAACAAAAAATTACCACCCTCCCTTTTTTTTTATTCCGACATTCATGGTTTCATGAAATCTTTGAATCTGAACCATGATCTAACTGAATGGAGGCTATTCATAGACTCCTCCAAGCTTAGTTTGAAATCTGTGTTACTTCACAACAGGAACCTTCTTTCATCTATTCCTGTTGGTCATGCTGTTCAAATGAAGGAGACATATGCAAATATGACAGCTCTCTTGGACTCAATTAAATATCATGAACACAAATGGAAAATCTGAGGTGATCTAAAAGTCATTGTTATTCTCTTAGGAATGCAACTGGGTTACCCAAAGCATTGCTGCTTCTTATGTATGTGGGACAGTAGAGATAGGAAATTGCATTATATTAAAGAATACTGGCCTGCAAGAAATTTTCGCCCTAGCGAGAAAAATGTCGTTGCCAATCCTCTTGTGGACCCAAAAGACGTTCTTCTTCCACCCTTGTATATCCAGCTGGGTTTGATGAAAAACTTTGTCAAAGTTATGAACAGAGAAGGATGGGCCTTTAAGTACATAAGAGAGAAATTTTCGAAATTAAGTGATGCAAAAGTTGAGGAAGCCATTTTTGTCGGACCACAAATAAGAAAACTTGTAAAGGATCCTACATTTGACCAAATTTTGGAGCTTTTGAAGCCTTCAAGGGTGTTGTTCATGGATTTTTTAGGCAACCAAAGAGGTGACAGCTACAAGCATTTGGTGAGAGTGCTCCTGCCAGAATACCGTAACCTTGGATGCAGCATGTCCCTTAAGATCCATTATCTCCACTCCCACCTGTTAATGACGAACATGGTGACAGATTCCATCAGTACATTTCTGTTACGGAACAAAGATATCAGGGCCGTTGGAATGAAGCAATGCTTGCGGATCGCTGTTGGTCTTTCTGTAGGGATTCTGCGGAACTCCATCACAAGCGGCAAGCTGAAAGGCGACCAAGTCAGTAGGCGACCACATCAATCTCCTCAGACACGACCATCTGCGAAGTATTTTTACAACAATTTAGAAGTCTTAGTATGTAAGTACCAGTTAAAAAATCAAATGCACGTTCATTGTCGTTAGCATGTATGTAATTAAAGTGTATCCTTTTCTCTCAATCCGTTAATATGTAATACTTCCACCTTGTGTAGATCATAGAAATTAGAGCTAATAAAAATTTTTCATTGTCATATTTGTTTTTCTCCATCGAAAAGTAGTAGGAATTTCCTCATGAAGTGATCGAAACATTAAAAAATTATTTTTTTATTGCCCAGTGTAATAGGAGAAATGCAAGTGGGAAAGTGACGGTATATACAAGAAAAATACTGAGTTTCAAGACGAGTCGGAACTCACGACGTAACGCACACCGTTTAGAGACTGGCTCTTCAAATTGCAAGCATGTGTAAATATGGTGAATAAGTTTTGTTTTCAGTGCATTCCGGAGTGAACTTACATTAGTGACTTAATTAGTGTTTTTTACAATATCATCAAAATACTCTTTGTCGTTGATGCAGAAATGTGGTGGTGATAAGAACTGTCATGGCAGCGATCAGAGCGACGTCACAGCAGGCGGTAATTACAGATATTCCTATTTTTTGCGAAGACGCGTAAATTTCATTCAGAATATGGAGTAGAATGTTTAGGGACAGTTGCGAATTTTGTGAGCCGTTTGGAAGATATTCACGACCACAGGAATCTACAATGCACGTACTCATGTTATTGTTGTATGAAATTTTTGCTCTTTTGTGAGTGTGCCTGAGTTTTAATTTTATGTTTTGAATGAATACTGGTATGAGGTTTTTGAAAACCAGAATTGTTCCATGACGTCTATTGTATTATGTGCTGAAAACCAATCGATAGATTTATTACTGGCAAGTAAGGATTTCGTTCACGTTTACGTTCACTTTCTTTTTTTATGTCCACTTTATTTCTGAGGAAAGAAAGTTTCATTTTTTTGTGATTTCGTGTGAATCGTCCGATACACTCACTATCGTATATTTCCTTGGAGAGTTAACAAAGATGAAGCCATTGGGATATTACGTCAGATTGTACACGATGCAAAAGCTCTGCATTGGCAGCGTTTACTGACACTCTGAACATTCTGGAATATATGGCCGGGTCACATTGTATTATTGGGAAAGGCTTTGAGGATTTATACAGGTGTACTCCAGGGCACAGGTCAGCATTTGCACGCCAGTTGCGCAAAAAAAAGAAAAAAAACTGAAAACAGTGAATAAGGTCACTGTTACAAGAAGCTAAGCTCGCCATAGTCACGATTTTTTTTTTTAAAAATGCGAACTGGAAACTTGCCTTTAACGAGATACAAAACATCAAATGCTCCTTTTTATGTAACACGTTTCAGGTGAAATTTGCAAAGTTTGTCATATGCTACAGAAACATAATACAATTGACGGCATTTCTCTCTTTATTAAAATTACTTCAAAATATACTCCTCTAGATTTTATGTACAAAACAAGAGTTTCATTTCATTTACACCTCGGAGAGTGAGAAGCAGTCAGAGTTGCTCGTAAGAATACACGAGAGAACGTTGCGCTCGTCACCGCTGCGTGTTCTCTCCACTCCGGCGTTCAGGGCGATGCCACGAGGGGTCTGTTGTGCACGATCAAAACTGCAACACACAACACAACACGATTGTGCACGATCACAGCTGCAACACACAACACAACACGATTGTGCACGATCACAGCTGCAACACACAACACAACACCACAGAAAATACAGTGCAAGTCCAGCCTTACTTCACTTCCGTTTTGTAATTTGTAATGTAGGGGGAATTGTAGATATGTCATAGTGCTATGCTTTCAGATGCATGGAGCACGTGACCATGCCGAGGGCGCTCCGCTGCTAGTCTGCTTGTTCGGCGTCAGTCTACGCTCTGCTTCAAGTATGTAACTCACATGACCAGATCTCATTTTCTGTAACGTCGAGACGTGTTGAGTGTGCTGTTCGATTATGTTTTGTACTTTCTGGTAACATATGTCTGAAGATGGGTGTAATCCCCAAGCGCGTAACATGTTCTAATAAAGGAGTCAGTTGAACACCCCATGACTTTATTGCCATTGTACATCACTGGTTGCCAATTATTGACATAAAAAATGATCGCAGGCCCCAGACGGGATTCTGTGTCCTGTATGTCATCATCCACTCTGGTCTAAGAATGCAACGTTATAAAGATATTGGAACTGAAGATACAAAATCACGTTGCTAAGAACAATACGCAGCAGAGATGTCGTCTAATATTGCATGACTGACATGCTGAAAAGGCACAGACAGAACGGAAGGAAACGGACAAGTATCATCAACACTGCTTTTACGGATGACGTTAACACTTTGGCACTGCCCACTAACACCTGAGTGCGCTGGCTAACTTGAAAACGTAACCGCAGGGCTGAAGTGCCCGACTGAGCACGTGTCGCTGGAAAGTCAGTGCCCAGTGGGTCACTAAGACACCTCAGGGCCCACAGCACTACTGTGCAAATCATCTGTTTGTCAAAGCTTTGGTTAGTAGCACACCATCGCCGGAAACAGTGCAGGGTTGGATTTTTCTAAAGTCTGTCTCTCTGAATTCTAGGGACCAGCCATTCACTCGTCGCATTAGCCCAAATTATTCTACAGAATGCACTCTGGAATTCGTGTAATACACACTTTGAACTGCCACAGACAATTTATTTCCCGTTCTACAATGTTACATATCTGTGAGAAAGTAATGTTATGTTTCTTCAACAGGTGGTAGCAGTGGCAAGGAAGTAACTGCAACATGGTGCACGGGCGCTTGAGCTTTGAAGCACGGAAGCAGATAATTAAGTGGTGCTGGAAGTTTGAGAGTGTAGCTACGGTTCGAAGACAGTGGAGAAGTGGGTATGGTACAGAACCACCTTCAAGGTTAACGATTACACGTCTACGAGACAAATTCTAAATTCGCGGAACAGTGTGTGACGTGCATAAAGGTCGATCAGGGCGACCTCGTACGGCTACAAGTGACGATTCCACAACTGCCGTCTCTGAACTGTTTCAGCGTTCGCCTCAAAAATCTCCGAGGCAAGCGGCACGCGAGAGTCATGTAAGCGCCAGCAGTGTGCTACGAATTCTGAAGAAAGGCGAGTTCTGTGTGGCTGGTGCAACACCTAAGTGACGACGACCCATATCGAAGGTTAGAATTTTGTTAATGCGTTCAGGAGATGGTGAGACGTGAACCGGGATTTACGGGTAGCATAATTTGGTCGGATGAAGCCCAATTCAAACTCCGTGGAACTGTCAATAGGCACAATTGTGTGCACTGGGCTGAAGATAATCCTCACATTACAGTTGAGAAGGCTGTGAACTTGCCTGGTGTAAATGTGTGGTGTGGTTTGTCTGCAAGGGGACTCGTTGGGCCTTTCCGCTTTGAAGGTACTGTTACTGGAGAAACGTACCTAACAATGCTTGCTGACTCCATATTCCCTGCCATTCGTGCACTATACGGTAATGATGAGTTTTATTTCCAACAAGATGGCGCCCCACCGCACTATGGTAGGGACGTACGAGCACACCTGGATCACAATGAGCCAGGCCAGCGGAAAGGACGCAGGCGACTGATCGAGTTTCCTGCACACTCTCCAGACCTCACGCCGCTGGATTTCTTCTTACGGGGCACAGTAAAAGATGAGGTGTACCATCTTAAACAGCGTAACCTCGACACACTTTGGAATGAGATTCAGGCGGTGTGCGCAGAAATCTCACTGGACGCTTTGGTGCGATGCGCGGAATCAGTGGTGACTCATACTCAGAAGTGTATTGGTGCTGAAGGCCACCAGTTTGAACATTAATCACATTTGCAAAGTACATTTATTTTTCCAATTAAACTTTAAGCTTTTCATTTCCAGAAATTTAACATTGTAGAATGGGAAATATATTTTCTATGACGCTTCAAAGTGTGTATGCACTTTTTGCCGCACCCTTTATAGTTCACAGCTTACAAGGGTTAGAGTTTCACGAAATTGTCATATTTATTTTCCTTGTGCCTCGCAGAAACAAGTTTAATCATCTTCCAAGGATGAATGTACAGCCAGGTAGCATCCCACCTAGGTCCGAACTTACTCCAAATCCTCGAAAAATTCCAAGTCCAGCTCGGTTCAGAATCAAGTTAAAGTCCTCAGGTGCTAACTGGCAAAAATCGCAAGTCGGAATCCACACTCTGCGTCGGCGGTAAAATTTCAAAGTTCGGAATCGTCCCCTGACGAATCAGATCAAAAATATTAATAAACTCGGAAGAATCTAACTCGATACTTTCGCGAGACAATCAGATCTCGGGCGACCCAGCTCACGCCGAGATGCGTCGCGAAAACCGCCCGAAAGCAACCCGGCCGAGCCAAGATGGCGGCCCGGTATGCGTACTCTCGCTTACCGGCAGGTCACGCGAGACAAATCAAGTGTGTCTGCTTCCTGATCATCTAGAAGTGCAAATCCATTGATACACACAATGAATATATGAAATCACTTCCAGATTTTATCGGTTGAAATTATATTTTTAGTACGCGCGCAGATTTTTGCATAAAATTACGCTTTTAACTTGAAAACTTTGGTTTTGGTGATGTTATTGTTAACAAATATAAAGAACAAGCTGGATTACCCAGCTCCGTTCAGAGTTGAGATGAGGTTGTGCATCAGTTGGAAAAAAAGATAAATTTTAAACCAAGTAAAAAAAAACATTGAAAACATATTCTAACTATTTACAATACTTGTTAATGCATAAGAGGCAAAAAAAATCTGTTGAGAGTATATCCTAACTATTTACAATACTTGATTATAAACAACATTTTTCATTTTGTAATCCGTGAAATATATGCACACAGTTTTCGAGTTTCCAGCTAGGGAGCAAGCTGTCTACAGTTTGCCGTGAGAGAAGCAGTAGTCTTGATGAGGTTCATGCTTCAATACTTTAAAATTTGTCCTTGCGCTTTGTTGATTGTAAAACTATAGGCTATTTTGGCTGGAAATTGCAGCTTTTAAATTGGAAAGCAGTTCAGTAGAGACCAGTGGTATTGTGGGCATAAATGGTGTGTCCTTGGCGCTACCCAGTCACAAGTTCGGCTTCGGTGACGTTGTTCGACAGCTGTTCCACGATCACTCTCGTTCCAATACAAAGTTTTGGTGAGTTGAGATTTCTGAATAGTTTGATCCGAGATCCAATTTTAAGTATAAGGCAGTGTAATGACATTCATGGTACTTGTAAAGAGTTTATAAATTCTCTAGGGAAGTTTACACTTTCTTCATCGTTTACCATTGTTTCGATCACTTGCTACATTCTCTCGTCACCCGAAATTTTCTTTTGAATGTTAAAGTCGATACCGTCGACAATGTTATTTTCAGTTGCCAAAATTGGCCTTCAGTATAGCCAACCGGGATCGGTATAATTGTGAACAATGTCGGGACAGTAGGATGTATGGCTCCGTCTACATCTACGTCTACATCCGTACTCCGCAAGCCAACTGACGGTGTGTGGCGGAGAGTACCTTGAGTACCTCTATCGGTTCTCCCTTCTATTCCAGTCTCGTATTGTTCGTCGAAAGAAGGATTGTCGGTATGCTCCTGTGTGGGCTCTAATCTCTCTGATTTTATCCTCACGGTCTCTTCGCGAGATATACGTAGGAGGGAGCAATATACTGCTCGACTCCTCGGTGAAGGCATGTTCTCGAAACTTCAACAAAAGCCCGTACCGAGCTACTGAGCGTCTCTCCTGCAGAGTCTTCCACTGGAGTTTATCTGTCATCTCCGTAACGCTTTCGCGATCACTAAATGATCCTGTAGGAAAGCGCGCTGCTCCGTTGGATCTTCTCTATCTCTTCCATCAACCCTATCTGGTACGGATCCCACACTGCTCATCAGTATTCGAGCAGTGGGCGAACAAGCGTACTGTAACCTACTTCCTTTGTTTTCGGATTGCATTTCCTTAGGATTCTTCCAATGAATCTCTGTCTGGCATCTGCTTTACCGACGATTAAGTTTATATGATCATTCCATTTTAAGTCAATCCTAATGCGTACTCCCAGATAATTTATGGAATTAACTGCTTCCAGTTGCTGACCTGCTATATTGTAGCTAAATGATAAGGGATCTTTCTTTGTATGTATTCGCAGCACATTACACTTGTCTACATTGAGATTCAATTGCCATTCCCTGCACCATGCGTCAAATCGTTGCAGATCCTCCTGCATTTCAGTAGAATTTTCAGTTGTTACCACCTCTCGATATACTACAGTATCACCCACAAAAAGCCTGAGTTAATTTCCGATGTCATCCACCAGGTCATTTATGTATATTGTGAATAGCAACGGTCCCACGACACTCCCCTCTGGCATACCTGAAATCACTCTTACTTCCGAACACTTCACTCCATTGAGAATGACATGATGCGTTCAGTTATCTAGGAACTCTTCAATCCAATCACATAATTGGTCTGATAGTCCGTATGCTCTTACTTTGTTCATTAAATGACTGTGGGGAACTGTATCGAACGCCTTGCGGAAGTAAAGAAACACGGCATCTACCTGGGAACCCGTGTCTATAGCCCTCTGAGTCTCGTGGACCAACAGCGCGAGCTGGGTTTCACACGATCGTCTTTTTCGAAACCCGTGCTGATTCCTACAGAGTAGATTTCTAGTCTTCCGAAAAGTCATTATACTCGAACATAATACGTGCTCTAAAACTCTACAACTGATAGATTTTAGAGATATAGGTCTATAGTTCTGCACATCTGTTCGACGCCCCTTCTTCAAAACGGGGATCACCTGTGCCCTTTTCCACTCCTTTGGAACGCTACACTCTTCTAGAGATGTAGAAGAGCGCAGCGTTCCAAAGGATTGGAAAAGGGCACAGGTCTATTTCTAAAACTGCGCAAACTGTACTGATGTTTCGTCTTTCGATGGTTTAGCTCTCATATCTTTTGTTACTCGCAGTATTTCTATGTGTGCCCACAAACTTTCTTTTTTAAAAAAGAAAAAAAAAAGCGTGCACTGAAGTCGTCTGCTGGTGTTGACTTGGGGATAACTCGAAGTGTTTGTCGGAAATCTCCCGCCAATATGAGTAGGGCGTCTCCCCCGTCGCTTCTGACTTTCCTCGCAATTTTCTGTCCATGGTTTAGAGTGATTTTCTTCCATATGCCGTTGTGCATTCGTCCCAGAAGACAGTGTTAGCTTGGTTTTTAGCTTCTACCCGTGCAGATGCTCTTGGGGTGTTATATGCCGGGAATCGCTCTTCGGCTACGTTCAGCGGTAGTTGTAGGGCGAAATGAGCAGTCAATCCTTCGGTAGGCGTGGCAGCCGTGTCTGACGACGCCGGCGCTTCGCTTAGCCCACTTCTCCGCCAGCGCCGGATCTGTTGGAGACGCTTTGGAGCCGCCGCCTGGTGCGTCCAGGTGAGTGACTCCGCCGGTGTTGTTGTCAGTCCAGTCCACGACAGCGCCGTAACTTTCCTTTCGATTGTTACTGAGGAGCGGTTATACCCTATCAAGGTATCTCTCTGGCTACGCACAGGAGACTGTTCCTCTTCATTCACTCACTGCACTACTTTTTCGTTTCCTCCCTTCGTCACCTTCGACCGACGACGGGTCTGGCTTTGTACACGCCTCTTTAGGAATCACACGTTTGTCTGGCCTCTCAACAGATACCCCTCCGTTGTGGTTGCACCTACGGTACGGCCATCTGTATCGCTGAGGCACGCAAGCCTCCCCACCAACGGCAAGGTCCACGGTTCCCAAAGAAAGCAGGTGTTGACAGATGTGATGATTACCGAACTATCAGTTTAATAAGTCACAGGTGCAAAATACTATGGAAAAACTGATAGAAACCGACCACGGGGAAGGTCACTTTGGATCCCGTAGATATGTTGGAACACGTGAGGCAATACTGACCCTACAACTTATCTTAGAAGAAACATTAAGGAAAGGCAAACCTTCGTTTCTAGCATTTGTAGACTTAGAGAAAGCTTTTGACAATGTTGACTGGAATACTCTCTTTCAAATTCTAAAGGTGGCAGGGGTAAAATACAGGGAGCGAAAGGCTATTTGCAATTTGTACAGAAACCAGGTGGCTGTTATAAGAGTCGAGGGACATGAAAGGGAAGCAGTGGTTGGGAAAGGAGTAAGACAGGGTTGTAGCCTCTCCCCGATGTTATTCAATCTGTATATTGAACAAGCAATAAAGGAAACAAAAGAAAAATTCGGAGTAGGTAATAAAATCCACGTAGAAGAAATAAAAACTCTGAAGTTCGCCGATGACTTTGTAATTCTGTCAGAGACAGCAAAGGACCTGGAAGAGCAGTTGAATGGAATGGACAGTATCTTGAAAGGAGTGTATAAGGTGAACATCAACAAAAGCAAAACGAGGATAATGGAATGTAGTCGAATTAAGTCGGGTGATGCTGAGGGAATTAGATTAGGAAATGAGACACTTAATGTAGTATAGGAGTTTTGCTATTTAGGGAGAAAAATAACTGATGATGGTCGAAGTAGGGAGGATATAAAATGTAGACTGGCAATGGCAAGGAAAGCGTTTCTGAAGAAGAGAAGTTTGTTAACATCGAGTATAGGTTTAAGTGTCAGGAAGTCGTTTCTGAAAGTATTTGTATGGAGTGTGGCCACATATGGAAGTGAAACGTGGACGATAAATAGTTTGGACAAGAAGAGAATAGAAGCTTTCAAAATGTGGTGCTGCAGAAGAATGCTGAAGATTAGGTGGGTAGATGACATAACTAATGAGGAGGTATTGAATATAATTGGGGAGAAGAGGCGTTTGTGGCACAACTTGACTAGAAGAAGGGATTGGTTGGTAGGACATGTTCTGAGGCATCAAGGGATCAGAAAGTTAGCATTGGAGGGAAGCGTGGAGGGTAAAAATCGTAGAGGGAGACCAAGAGATGAATACACTAAGCAGATTCAGAAGGATGTAGGTTGCAGTAGGTACTGGGAGATGAAGAAGCTTGCACAGGATAGAGTAGCATGGAGAGCTGCATCAAAGCAGTCGCAGGACTGATGATCACAACAACAACGACCAATGGGTTGCTCCATCAGTGGCGAATTCCAGAACATTCTGCAACACTCGAGAGTGTTCTGGATTGTTCCACAACGTTCTGGGATGTTCCCCAATATTTTGGAACAGACCGGAATGTTCCAGACTATTGTCGAACATTCCAGAATATTCCGGATCATCGTGGAACATTACGGAACAGGGTGGAATGTTGTAGAATGCTCTCTAATACTCACGAATGTTCTCGAATACTCCGGAATGTTCTGGAAATTATTAGATCCTCGAAGACACACCTTTGTTCACGGATGGGGGACAGAGGGCTACCACACCGTATAACTCCCTCGATCACACTTCGACTCGTTTCTCAGTACACTTGCGCTTTTATTATATTCTGAAGCGCCACAGAAACTGCTAAAGGCATGCGCATTCAAATGCAGAGATATGTAAACAGGCAGAATAGAGCGCTGCCTATGTAAGACAAGTGTGTGTTGTTAGATCGGTTACTGTTGCTACGATGGCAGCTTATCATGCAAGCCCCCACTGGGTTGCACAGTCCCCTGCTGACGTGAAGGGTCTACAGATTCGTGAGGTTGTCCTGACACCTGTATGCGTCCATCCGTTCTATACAATTCGAAACGAGACTCGTCCGACCAGGGAACATGTTTCCAGCCATCAACAGTCCACTGTCGGTGTTGACGGTCCCAGGCGAGGCGTAAAGCCTTCTGTCGTGCATTCGTCGAGCGTAAGCGAGGGGGCCTCAGGCTCCGAAAGCCCGTATCTTGATGATGTTTCGTCGAATGGTTCGCACGCTGACACTTGTTGATGGCCCAGCACTGAAATCTGCAGCAGTTTGCGGAAGGGCTGTTCTTCTGTCACGTCGAACGGTTTTCTTCAGTCGTTGTCAGTACCGTTCTTGCAGGATCTTTTCCCGGCCGCAGCGATGTCGGAGGTTTGATCTTTTAGCAGATTCCTGATATTCACGGTACACTCGTGGAAATCCCCACTTCATCGCTTCCTCTGAGGTGCTGCGAAACGTCGCTTGTGTGGCAACTGTACCACCACGTTCAGACTCACTTAAATCGATAACTTTCACTATGAGACTTAACATCGGAGGTCATCAGTCTCCTAGACTTTGAAACTACTTACACCTAACCAACCTAAGGACGTAACAGACATCCATGCCCGAGGCAGGATTCGAAACTGTGATCGTAGCAGTAGCGCAGTTCCGGACTGAAGCGCCTAGAACCGCTCGGCCACAGCGGCCGGTCCGAGCAACAGGAGATCTAACAACTGCACCAGTCACCTGTTGCCTTATACAGGGTGCTCCATTGATCGTGACCGGGCCAAATATGTCACGAAATAAGCGTCAAACGAAAAAATTACAAACAACGAAACTATTCTAGCTTGAAGGGGGAAGCCAGGTGGTGCTATGGTTGGCCCGCTAGATGGCGCTGCCATAGGTAAAAAAAAAAAAAGAACCGCCATTTTTTATTACATATTCGTGTAGTACGTAAGGAAATAGTCACAAACGTACAAGTACGTGGTATCACGAAACATTCCGCCACTGCGAACGGTATTTGCTTCGTGATAGATTACCCGTGTTAAAATGTCCGTTTACCAATTGTGGGAAAGGTCGATATGGTGTTGATGTATGGCTACTGTGATCAAAATGCCCAACGGGCGTGTGCTATGTATGCTGCTCGGTATCCTGGATGACATCACCCCAAGTGTCCGGACCGTTCGCCGGATAGTTAGGTTATTTAAGGAAACAGGAAGTGTTCGGCCAGGTGTGAAAAGTCAACCACGACCTGCAACAAATGATGCCCAAGTAGGTGTTTTAGCTGCTGTCGCGGCTAATCCGCACATCAGTAGCAGACAAATTGCGCGAGAATCAGGAATCTCAAAAACATCGGTGTTGAGAATCCTACATCAACTTTGATTGCACCCGTACCATATTTCTGTGCACCAGAAATTGCATGGCGACGACTTTGAACGTCATGTATAGTTCTGCCACAGAGGACAAGAGAAATTACGGGATGATGGCAGATTTTTTGCACGCGTTCTGTTTAGCAATGAAGCGTCAGCATACAGCGGTAACGTAAACCGGCATAATATGCACTATAGGGGAACGGAAAATCCACAATGGCTGCGACAAGTGGAACATCAGCGACCTTGGCGGGTTAATGTATGGTGCGGCATTATGGGAGGAAGGATAATTGGCCCCCATTTTATCGATGGCAATCTAAATGGTGCAATGCATGCTGATTTCCTACGTAATGTGCTACCGATGTTACTACAATATGTTTCACTGGATGACAGAACGGCGATGTACTTACAACATGATGGATGTCCGGCACATAGCTCGCGTGCGGTTGAAGCGGTATTGAATAGCATATTTCATGAGAGGTGGATTGGTCGTCGTAGCACCATACCGTGGCCCGCACGATCACCGGATCTGACGTCCCCGGATTTCTTTCTGTGGGGAAACTTGAAGGATATTTCCTATCATGATCCACCGACAACGCCTGACAACATGCGTCAGCGCATTGTCAATGCACGTGCAAACATTACGGAAGGCGAACTACTCGCTGTTGAGAGGAATGTCGTTAGATGTATTGCCAAATGCACTGAGGTCGACAGACATCATTTTGAGCCTTTATTGCATTAACCCTAGCACACCGAAGCCTTTTTTTCTAACTTGTGTGCCTAAGGCATCGGTTTATAAATGTTGTTAATTGTGTGGGGTGGCGTATGGAATTTTTTGTTAATGATAAATGAAATGTAATGTGGAAAATGTCTTTCCTGGCGATGCACCATATGTGGGGCAGCGGATGGAAATTTTGTTGTTATTAAAATGTTCCTATGATTTATTTAATGCTGTTGTTTGCTGTTCTCAGCACTGGCTCTCTAACTACAATATTGGCAACCAGAAAGTGGTTAACAAAACGTGAAGCCTGTAATTAGAATTCCTAGTGCCCACTTCAACTGGGAAATACACTTATAGCCACAGCTTATAGCTCTGAGGAATTAGGAGACTGTCTGGGATTCATAATCAAAATACGATTCTTTCAAAAATGTTCACTACATTCTGAAATTCAGACCAAAAAGTATCCACACAATCCAACTACCAGAGCAGTTCAGAGTCTAATGCGCTGATGAAACTATAACTGTTCAAATTAAATGTTTAAGTGAATGCTCGCCATAATTTGATGATAATGTTCATCAACGCGACGCTAAATAATGGTAGAATATCTGTCCCGCGGCGGCACGTGAAAATACGACATACGCTAACTGAAGATAGATCATCAAAGTCATACCAGAATTCACACATCACTCGAAAACGATTTCTTGGCTGCGCGTATCCCGAGTAACTTATTACGGCATCCGAGGCTGTTTATAGCAATGACACCGACGCGGCGCGACTCCCGGCACAGGTGGTGCGCAGATCAGCGTCAGGAGAGAACTGGGGCCTTACTCTCTCGCGCAGCGTTCTTATATATGAAGCCGCGGTGCGGACGGCTAAGGGAACGCCTGATCAAATCTGCTCGCCCGACTAGCCGCCGGGCTAGTAATGCTCCACTTTAAGTTATTGAATAAATCATTGATTCCTTTGCTGATGGCCGATGAAGCTCTCAGTTTGAATGTGCAATCAGCACACAGGTAAGTAATCATAATAAAAGTCTGACGTGGCTAAGTCAAATATTTTGGGCGAGAGAATTAATTTAACTGCACTACATGCAGTAGGCGAGCTCTGAACTTGCCCTTCGGAGATACGCTATCGCTATAGTTTTATAGACATTCAGTTGAAACTTGTTACATCTTTATGATTGCAGCGTATCTCCCCTCTACTTAAATTTAAACATCCTAGCTTCATTCATTCACCTACTTAATCTATCTTGCTTCCTTAATTTTTAAGACAAAAACCAGAAAATTATGAATCTCAACTATAATTTTAATTTGTGGGATACAGAACACTGTTTCTACTAAATTATTATGCAAACGGAATCTAAATATGAATTTTTAAGTTTCTAGCTCTTTTCTGTTGCACCAATGATTTTTACAGAAAAACGTCCAAATCTCGAAAATGGTTAAAGTTATTGAACTGATATTCAACACATATTGGTTTAGTATTACTCTTGACATTTTAGAAACGTTTCTGGTTATTTACTTGGTTTTTAAAGTATTGCACAACATTCATGACGTCAGAGCTAGTTACAGTGGACTGGCTGGCACACAATGGAAAGAATGATGTGAATTTTATACGGCGTGAGTAGGCTGCTTCCCTACAATTGTTATAAATATTGGATTGAGCGAATGAAAAATTGACATATTACAATTCAAAATACAGATGTGTTTATATACAATAGACTACTCTCAATCCTCAACTTCAAGGCAAGAGACACACTTCACAATTTTTTCTATATGTGTGTTACAAACATGTTTATGACACTGTCCACAATTCTGTTTTGGTTGACTTAGATTGTTGTACTTGTTCTTCATTGTTTTAGCTTCTCTTACACAAATATGGCACCGACCTTTCCCTGCAGGAGGCTGACGTGCTTCTGTCGTCACTTCTTCGATTTCCTTTTGTAGAATGGTCTCCACTGATTGAACAATGTGGTTAGATAACCATCTTGCATTGTCGCTTCTTTCTTCTACCTCCAATTTCACTATTTCCATCCCAGCTTGCAGAAGATAAAGTTTCCGCTTTTTGTGTTTCTTTTCATTCCATCTCGGATGTTGCTGGATGAATATTGTGTTTGCATTGACAGCACAAATGTCGATGAGAGAGTAGAATACAGACAGAGGCCATCTCTGTGTTCCCCTCTTGCAGGTGTACATACGCGCCATTTGATCAATGGTATCAATTCCACCTTTAGTGGAATTATAATATGCATTTATCTCGGTTTTATTCTTCTTCCTCCAACAGTGCCTTTATCTTGGGGCATTGTTGACAACATCAGTAAGTTTTTACTTGGTTTCGTTTTTACTTGGTTTCGTTTTTGCTATGTAGGACACCAAAGTTAATGGGGGCTTACGTGTTGGGAACTGCACTAACTCACTGCAGGTTTAGAAAATGAATAACAGCTGACTGACATCAACAAACACTTCCTCTGAAAGTAAACCGATTGTTGTGAATATCAAGAATACCAACGAACAAGAAACTAACTTGCATTGTTGTAGAGATGAAAAATAGAACATCCTACTAAGGGAAATTTTCTATAGCGTGTAAGCCTAAGGGGCGGGGGGTTGTTGGACCCATAATAACTATTTATTTTTTCTTTCAAAGCAGGAATGTTCTATAAAATATATTGACACTAACGTTTCATAAAATAGCCAACAAACAATAACTCAAAGGGAATATGTAGTATGAAAGTTACTTGGGCAAAAGCAGAGGACATAAAAAAATCGTGGGTTCAACGAACCCCCCCCCCCCTTAGGCGTCCTAGGGTTAATGTGGTATTTACAGGTAACCACGCTGTAACAGCATGCGTTCTGAGGAATGATAAGTTCACAAAGGTATATGTATCACATTGGAACAACCGACATAAAATGTTCAAACGTACATAAATCCTGTATTTCAGTTTAAAAAACCTACCTGTTACCAATTGTTCGTCTAAAATTGTGAGAGATATGTTTGTGACTATTACAGCGCCATCTATCACAAAGCGAGAAAAGTGGTGCAACTAAAACATTCATATTTCCTTAGGTACTACACGAATATGTAATAAAAAATGGGGGTTCCTATTTTAAAAAAAACACAGTTGATATTCGTTTAACCCATGGCAGCGCCATCTAGCGGGCGAACCATAGAGCCATCTGGTTTCCTCCTTGAAGCTAGACAAGTTTCGTTCTTTGTAGTTTTTTCGTTTGATGTTTATTTCCTGAGATATTTGGCCTGGTCACGATCAATGGACCAGCCTGTATAGTCGTTGCCGACGGCAGCGCCGTCTTCTGCCTGTTTACATATCTCTGCATTTGAATACACATGCCTGTACAAGTTTCTTTGGGGCTTCACTGCATCTCCTACGCTGGCACCCTCCGCTGAGGCGCGGCGCATTTGCGGGCAAACGCCCCCGCCCCTGCTGGAACACCCCCGCCCCCGCCCCGCCCCTGCTGGAACACGCCCGCCCCTGTCGCCCGCCCCCGCCCCTGCTGGAACACGCCCACTCCCGTACCCGCCCCTGCTGGAACACGCCCACTCCCGCCTCCGCCCCCGCCCCTGCTGGAACACCCCCGCCCTCGCCTCCACCCCGCCCCTGCTGGAACACCCCTGTCCCCCCCCTGCTGGAACACCCCCGCCCTCGCCTCCGCCCCGCCTCTACTGGAACACCCCCACCCTCGCCCCCGCCCCTGCTGGAACACCCCCGCCCTCGCCTCCGCCCCGCCCCTGCTGGAACACCCCCGCCCTCGCATCCGCCCCGCCCCTGCTGGAACACCCCCGCCCCCACCCCGCCCCTGCTGGAACACCCCCGCCCTCGCATCCGCCCCGCCCCTGCTGGAACACCCCCGCCCCCGCCCCGCCCCTGCTGGAACACCCCCGCCCTCGCCTCCGCCCCCGCCCCTGCTGGAACACCCCCGCCCCCGTCCCCGCCCCTGCTGGAACACCCCCGCCCTCGCCTCCGCCCCGCCCCTGCTGGAACACCCCCGCCCTCGCATCCGCCCCGCCCCTGCTGGAACACCCCCGCCCCCACCCCGCCCCTGCTGGAACACCCCCGCCCTCGCATCCGCCCCGCCCCTGCTGGAACACCCCCGCCCCCGCCCCGCCCCTGCTGGAACACCCCCGCCCTCGCCTCCGCCCCCGCCCCTGCTGGAACACCCCCGCCCCCACCCCGCCCCTGCTGGAACACCCCCGCCCTCGCATCCGCCCCGCCCCTGCTGGAACACCCCCGCCCCCACCCCGCCCCTGCTGGAACACCCCCACCCTCGCCTCCGCCCCCGCCCCTGCTGGAACACCCCCGCCCCCGTCCCCGCCCTGCCCCTGCTGGAACACCCCCGCCCTCGCATCCGCCCCGCCCCTGCTGGAACACCCCCGCCCCCACCCCGCCTCTACTGGAACACCCCCACCCTCGCCTCCGCCCCACCCCTGCTGGAACACCCCCGCCCCCGTCCCCGCCCTGCCCCTGCTGGAACACCCCCGCCCTCGCCTCCGCCCCGCCCCTGCTCGAACACCCCCGCCCTCGCCTCCACCCCGCCCCTGCTGGAACACCCCCGCCCCCACCCCGCCCCTGCTGGAACACCCCCGCCGGCTGCTCCAGCGCACTCATACTCACTCTGTCCCGGCCTCGCCCTCCGGCCGCAGCAGCAGCAGCAGCAGCAGCACGCTATGAGGCCTATGAGGACCACCGCCGCCGCTATGGCCCCCAGCGTCACGTACGTAGTGCTGCAACAAAGGCAAAACACGGGCCCAGTTCGTAAATGAAACGCATTCCGTGTGCTGTCTGCACAGGTGTTACAGTTCCACAGGCCTCGGTCTAGCGCTGCCTGTGGATCACAGAGCCCCGGGTTCAGTTCCCGGCCGGGTTGTGGATTTTCTCTGCTCAGGTACTAGGACTCTGTGTTGATGTCATCACCACCATCATCATTCGTGACGAAAGGGTACAGTACCGCCCGACATTGAAACTGGTACAACATTCATCGTTATTCTTGTCAGAACAACATTTTTTTGTAATAATAACTCAGTTTCACTTAATACACCAAAGCCGGATACCAGTATACGAAACGATGACAATCTATTTATTTAATTTATCACATGTGCACTCTCACAAAATAAATCCCTTCATCCAATTTGGTGAGATCTGTGAAATGAATGAATGTACGGTCGTCTGCTAACCGCAGATAGTGAATGTGCAATATATGATCATCTTTGAAACGGTCCTTTGGTCACCTTTGGTGAAACCAAAGAGATGAAATTTACCTGAGCTTTTGAGCGCCTGAAATGTGGCTGACCAATACGGTAGCAAGGTGCTCCCCCACTTCGGCGGAGGTAATGACACGTAATCAGCATGGCATCAGAAAACATCGCTCTTGTGCAACGCAGCTAGCTCTTAATTCGCACGAAGTAATGGCCGCTATCGACAGGGGATCTCAAGTTGATTCCGTATTTCTAGATTTCCGGAAAGCTTTTGACACCGTTCCTCACAAGCGACTTCTAATCAAGCTGCGGAGCTATGGGGTATCGTCTCAGTTGTGCGACTGGATTCGTGATTTCCTGTCAAGAAGGTCGCAGTTCGTAGTAATAGACGGCAAATCATCGAGTAAAACTGAAGTGATATCAAGTGTTCCCCAGGGAAGCGTCCTGGGACCTCTACTGTTCCTGATCTATATAAATGACCTGGGTGACAATCTGAGCAGTTCTTTTAGACTGTTCGCAGATCATGCTGTAATTTACCGTCTAGTAAGGTCATCCGAAGACCAGTATCAGCTGCAAAGCGATTTAGAAAAGATTGCTGTATGGTGTGTCAGGTGGCAGCTGACGCTAAATAACGAAAAGTGTGAGATGATCCACATGAGTTCCAAAAGAACTCCGTTGGAATTCGATTACTCGATAAATGGTACAATTCTCAAGGCTGTCAATTCAACTAAGTACCTGGGTGTTAAAATTACGAACAACTTCAGTTGGAAGGACCACATAGACAATATTGTCGGGAAGGGGAGCCAAAGGTTGCGTTTCATTGGCAGGACACTTAGAAGATGCAACAAGTCCACTAAAGAGACAGCTTATACTACACTCGTTCGTCCTCTGTTAGAATATTGCTGCGCGATGTGGGATCCTTACCAGGTGGGATTGACGGAGGACATCGAAAGGGTGCAAAAAAGGGCAGCTCGTTTTGTATTATCGCGTTATAGGGGAGAGAGTGTGGCAGATATGATACACGAGTTGGGATGGAAGTCATTACAGCACAGACGTTTTTCGTCGCGGCGTGACCTTTTTACGAAATTTCAGTCACCAACTTTCTCTTCCGAATGCGAAAATATTTTGTTGAGCCCAACCTACATAGGTAGGAATGATCATCAAAATAAAATAAGAGAAATCAGAGCTCGAACAGAAAGGTTTAGGTGTTCGTTTTTCCCGCTCGCTGTTCGGGAGTGGAATTGTAGAGAGATAGTATGATTGTGGTTCGATGAACCCTCTGCCAAGCACTTAAATGTGAATTGCAGAGTAGTCATGTAGATGTAGATGTAGATGTAGGTGCGAGATGACCTCAAGAACAGCCATGTTTCAGCACTCTGGCGCTGGATCTTGTGTTGGTAAGACCTGTCTTAGGAGTGGAGAGAATGGTATGCGTCTGAAATACTTAAGAGTAATTTGGAATAATTATTTATCTATTTCAGGAACTTTAGGGGGGGGGGGGAGAATTAAATGTCAGGCAGGTAATATTAAGTGAATTGTAGTAATCTTCGGAAGCGACCAACGGTCACAATGAAACCACGTGTAGCAATAAGTTGAAATACTTGCGAGTGCTAGTACTAAGTTGAAATACTTCCGAGTGCTAAAGTTAAGCTGAATTACTGGCGCGTGTGCTATAAGTCGGAAATATTTAAGAAATGGCGTGAGCAGGACTTGTACTGTGTGAGTCTCAGTCTGTGTACGAGACAAAGGATAAAGAGAAGTACTTGTCCATGGTATCAGTTGAGGACTCGTCTGTGTGACGAATATGTTCTTACCATTACTTTGCGTGTTATGTTTCCGTGTGACGCTGGATTCAAACTAGAATACTCTCAGAGTTAAGCAAGGTGAGTCAGCCGTCTATCCAGCAACGCCACTTGGCTTGCATTGCACAGGAAGACGTGCACATATGCTCCAGAGTTCATAGTAGGAAAGAAAAGCTACAAAGTGGGGCAGTGTCGTGTGAAGCTGCGATGAATACTAATTGAAGTGAGAAAGCTGAAACTGAAGTGATTCTAACGTTGCGACTATTCTTTGTGATGTATTGTATGTTGTCAGTGTGATGTATGTCATGCAATTTAAGTATGTGTGGTTTGCATGTGAGAGTAGCAAGATAGGTTCAGAGGCAGTGGGTTACGCATGTTCCTGTTTGCACCGCTCGGTCTGGAGTAAATTTTCGTGATGATGGGTGAGAGAGTCGAAGTTTGAGATGTAGCAAAAGATCCACCATCCTGTCCAGAAAGTGCGCTGCAGCCTTAGATAATTACAAGATAGAGAATCACCAACGTAAAGCCGTGCCCACTGGGCGGAGTTTCTCATGTGTAATTGTTGTATAAAAATGTAATAATAGAATTTATAGGAATAAAAAAAGATAGTGAAAAGAAAAAGATTGGTGGCCTTGTTCTTCGAATAGTGTGTAGTCATGATATCCAGAATTTATAATGTGTGCGGCATTCACATTCAGTGCGATGGCCACTTGTTGATCAAAGCCGTTAAATAAGAAAGAAAATGTGGTACTGCCAGTGCGTAGTGAACAATCAGAGTTGTGTCAATTACTAATAGTCAGATCTGCGTTATCCGTTTCCGTTGCGTAATATTCAAACACGAGAGCAATTTGTAGCTTAACTGTGAGTACTGGGACTCATAATGAGTCGCTGATGGTTCGCGATGAACAAGAAGTGAGTCCACTCGCCCGGCAGACCACTCGTCCTGCAGGCCTGACTGCTTGGTGCCGCAGCATGAGCAAGGCGTGCGGGAGCACGCTACATTGGGCTGAGCTAAACGCCGGACTGTATAAAAGTTAGGGCTTTTTAGAGGCGCTGACGACCGAGCAGTTGAGCACCTTGCCAAACTAAACATCATGATCATACGAAACTTCCTGGCAGATTAAAATGTGTGCAGGACCGAGACTCTAACTGCCTAGCTCGAGTCTCGGTCCGGCACACATTTTAATCTGCCAGGAAGTTTCGTATCAGCTCACACTCCGCTGCAGAGTGAAAATCTCAGTCTGGGATCATCATCGTAGCTGTTAGGGCGAGATACCGTAAGGTGGCAATAATCTGGTACTCACCAAACCAGCAGACCGGGTACTCTGGTCTGTCTATGAAATTTTCCAGGATTTTTGGCTCGTTGCATTAGGCAGTACAGTTGACTGCCTATAGATTGACGGAGGGCGTCGAAAAAGTCCAAAGAAGGGCAGCCCCTTTCCTGTTATAGCGCAATAGGGGCGAGGGTGTCACTGATACGATACGCTAGTTGGGGTGGCAGTCACTGAAACAAAGGCGGTTTCTTTGTGGCGAGGTCAGTTTACGAAATTTCAATCACCAACTTTCTCTTCTCAATGCGAAAATATTTTGTTGACACCCACCTACATAGGGAGAAATGATCATCATAATAAAATGAGAGAAAGATTTAGGTGTTCCCTTTTCGCACGCGCCATTTGAGAGTGGAATGCTAGGGAAGTAGTACGAAAATGGTTCTATGAACCCTCTGCCAGGCACGTAAGTGTGAATTGCAGAATAACGGTGCAGATGTAGTTGTAAATGTAGACGAGAGACATCAGGACTGTTCTCTGTGGCATTCCATAAGTAACAATTCCGGCCCGGCTGTAGCGAGGCTTAACGCCTGCGTTGTTGTCAGGAAACGACATCACGGGAGTGCTTTGAAGATGCCCGATATTCGGGGGACAGTTCTTGCGGAGGGAGGTTGCCTTGCTGTGCTGGCCGCGGGGGCCGATTCTCTTCCACGAGGCTCGCGATCGGGGACGTGCCGGTTTGTGCTGGCGCAGAGATGAAGTGCAGAGACCGATTAGTAGGCGCTGGATCGGGAGCACCGAGCACGAGAAGCCAGAGACACACCCACAAGCGAAAAGGCGCCAACGCTCTCTCGGCAGCACGCACTTAGGCCGCCACCAATGAACGGAGGGCATCGCTCACTCGCTCTCTCACAGTTTGGCATCCGGCAGTTTAGCCGCAGAGTGCGTTTAGTTCGTCACAGGGTATGACAGCACCTAGTGAGCAGATTACAGAGTGACTAGTTTCATTGACTGTATGTCAGTCTGCACGGGTTAAGCCTCTTCCACTTTGCTCTGTCCACAGCCAGTCTTTTCATTTCTGAATACTTGCCTCCTCTGATATTCTCCAGCATTTGATATCTTGTTTTTCCTCTTCCCCCTTTTCCCTCCACCATTCCTTCTATTCCTTCCTTCAATAAACAGCCTCCCCTCAAACAATGTCCAATGAAGCTCCATTTTCTCTTTCTGATGACTTTCAGCATCTTTCTTTCTTCTCCAACTCTTCTTAATACTTCTCCATTCCTTACCCGGACTTCCCATTTCACTTTTTCCATTCTCCTCCACATCCTCATCTCTAGTGCCCCCACTCTTCTTTCATCGCCCTTCCTCAATGTCCAGGTCTCTGCTCCATGCAGTGCAATGCTCCATACATAACATTTGGCAATTGTTTTCCTCAGATTTTTGTTTAGTGGTCCACAAAGTAATTTCTGTTTCCTCTTTCCGTTGCAAATTCTTTTCCTAATTACTGTTGAGAAATACGTATCATCCTTTATTACACCTCTCAAGTAACTGAAGTTATTCACTTGTTCCATCTCTCTTGCACTCCCTGCCATCACAACCGTGTCGCCTGCAAATCTTATACCCTCCAATCTCTGACCCCCTATACAAACTCCTCTTCCATCAAAAATTTCACTAATAGTTTCCTCCAGATATAAACAGCAACCTTGTCTTACACCTTTTCCGAGTTCAATTTCTTCACTCATAACACCTCCGATTCTTACTCTTTCTCTCTGGTTCAAATATAAATGTCTAATTTGCTGTCTATCCTTCCAGTCCATGTTCCCTTAGGATTTCCATCAGTTTGTCCCATCTGACACAGTCAAAAGCCTTCTCAAGATCAATCAACACAACATACACCTTCCTTTTCTTCTCCATGTATCTCTCCCCTAACAATCTCAGTAGCCCAATGGCATCTCTAGTTCGCACTCCTCGCCTGAAACAGAATTGTTCATCTCCTATTACGCAATTCAGCTTTCCATATACCTTCTGTTGAGCGTCCTCAGCAAGGCTTTGGCTGCATGCGATATCACGCTCACTCTTCTATGTTCTTCACACTTTTGCTGTTCTTTTTCTTTTCTATAGGTATTAAGATACTTTCTGTAAAGTCCTATGGTAATTTTCCATTTTATTACACAATTCAATCGACTCCCTTTTCCCTTCTCCAATGACTTTAACAGTTCCGCAGGAATCTCATCAATTCCCATTGCCTTTCAATTTTTCATCTCCTCCATAGTATTGCATTTCCCTTGTCATCATCTGCGATTTTGTCTTCTTCTTCTATCCTAAGGTCTTCCTCACTCGGTCAGCTGTCTGCAGCGTACGAGAAGATGCGGAGAGTATATAGAATGGATATTCTTCCCATCTTCTCATCATTTCTTGGGGTTCACTCACCATTTCACCGACTGCTGCCTCTACTTCCATTAGTCCATTGTTGTTTCTCTTTTCCCTGAATCTCAAATCCATTGCTTCTTTGTACATCAAATCATATTTTCCTTTCTCTAATTCCTCTATCCTGCCACACTTTTCTGTCAGCCATTCCTCCATTGCTTTTGCTGTCTCCCTTCTTAATTCATTATGGACAGACAAAAGTGGAAGAGGCTTAACCCACGGCAAGACCCTACTACTGGTGCTATCAGTTTGCCAGAGGACTATTGCTGATGAGCTTGTACGCCTCCTGTTCCGTCCGTGTTGCAGGAGCAGGACACCGCCCACCCGTAACGTCGCCTCGTCCCCACTTCCTCATGATACAACACTCCACGTAAAAGGGGCCAGCTGCGTCCTAGAGCCGAAACGTATTTAGTGCAGCGCTCAGCTCAGAGCACACTGTTTCTTTCCTGTGCCAAGCGCCGATCCTGCAGGGGTTCGGTCACTCGGGGCTGTGTATCGAGTTCCGCCTGCACGGCTCCACCGCCGTTTATGCCCGGCTGCACGACCCCTGGAGCCGCCAGCTGAGCGGTCGCGGTGTTTCTGGCCCTGTCACTGAGGAAGACGAGGAGTGTGTCACTGTGGGAGACTTGTGGTCTTTTTAATTTATTCCTCTTCAAGTTTCAAATGGCTACACGCTCGACAAACGAATTTTTTATCCCTGCTGGACTTGAAACTTCGTTCATTTACTTCCTGCTTTCGCTCTCAGTGTCCTACGGGACTTTTACTTTTATAAAGTGTCGCTTCAATGAACTTACACTACTGACCATTAAAATTGCTGCACCAAGAACAAATGCAGATGACAAACAGGTATTAATTGGATAAATATATTATACGAGAACTGACATGTGATTAAATTTTCACGCAATTTGGATGCAGAGATCCTGAGAAATCAGTACCCAGAACCACCACTTCTGGCCGTAATAACGGCCTCGATACGCCTGGGCACTGACCCAAACAGAGCTCGGATGGCCTGTACAGGTACAGCTGCCCATGCTGCTTCAACACGATACCACAGTTCATCGAGAGTAGTGACTGGCGTATTGTGACGAGCCAGTTGCTCGGCCACCATTGACCAGACATTATCAATTGGCGAGAGATCTGGAGAATGTGCTGGCCATGGCAGCAGTCGAACATTTTCTGTATCCAGAAAGGCCCGTACAGGACTTGAAACATGCTGTCGTACATTATCCTCCTGAAATGTAGGGTTTCACAGGCATCGAATGGAGGGTAGAGCCACGGGTCGTAACACATCTGTAATGTAACGTCCACTGTTCAAAGTGCCGTCAATGCGAACAAGAGGTGACCGAGACGTGTAAACAATGGCACCCCATACCATCACACTGCGTGATACGCCAGTATGGCGATGACGAACACACGCTTCCAATGTGCGTTCACCGCGATGTCGCCAAACACGGATGCGACCATCATAATGCTGTTAACAGAAACTGGATTCATCCGAAAGAAATGACGTTTTGCCATTCGTGCACCCAGGTTCGTCGTCGAGTACACCATCGCAGGCGCTCCTGTCTGTGATGCAGCGTCAAGGTTAACCGCAGCCACGGTCTCCGAGCTGATAGTCCGTGCTGCTGCAAACGTCGTCGAACTATTCGTGCATATGGTTGTCGTCTTGCAAACGTCCCCATCTGTTGACTCAGGGATCGAGACGTGGCTGCACGATCCGTTACAGCCATGCGGGGATAAGATGCCTGTCATCTCGACTGCTAATGATACAACGCCGTCGGGATCCGGCACGGCGTTCCGTATTACCCTCCTGAACCGACCGATTCCATATTCTGCTAACAGTCATCGGATCTCGACCATCTCGAGCAGCAGTGTCGCGATACCATAAACCGAAATCGCGATAGGCTACAATCCGACCTTTATCAAAGTCGGAAATGGGATGGTTCGCATTTCTCCTCCTTACACGAGGCATCACAACAAAGTTTCACCAGGCAACGCCGGTCAACTACTGTTTGTGTATGTGAATCGGTTGGAAACTTTCCTCATGTCAGCACGTTGTAGATGTCGCCACCGGCGCCAACCTTGTGTGAATACTCTGAAATAATAATCATTTGCATATCACAGCATCTTCTTCCTGTCAGTTAAATTTCGCGTCTGTAGCTCGTCGTCTTCGTGGTGTAGCAGTTTTAATGGCCAGTAGTGTATATTTAGTTACAATCTAACAGGTCTTCGTCCACCGTAAGTATGGTTGATAATAGTGGAAGTATCATTGTTATATTTCAAGAAGTGACTTATTTTGTACGAATGCGTGGTTTCGTGGCGATATACAGGGTGAGTCACTAACTACTGCCACCTAGAATAACTCCAAAAGTGTGACAGTAGGTGAAACGTTTCTGGGGCAAATGTTGCATGGGCCAACAGGGGACATAATATGACGTTAGTTTTCGTTGCTAGGTGAGGTCGGTTCAGCAATATGGTCAACTTATTTTTTTTTAAATGGGATGCAATCGTTTGGTACTTACTTTCTTGTAGCGGCTATCGAGACGAATCCATTTACGTGTAACAGTAAGGTCTTTGAAGGTCAACGAAGATCACGAAGGTCGCAGGAACGTCCGTTTACAGAAGGTGTTCGAAGTGGTGACCTTTAGTATGAATGCAGTGCTGCAAATCTTCTTATCGTGGATTGAGTGGTATTCCTTATTACGTCAGTACTTATCGAAGCACGTGCTCTCACAATTCTCTTTCAGATATATTCAGGTGTAGTCGGAACGTCTTTATAAACAAATGTTTTTTACGAATCACGAATCTCCACAAGAAAAAAAATCCAGAGGCGTCAAGTCTGGCGAACGAGCCGGCCACGACACATCTCCTCCATGTCCAATCCACCTGTGTCCACAACTCACCTCTGGCCACCAGCGACAGACGTGTCGCCCACTCGCCGTGCTGATGCCACGTAATTTAGCTCTCAGTGAACTTGCCGGCCGGTTTTCTAGGCGCTTCAGTCTGGACGCGCGCGACCGCTACGGTCGCAGGTTGAAATCCTGCCTCGGGCATGGATGTGTGTTATGTCCATAGATTAGTTAGGTTTGAGTAGTTCTAAGTTCTTGGCGACTGATGACCTCAGAAGTTAAGTCCCATAGTGCTCAGAGCCTTTTTTTTTCTCAGTGAATTTCGTTGGCGTTCTCCGTAAATGGGAAGGATACCGACTTGTTCTTCCAAGGAATACATGATTCAGACTCAACGATACTAGCCTCACCCTTCCCATTAGTGTTGTATTGGGAAACTGTCAAATAGTGGCACGCCGTACTCGGCGCTTATCTACTGTTTGCACGATATGCGAGAGACGATTGTCAGAGCATGTGCTTCGATAAGTGCCGATGTGATGAGGAATGCCAAAGTCCACCTTCGTATCTCTGACGCGATCCGACATAGCAACAAAAAAACCAACGTCTTATTATGGTCCCCGTTGTCCCATGCAACATTTGTGCCACAAACTGTTCAGCTGCTATCATGCTTTATGAGTTATTCCTGGTGGCAATACTTAGTGGTTCAGCGTGCATGTGAAATTGGAAAACAAAATGAATCTGTACATCACACAAAATATTTTTTTTTCATCAAAGAGCTGAATCCAAGAAAAAAGGTATCGTTTTCCAGAGGACTCAGAAGAAGATTTGAGCTAAACCATCAGTGGCAGATAGGTTAGATTAGATTAATTATTCATTCCATAGACCCATAAAAGAGGGAATCCTCCTGGATGTGGAACATGTCAGATAAACACATTACAAAAATGTAATTAGAAAAACTTGAGTTTCATTAATTCAAATTACCCTCAGTCAATGTACAGTACAATTACGTACGTGAATTAAATTTAAACTTCTAATATTTACTGGTCTAATACTTACATCTGCTTTCATTAAACCCATCATTCAGACATTTGCTAGATTCTTGCCTATTACAACCAAGTATTGTCAAAAATTAAAGTAAATTATTCGTTTCAGTGATCCTCATTTAAGAACAGTCAGATTATGTGCAAGATTTAAAATTAAACTTCCACTATTTACATACTTAAGACTTAGATCTGCTTTCCATACATCCATCATTCACACAGTAGGTAGTTATTTGGCTGTTACAACCAAGTATTGTCAAAAATTAAAGTACAGTAAATTTTCATTAAAATGGTCTACTGCACTTGTTGAGAAACTCACGGATGGAATAGAAGGAGTTGGCCACCAAAAATTCTTTTAAATTATGTTTCAATTGTGCCTTGTCTGAAACTAAACTCTTAATGGTTGCTGGTAAATTATTGAAAATATGCGTTGCTGAATACTGGACTCCTTTCTGGGCAAGAGTAAGCGATTTTAAATCTTTATGTATATTGTTCTTATTCCTAGTGTTGATACTGTGTACTAAGCAGTTAGTTGGAAAAAGAGATGTAACATTTACAACAAACCTCATTAAGGAATAAATATACTGAGAAGCTGTATATACGTTTTTGGATAGGGTCCGCCTTTAGCAAAACACAACTGTGTTTTGAAAAAGGCGGACCCTATCCAAAAACATATATATTGTTAAAGCAAACACGGAAAAAAGAGCTTCAATACCAAGATGATTACTGAGAAGCTGTCTTTAATATGCCCATTTCTTTGAATAGGTTTCGACATGGTGTTCTTGGATTTACACAAATCATTGCTCTTATTATACCCTTCTGTACTCGAAAATGTTTTTCTCTGTTTGTCGAGTTACCCCAAAATATGATACCATATGACATAAGGGAGTGAAAATAAGCAAAATATGTCAGTATTTTTATATTAATATCTCCTATGTCTGACATCATTCGCATTGCAAACACAGACTTGTTTAGGCGCTTTAGCAGGTCGTTAGTATGTTGCTCCCAACTGAATTTATTGTCAAGTTGTAATCCCAAGAATTTTACACTCTCAACTAGCCCTATTTCCATGTCGTCATATTTTATACACACACCAGAAGGAAATCTCTCGGATGTTCTGAACTGCTTATAGTGGGTCTTTTCAAAGTTTAATGACAGTGAATTGGCTATGAACCACTTATTAATGTTTAAAATTTGATTAGCTGCCCTTTCTAAATTTATATTTGATTTACTAGACTACTGGCCATGAAAATTGCTACACTAAGAAGAAATGCAGATGATGAACGGGTATTCATTGGACAAATATATTATAATAGAAGTGACATGTGATTACATTTTCACACAATTAGGGTGCATAGATCCTGAGAAATCAGTACCCAGAACCACCACCTATGGCCAAAATAACGGTTTTGATACGCCTGGGCATTGAGTCAAACAGAGCTCGGATAGCGTGTACAGGTACAGCTGCCCGTGCAGCTTCAACACGATACCACAGTTCATCGAGAGTAGTGACTGGCGTATTGTGACGAGCCAGTTGCTCGGCCACCATTGACCGGACGTTTTCAGTTGGTGAGAGATCTGGAGAATGTGCTGGACAGGGCAGCAGTCGAACATTTTCTGTATCCAGAAAGGCCCGTACAGGACCTGCAACATGCTGTCGTGCATTATCCTGCTGAGATGTAGGGTTTCGCAGGGATCGAGTTAAGGGTAGAGTCACGGGTCGTAACACATCTGAAATGTAACGTCCACTGTTCAAAGTGCCCTCAGTGGGAACAATAGGTCATCGACACGTGTAAACAATGGCACCCCATACCATCACGCTGGGTGATACGCCAGTATGGCGATGACGAACACACGCTTCCAATGTGCGTTCACCGCGATGTCGCCAAACACGGATGCGACCATCATAATGCTGTTAACAGAAACTGGATTCATCCGAAAGAAATGACGTTTTGCCATTCGTGCACCCAGGTTCGTCGTCGAGTACACTATTGCACGCGTCAAGGGTAACTGCAGCCACGGTCTCCGAGCTGATAGTCCGTGCTGCTGCAAACGTCGTCGAACTGTTCGAGCAGATGGTTGTTGCCTTGCAAACGTCTCCATCTGTTGACTCAGGGTTCGAGAAGGGGCTACACAATCCGTTACAGCCATGCGGATAAGATGCCTGTCATCTCGACTGCAAGTGATACGAGGCCGTTGGCATACAGCACGGCGTTCCGTATTACCCTTCTGAAGCCACCGATTCCTTATTCTACTAACAGTCATCGGATCTCGACCAACGCGAGCAGCAATGTCGCGATACGATAAACCGCAATGGCGATATGCTACAACCCAAGCTTTATAAAAGTCGGAAAAATGATGGCACGCATTTCTCCTCCTTACACGAGGCATCACAACAACGTTTCACCAGACAACGCCGGTCAACTGCTGTTTGTGTATGAGAAATCGGTCGGAAACTTTCCTCCTGTCAGCACGCTGTAGGTGTCGCCATCGGCGACAACCTTGTGTGTATGCTCTGAAAAGCTAATCATTTACATATCACAGTATCTTCACCCTGTCGGTTAAATTTATCGTCTGTAGGGGGTAGCATGTAACCTTCGCAGTGTAGCAATTTTAACGACAGTAGTGTATTTATTTCAATGTTTGTGTCATCTGCAAGTAAGACAAACTTGGCATCTGGTAATGTAACAGATGACAAGTCATTAACATACACAAGAAACAGTGGACCCAGTATGCAGTCCAACACGTTCGTACGTGTCTAGGCGACCAGGCTGGCCACATTCGTGTAAGTGGTTTGCCTCGGTGGGCAGAGGGGGCGGGCCGCCGCTCAACACAGCTGCCTGGTGTGCGGGAGGTCCCTGTTTCGAATCCTGGCGCAGCACGCTCTCTCATTCGTCGGCGATGAAACTGACACCGTCAGTCCGTTCCAATTCCTTATTCCTGTCCACCTTGAATCTGCGTATTGGTGATTAAAAAAACTGCACGCAATTCTGAGTAATTATTTTCTTTATTAGCTTGTTGTCAATCTTCTGAAGTCAATGGTACTTGTTTTGTTCAGTACATACCTGTATTGAACTTTTGTAAATCTTTGAACTGATTTAACAGAGGAGTACAGTATTCTTTTCTTAATTCAGTTTTGTTTGTACAAGAAAAGTAATACAAACTTTTAATTTTTCACGCTGTAATCTTAGTAACGGTTACGTGTTTCTGTGTGTTAAAACTTTAGGTTTAGCTGAAATCCCTCACTGAAACCAGGTTTTACATGACCTCGATAGTCGACCATATGCAATAATCCAGCGCTGAGATATTCCCGAGCTACAGCTTTCCACAAACACACCACCCTGGTAGACCGCCCGCTCTGGCCTTCTTTACTGCTCAAGTACGGCCTGGAGGAGACGAAAGTGGCCCAGCGAGCAGAGTTCCAGAGAGACACGGCACAGGAGGGGAAGCGGGCTACAGAACTGACGCGACCACTGCACGTGTGGAACGCTTTTGGGGCCCCGCCAGCGAGCTGCCGAGACCGGATCGATGCCGGACTGCCGCGCTTCTGATCGCTCAAACTGCATGTTTCCGGAGTGAGCGTCGGCTTCCGAGCAGAAGCTGGTTCTACTGGGGGCGGTCAGCGTGCTCCAACCAGGCTGTGTTCTGGATGTCTGGCGAGAGGCAGGCGAGCGATACAGGACAATAGCTCTCGTGATAGTGGCAGGTAATCTGGTTTTCGAGCAGAGCTCGGAAGGTTTCCTTAACCCTGGATCTGCAGATGACAAACTTGCAGCTGTACGCTATGTATGGGAACTGTTTCGTGACAAGTGTAGAAATCCAATGATTCCCAATGATTCGCTCACAGTTGACGAACAGCTAGTCCCATTCCGTGGAAGATGCAGCTTCACCCAGTATATGCTCTCTAAACCAGCCAAGTATGGCATAAAAATATTTTGGTTGTGTGATGCTACGAGGGCTATCCACAAAGTACATAACGCTTTTGTCTGTGTCCGTCAGGGGCGGAGCTAGCGCGACCACCTCGGTGTCGTGGCATTCCGCCGCTCGGTCTGCATCCTGCCGTGCTAGCGAGAGGTTCGTGCTGTACTCTGCTGAGTTACTGTGACAGTTTGAAATGTCAGCCTTAATTGAAAATGCCGCGAAGTGTGAAGTGCGTGCTGAGTGCAAAAACTGCACACCGATAGAGATCTATCGGCAGCCACAAGTTTTGTCCAAGATGGATACCAAAAATCTTGACACAGATTCACAAAAATCAGCGAATGGCTCCAGCGTTAACGTTTTTGGACGCTTACGAGAAAGATGGCGACTCAAGAAAGATGGCGTCTCATTACTCGATCGCATCGTTACTGGTGACGAAACGTGGGTTAAGCATGTAAACTGCGAGACAAAATTGCAGTCAATGCAGTGGGGGCACACAAATTCGCCCCCAAAACCCAAGAAATGCGTGCAGACAATGTCGGCAAGAAAGGTGACGGCGACTGTTTTTTATGACAGAAAAGGTGCGATTTTTGTGGATTTTCTGGAGAGAGGCACTACTATAAACTGTCAAAGGCATTGCCAGACTCTGCACAACCTCAGAAGAGCAATACAAAACGAGCGCAGGGGAAAGCTGGGCTCAGAGACCTTGCCGATTCACAGCAACGCCCGGGCCCACACGGCAAACGCCGCTCGCTGAGTCCTCGAATCTTTCAAGTGGGAGTTGTTTCCTCGTCCGCCGTACAGTCCCCACCTGGCACCGAGCGGCTCCCACTTATTCCCAGCAACGGACAAGTGGTTGGCTGTGCAGCCTTTTGATGACGACGCACAGCTTCGAGGAGAAGTGACCACGTGGCTGGAGGCGCAGGCGGCCGAATTTTACGACGAAGGAATTTCCGAGCTCGTCCATAGCCACGATAAGTGCCTTAATTTAAATGGCAACTATGTTGAAAAGTAGTATTTAAGTGTGGCTTTCATCTACACATAATAATAAAAAATTCCAATACTTCATTTATTCCAAAACCTAATGTACTTTGTGGATAGCCCTCGTACATCTGCATATGCTTTAGACGGAATTGTTTACACGAGAAGGAAGCCCCATGAACCTACTCAGAAAAATCTTGAATTGAATGTGGTGAAAGATCTTGTTAAAGCATTGAAAGGTCTTAAAAAAATATTACTGTTGACAACTTCTTTACTAGTGTGCAGCTGGGAAAAGAGATGCTTCAGAAGCACATTACAGTGGTGGAAACAATGAAACAAAATAAACCACAAATTCCTAATGAGATCAAATCCTCTGCCTCAAGAGCGATTCATTCCTCTTTGTTCGCATTTAGAGGTGACAATACAATGGTGAGTTATGTTCCCAAAAAGAGAAAGTCTGTAGTTCTCATTAGTACAGTGAATCACGACACAAACATTGCTGAAACACGTGCAAAAAAGAAACCAGATATAATAAAGTTCTATAACTCTACGGAGGGTGGAGTAGGTCAAATGGACCAGAAAATTCGTTATTACACTTGCAAGAGACAAACAAGAAGATGGTCATTTGCATTATCGATGAATATGATGGACGTCGCAGCAATGAACAGTGAAATTTTATTTTCCGCCCAACATCTGACATACCATACTGGAAAAAGTGATCAAAGGCGTTTGTTCCTAAGGGATTTAGCAGAGGAAATCGTAACACCACTCAGGGAACTGCGTTTTCAGATCCCTAACCTTCCAAAGATAATCGTTGATGCCATGCAAAGATGTGGTGTTCAAAAAGATATATTGCCAAACCAACTACCTGTTTCAGGAAAAACAAGAAGATGCAATTATTGTCATATAATAAACACACGAAAAGTGCTGTGACATGCATTAAGTACAAAACCAACATTTGTAACAAACACAGTGGCGTTCTTTGTGCTTCTTGTTTGTCACATGTTGAAAACTAAGTAAAGTGCAATTTTATGTGAACAATGAATAATAACTTTTTGTCAAAATATTGCCTATATACATAATATTGTGAATAATGAGCATGTTTTAATTAAAGAAAATTGTTGTAATAAATGTTATAAAATGTAAATTGCAACGTATAAGTGAATTAATAAAATCATTTCTCTATGTTGTATGTAAATGAATGTAACTAATAAAAATTCACTCTTGGAGTTCTTTTTTTAATTAATAAAATGTTAATCTGTTAATTAATAAAATGTTATCTTAGGTATCTTTCAATATGACACTAAATTTGTCAGAAATAAATTTAACTCCAAAGAATGATTATATTAAAAGAGGAAAATTTTAAATTAGGCCAAGCCCTTGGATTCCCTGCATACGCATTCATGTGTGTTTCCGTCACCATTCATCCTAGGGTTAAAGGAAGGTTCACCGACGCAAAGCAGACGCACTCGAGACATAGGCAGGAATGTGGGAAAGTGTAGCGGAACGGTGCCCACAGCGGCGGTCAGCGCCCACACTGAGCCACGCTGGAGGAGGCGCTGCTGTACTCACTTGCAGCACCTGTCGTCGAAGCAGCAGAAGGTCCCGCTGGGGCAGAAGTTGAGCGAGCCGCAGTACTCTGCAACAGACGGAGGCGAAAGTCACAGCGCGCTCAACCCAACTCCAGCGGGATTACGTACCAGAGATACACCAAAAGTAACGTAGTAACGGTACATTAAGCGGGAATATAAATTCATTCGTCTACTCGGAAACATTACATTTTATTTTACTTCCGTGAATGCGTTTTTCGCCTCAATTTCACGGCAGCCACTTTTCGCCACTGCGTCTGAAGCTAATGACGGCGAGTCACACAAAAAAAATTTACCGTACGTCGAATGTTGACAATTATAGAGCTATTTCTATGCCGTCGGTGTTTGCTAAAGTTATCAAGAGGGTTGTATATACAAGGTTACTGGAGCATTTAAATTCACATAATTTGCTGTCAAATGTACAGTTTGGTTTTAGAAATGGTTCAACTGAAAATGCTATATTCTCTTTTCTCTGTGAGGTTTTGGACGGATTAAATAAAAGGTTGCGAAAGCTAGGTGTTTTCTTTGATTTAACGAAGGCTTTTGACTGTGTTGACCACAAAATATTACTGCATAAGTTGGACCATTATGGAGTAAGGGGAGTAGCTTACAATTGGTTCGCCTCTTACTTTAAGAACAGAAAGCAGAAGGCAATTCTCCGCAATATTGAGAGTGGTAGTGATGTTCAGTCCCAATGGGGCACTGTTAAGTGGGGCGTTCCCCAAGGGTCGGTGCTGGGGCCACTGCTGTTTCTTATTTATATAAATGATATGCCTTCTAGTTTTACAGGTGATTCAAAAATATTTCTGTTTGCTGCTGGGACCAGATTGGTACTGAACGATCTTTTGTGCAATATTGTAATTTAGTTCATGAAGTAAGTTCATGGCTTGTGGAAAATAATTTGATGCCAAATCACAGTAAGATTCAGTTTTTACAGTTTCTAACTCACAATTCAACAAGAACTGATGTTTTGATCAGACAGAATGGGCATATTATAAGCGAGATGAAACAGTTAAAGTTCCAAGGCGTTCGGATAGATAGTAAGCTGTTGAGAAACTAAAGCTGCTTTATTTACCATTAGAACAGTATCTGAAATAAGTGATACTTCAACACGAAAAGTAGCCTACTTCCCATATTTTCATACGTTTATGTCATATGGTATTATTTTTTGGGGTAATTCATCTGATTCAAAAAGGGTATTTTTGGCTCAAAAAGGGGTTGTTCGATCTACGTGCGGTGTAAGTTAGAAAACCTCTTGTCGACCCCCTGTTCAATAGTCTGGGAATTCCGACATTGCCCTCACACTATATATTTTCTTTAATGTCGTTTGTTGTTAGCAATATTAGCTTATTCCCCAAGAGTTAGCAGCTTTCACTCAGTTAATACTAGGCAGAAGTCAAATCTGCATGTGAAATGCACTTCCTTGACACTTGTGCAGAAAGGAGTGCAGTATTCTGCTGCATCCATTTTCAATAAGCTACCACAAGAACTCAAAAATCTCAACAGTAGCCCAAACGCTTTTAAGTCTAAACTGAAGAGTTTCCTCACGGCTCACTACTCCTATTCTGCCGAGGACCTCCTGGAAGAGCTCTAAAATTAAGCAAATTCCAATGTGACATTGTTGATTTTCTTTATTTAAACCTACGAATTGTATTTCATTTTATCTGTTTCTACTATCGTGTTATAATTTCATGTATTGACTCGTTCCATGACCATGGAGACTTCTCCTTAATTTGGTCCCAAGGAACAATAAATAAATAAATAAATAAATAGAGGGAAGGGCATAAAAAATTTGAATATCTTTATGCAGCTCGATAAGAAAAAACTCTTATAATATCTCTCTCTCAAGACAATGTTGAAACCTTGTGCTGTACGTCTGAAACGTGTATGAGTCCGTAGCACCACCGTCTGAATTGCAGTGGCAGCGCAGCTGAAGCCATCGCCGCCGACGGCTGTCGCAGGATCCAACTGTGTGGGCAGACCTGCAGCGTGGGAGCGTTTCCGTCTGAAGATGTGAACCAACCGCGCACATGTCCGCCGTCTGCATGTATTTACGTCACTCTAAAGTACGACTGACTGTAACAGTTTACTGGTATAGAGCGCCAGAGACTGACTACCAAGAATTTATTAATACAATCTTTGTAAATGAAAGTATACACAATCTAATATTTCGTTTTACGCTTGTTCTACTGCCAGATTCGTTTAAGGTCCTGTAACGTTGACATTCGTCTTCTTCTCAGCATCGTTTTTCGACACTTATAATCGTCGGATACACAAATTTTTCATTGAGATTGCACATCAGTTTAGACAGAGAAACATATCAATCTGGGAAAAAACGTGAGATTTGTAACATCTCTACGAATTTCCACTTGACGGCAATGTGTGTAACACTGTCCCTCACGCACTTGAGGAATAGACGCTAAATACCTTTATTTCAGGAATACGTGTCTTTAATAATTAAAAATGTTTCATTTCTGGTTTGGAAATATTTTCTTGCATTTTTTCTTCTGTTCACAGCGATTTTCTCAAATTTATTTCGGAAGGAACTGAGGAGTAGCATTTTTATATCAGCCTAAATAATTAATTTATATATATAATTTAATATTTTTCGTTTCAAAAATTACCAAATTCTGTACAGAGAGGACGTCACGTACCTCAACATCGCCATTCTCTTTTAGAAGAACTCTTACTACGATAATCTCCACGTGACAGCGACCTATCGTAACGCTGCAATCGTTCCACGTACGTTGTAGGTACGAACAATGAGGAAATCTTATTTCTTTTATGTCTTTTGGAGTATTCACGCAAACACCCGATGACTGAATGATGGTTTCTAGGTAACACTTACGTACACTTTATTTGCAAGAAACACAAAAAGTCTAAGTAACACAACTAAGAGAGTCTCCTGCCCTGATATACTCGTAAGTACGACAGACAAATTGACAGTCCGTACAGATGTCGGCGGCGGCGGTCGCTACAGGGCTTAAGTTCCGCACGAGCGACACCGGTACAGCACGATACGAAAAGAAAGAACAGACTACAATCGTTTATTACAGACAAGAAATGTTATTGTTCTTCTTGTTGTTATGATCTTCAGTCCAGAGACTTGTTTGATGCAGCTCTCCATGCTACTCTGTCCTGTGCAAGCTTCTTCGCCTACGAGTTACTACTGCAGCCTACATCCTTCTGTATCTGCTTAGTGTATTCATCTCTTGGTCTGTCTCTACGATTTTTGCCCTCCACGCTGTCCTCCAATACTAAACTGGTGGTCCCTTGACGCCTCAGACCATGTCCTACCAACCGATCCCTTCTCCTAGTCAAGTTGTGCCACAAACTTGTCGTCTCCCCAATTGTATTCAGTACCTCCTCATTACTTACGTGATCTAGCCATCTAATCTTCAGCATTCTTCACTTCGAAAGCTTCTATTCTCTTCTTGTCTAAACTAATTACCGTCCATGTTTCACTTCCATACATGGCTACACTCCATACAAATACTTTCAGAAACGACTTCCTGACACCTAAATCTATACTCGATGTTAACAAACTTCTCTTCCTCAGAAACGCTTTCCTTGCCAGTGCCAGTCTACTTTTTATAACCTCTCTACTTCGACCATCATCAGTTATTTTGCTCCCCAAATAGCAAAACTCATCTCCTGCTTTAAGTGTCTCATTTCCCAATCTAGTTCCCTCAGCATCACCCGACTTAATTCGACTACATTCCATTATCCTCGTTTACTTTTGTTGATGTTCATCTTATATCCTCCTTTCAAGACACTGTCCATTCTGTTCAACTCCTTTTGAGCTCCTTTGCTGTCTCTAACGGAATTAACAATGTCATCCACAAACCTCAAAGTTTTTATTTCCTCTCCATGGAATTTACTTCCTACTCCAAATTTTCCTTCTGTTTCCTTTAATGCTTGCTCAATATACATAATGAATAACATCAGGGATAGGCTACAGCCCTGTCTCACTCCCTTCTCAATCACAGCTTATCTTTCATGCCCCTAGACTCTTATAACTGCCATGTGGTTTCTGTACAAATTGTAAACAGCCTTTCGCTCTCTCTATTTGACCCCTGCTACCTTCAGAATTTGAAAGAGAATATTCCAGTCAACACTGTCAAAAGCTTCCTCTACGTCTACAAATGCTAGAAAGGTGACATCTGTGGACTGAGGATGACACGGCGTTCGGTCGGTACCGTTGGGCCTTCCGAGGACTGTTCGGACGGAGTTTAGTAGTATCTCTTGCTCACCAGATGGAAGAGTTTTCTCATGGCTAACATACCCAAGGCTATCAGTCTTTCTAATGGAATGTTGTCTACTCCCGAAGCCTTGTTCCGCCTTAGGTCTTTACGGGCTCTGTCGAATTCTTCACGGAGATCATATCTTCCATTTCATCTTCATTTACGTTCTCTTCTATTTCCATGATATTGCTGTCAAGTACATCACCCTTGTATAGTCCGTCTATATAGTCCTTCCACCTTTCTGCTTTTCCTTCTTTGTTTAGGGCTGGTTTTCCACCTACTCACAAACAATACAAGACAGAAATACGCTGTGCCTGTCACTGGATGCATACAGGTTCAGAGTTTTGACATATAGTACCTGCTCTGCCTCTTGTTTATAGCAATATGGCAGCCACAGCACACCAGAAGTCACTCTGTGTGTTGGAATTATCACGAAGGGAATCATTTGTTAAAGTCGAACACGGATTCCACTTCGATTCAGCAAGAAGCCGCCTCTGCACCAGCAGATTTATGGCTGGCGTACAAAGTTCTTGCAAGTTGGTTGCACATGGAAAGGGAGGAGCTCTCACTGGTCGGCCACGCGCGTCTGACAGAAGTATCGAGCGTATCGGAGACGCGTTATTTTAACAACACTGTCCCACAACGTTCGGCTGGAACAGATGCACAACGAGATCTTCATTGCTTTTGGCCCCCACAGGTCAGCACACGTTGCGATTTTTTTTACCCGCGGTTTTGCATAAGAGTCTTTGTACCACCTATGGCAGATACTCTTTAAAATCTGAGAAAAAGAGTTGTTGAAGCTATCGCTTCAGTAAACATTAACATGCTGATTCGTGTGGGTAATGAAACGGATTATCATTTCTGTATTTCTCCAGCAACGAATGTTGCTCATGGTACAGTCTTCCTTCGTCCACTGGCACAGGCAATGTGTTTTTTTTTTCAGAGTTTCTCTTTTACAGACGCTGGGAATCTGTTCTTTCTTTTTGCCCGTTCCTGTGTTTGCGATGCTCGGTGGGTGCGGAGCGCCTACAGCCGCTGGGGCAGACTACCCGCTCGGCGCGAGCGTCGTGCCGGAAGCATAAGTGGCACGGTGAACGGCGACATACGAGAATAATCTCGTATTTTATATTACTGGTAATTCTTCACGGTACTACTCAAACGAAACAAACATCAAAAGATGTTTTCGTTCCCTTTTTTTATTTAAAGTAATAAGTAATTTAGTGTTTGCAAGTTAAGTTTTTTATTCACAAAATACTATGGAAAAACTGATAGAAGCCGACCTCGGGGAAGATCAGTTCAGATTCCGTAGAAATGTTGGAACACGTGAGGCAATACTGACCCTACGACTTATCTTAGAAGAAAGAATAAGGAAAGCCAAACGAACTTTTCTAGCATTTGTAGACTTGGAGAAAACTTTTGACAATTTTGATTGGAATACTCTCTTTCAAATTCTGAAGGTGGCAGGGGTAAAATACAGGGAGCGAAAGGCTATTTACAATTTGTACAGAAACCAGATGGCAGTCATAAAAGTCGAGGGGCATGAAAGGGAAGCAGTGGTTGGGAAAGGAGTGAGACAGGGTTGTAGCCTATCCCTGATGTTATTCAATCTGTATATTGAGCAAGCAGTAAAGGAAACAAAAGAAAAATTTGGAGTAGGTATTAAAATTCATGGAGAAGAAGTAAAAAGTTTGAGGTTCGCCGATGACATTGTAATTCTGTCAGAGACGGCAAAGGACTTGGAAGAGCAGTTGAACGGAATGGACAGTGTCTTGAAAGGAGGATATAAGATGAACATTAACAAAAGCAAAACGAGGATAATGGAATGTAGTCAAATTAAATCGGGTGATGCTGAGGGAATTAGATTAGGAAATGAGACACTTAAAGTAGTAAAGGAGTTTTGCTATTTAGGAAGTAAAATAACTGATGATGGTCGAAGTAGAGAGGATATAAAATGTAGACTGGCAATGGCAAGGAAAGCGTTTCTGAAGAAGAGAAATTTGTTAACATCGAATATAGATTTAAGTGTCATGAAGTCGTTTATGAAAGTATTTGTTTGGAGTGTAGCCATGTATGGAAATGAAACATGGACGGTAAATAGTTTGGACAAGAAGAGAATAGAAGCTTTCGAAACGTGGTGCTACAGAAGAATGCTGAAGATTAGATGGGTAGATCACGTAACTAATGAGGAGGTATTGAATAGGATTGGGGAGAAGAGAAGTTTGTGGCACAACTTGACTAGAAGAAGGGGTCGGTTGGTAGGACATGTTTTGAGGCATCAAGGGATCACAAATTTAGCGTTGGAGGGCAGCGTGGAGGGTAAAAATCGTACAGGGAGGCCAAGAGATGAATACACTAAGCAGATTCAGAAGGATGTAGGTTGCAGTAGGTACTGGGAGATGAAGAAGCTTGCACAGGATAGAGTAGCATGGAGAGCTGCATCAAACCAGTCTCAGGAGTGAAGACCACAACAACAACAACAGCTGTACTGATCGACTTGCTCCCCCGAAAACACCACGAGTGAGAGAGGGCGTCCGTCGAAAGAGTCTCTGGTTTCAAAATTAAATCTCACGATAACTAAGAACTTTAGATGAATGAAATAAAAGGTATGTTCATTGTGAAAGGTGTAAGAATTGTAGAGAGAATTTTCTAAATGGTTGTAAAAGCTGCGCACAGACGCCCCTGTATGCTGTCAACGTCGCGCAATGTCTGCGTGCACAGTCAAATTCTCGTCCCCAACAAGTCTTTGCAGTCATTCCGAAACGTCCAGCGCTCGCAGTACTGAGGTGGCGCAAGTGGAAACTGAAATTTACCATCACATCCTGTAGGGCCTCAACGGAAATGGATTCAGACGCCGCACAGACAGTCGATTCGAGCTCATCCAGCATGATGGGATGGTTCCGACAGACAGTGTCTTTCGATGAGCCGCACAAAAAATACGAAGGGTGAGACCGGGCGAATATGGGTGTCAGTCCATCCCTGGGCCAGTAAATTTGCAAAAATCAAACGTAATGACTCAATTCCAGAAGTATTCATCAAGAAAGGGAAACACTTGTTCGGTGCGATGTGTGTTACACGAAGCATCCTACACATGTTCGACCCTCGAACGCTAGAAGTGCAGCGACAAACTGTTCCAAAATTGCGACGTAACGGCCACTAGTGATCGCTTTCCGCCCTTAATGCCTCTGCTGGGTACTGCAGCCCAAACAGTAACTTTGCGAGAATATACACCGCATTCGCTTCACACGGGTGGTGACTTACGGATTCCAAAAGTTCTCCACATTCTGTTTATTCACGACTTTCGATGGAAGTCGTGTGTGAACCGTACGCCGCCAACATCAAATCCCCGATTTGAGAATCTCGTTCGCAAAGTCTGCCCTCTGCCGCACAGCTGGCACACGTACGCCTGGTGGATTTGAGGTCTGAATGGAAACGTGCAGGCTCCGTCTGAGCACTTTCTGCACGCTGGATCGTTCTGTCCACTCTCTGTTGCAATTCGTCGGACGGGTTTCTTCGAATGTTTCTGAGTAATCCCAGACATCGTGGCGACGTTTTCAGGTGTGACTACAATGTACGTGGGGCCCACGTGCCCCGTCAGGCCACCGGCCGCGCCGCCTGTGCCTCGGAGTCTGGCGAGGTGCGTGGGAGCGGCTGCCGCTTCGTGCCGTTCCTGAGCGTCAGACCGTCTCTGGAATGTGGGGCGGTCACTGGAAACAGCCGGTGCCGACCTCTCCCCCTCCCAAGGCGGCCCAACTCATCGCTCACAGCGGCGTCTGGCTGCAGCTTTCACAACAATTTAGAAACTTCCGTATAACATTCTTACAGCTTTCACGACGAAAATACCGTCTGTCGCGCACGTCTACCTACCTCAGTTTCCGAGATACCGAATTCTGAAATGTGGGATTGCTTCGCTAGACGCCCTGTAACTGGTAGGTTAATGGAGAGCGATTGCTGCTCAGAGTGAAAAAGGGAAGGGACGGGACGGCATAAAAGCAACAACGACGGCGCTTTCCGACTGCTTCCGCACTTTGTTCGTCTGCTTTTGTCTGAATATGCGGCTCTCCAGGGTTGCTCAAACAGTTTCGGGGCAGGTTGGCGCCGCCCTTCGACCATAAATATAACAGGCTGGCCCTGGCGTCGTTCCCGTGGCTCCAACATCTCTGCGCTAAAGTCTCGCGAATGTTGGCGTTTCGTCGGGGGAACGGCGTTACATTTCACGTGTAACTGTTTCTATGGTAGTGCAGATGCGTCTATTGAAATCTGCTGACGTGACTTTTATACCTTTTTTTAGACTTGACATGGAGTATCACGTAAATTAAAGTATTGAGAGTGATGCCTGCAAAGTCAGACTCGTATTACATTTTGGAAAGTATCTGTGATAATTCGGCTACAGAAGTAAGCATAACTGTTTCTCGTTCCTACTCATAAGTTCCCTAAGGATGAAAACCGAAGGCAGCTTTGGATACACGCCCTGAAACGGAACAACTTTAAGCCATCTCCACATACGCACCTTTTTGTATATACAAGAGAGATCATAATAAGGTAAGAGCACCTATAGTCGACACATGAAGAGAATTTTTTTCTACCTTACTGTTAAATAAATGTAGGCTCCAAAATTATTTTCCGAAACTTCAAAGTATCACCCTTCATCTAAAATATCATTTTTTTAAAACTGACAGTTTAAACTTTTGTAAAAATAGTAGGAACTGAACCTTTGAAGTGCACCTAAAAACAATACTCTAAAATGGACCTGCTCCTAAAGTCGACAATTTTGGCACCTATAGTTGTCATAATTCCCATATCCCATTTTCTTTTATAAGTGACTAGAGCTCAAAAAGCGGCGAATCCAATGTTTAAAGTTTTGACACGAGCCCACTCTTTAAAAGAACTTTAACGACATTTCACTTTCATTGATAGTTTATAGTAACTTCGTCCCGCTGCCCACCAGAGTGGCGTTCGATGTATTTGTTCGATTTTATAAATGGTACTGTGAACAAATCCAGGTCAAATCTAGTTCTCATATGTTGTTGTTGTTGTCTTCAGTCCTGAGACTGGTTTGATGCAGCTCTCCATGCTACCCTATCCTGTGCAAGCTGCTTCATCTCCCAGTACCTACTGCCACCTACATCCTTCTGAATCTGCTTAGTGTACTCATCTCTCGGTCTCCCTCTACGATTTTTACCCTCCACGCTGCCCTCCAACGCTAAATTTGTGATCCCTTGATGCCTCAAAACATGTCCTACCAACCGACCCCTTCTTCTAGTCAAGTTGTGCCACAAACTTCTCTTCTCCCCAATCCTATTCAATACCTCCTCATTAGTTACGTGATCTACCCATCTAATCTTCAGCATTCTTCTGTAGCACCACGTTTCGAAAGCTTCTATTCTCTTCTTGTCCAAACTATTTACCGTCCATGTTTCATTTCCATACATGGCTACACTCCATACAAATACTTTCAGAAACGACTTCATGACACTTAAATCTATATTCGATGTTAACAAATTTCTCTTCTTCAGAAACGCTTTCCTTGCCATTGCCAGTCTACATTTTATATCCTCTCTACTTCGACCATCATCAGTTATTTTACTTCCTAAATAGCAAAACTCCTTTACTACTTTAAGTGTCTCATTTCCTAATCTAATTCCCTCAGCATCACCCGATTTAATTTGACTACATTCCATTATCCTCGTTTTGCTTTTGTTAATGTTCATCTTATATCCTCCTTTCAAGACACTGTCCATTCCGTTCAACTGCTCTTCCAAGTCCTTTGCCGTCTCTGACAGAATTACAATGTCATCGGCGAACCTCAAACTTTTTACTTCTTCTCCATGAATTTTAATACCTACTCCAAATTTTTCTTTTGTTTCCTTTACTGCTTGCTCAATATACAGATTGAATAACATCAGGGATAGGCTACAACCCTGTCTCACTCCTTTCCCAACCACTGCTTCCCTTTCATGCCCCTCGACTTTTATGACTGCCATCTGGTTTCTGTACAAATTGTAAATAGCCTTTCGCTCCCTGTATTTTACCCCTGCTACCTTTAGAATTTGAAAAAGAGTATTTCTCATATAATTTCTGGAAAATAAAAAAGTACTTTTTGTTGGAAGCATTTGGCAGCCAAATGAGAAATGTGGGTAAAATACGATACAAACGTATGATAGCAGGCCGCTGATTTGAAATCCCGCACCGTTTTGGCAATAGTCACGTCGTTTATGTTGGAGCCACACCAGGCCTGTAGCCACTGCACAGCAAGGCCAGCCTACTACCACTGTCTATGGTCGAAGGTGGCGCCAGACTCCTCTGTGATGGGCGGCTCGTCCCCTCACAGCCAGACTCCTCTGTGATGGGCGGCTTGTCCCCTCACAGCCAGACTCCTCTGTGATGGGCGGCTCGTCCCCTCACAGCCAGACTCCTCTGTGATGGGCGGCTCGTCCCCTCACAGCCAGACTCCTCTGTGATGGGCGGCTTGTCCCCTCACAGCCAGACTCCTCTGTGATGGGCGGCTCGTCCCCTCACAGCCAGACTCCTCTGTGATGGGCGGTTCGTCCCCTCACAGCCAGACTCCTCTGTGATGGGCGGCTCGTCCCCTCACAGCCAGACTCCTCTGTGATGGGCGGCTCGTCCCCTCACAGCCAGACTCCTCTGTGATGGGCGGCTTGTCCCCTCACAGCCAGACTCCTCTGTGATGGGCGGCTCGTCCCCTCACAGCCAGACTCCTCTGTGATGGGCGGCTCGTCCACTCACAGCCAGACTCCTCTGTGATGGGCGGCTTGTCCCCTCACAGCCAGACTCCTCTGTGATGGGCGGCTCGTCCCCTCACAGCCAGACTCCTCTGTGATGGGCGGCTCGTCCCCTCACAGCCAGACTCCTCTGTGATGGGCGGCTCGTCCCCTCACAGCCAGACTCCTCTGTGATGGGCGGCTCGTCCCCTCACAGCCAGAATCCTTTGGGATGGGTGGCTCGTCCCCTCACAGCCAGACTCCTCTGTGATGGGCGGTTCGTCCCCTCACAGCGAACTCACCAGCTGACCTCGCAGACGCCGGCGGTGCACTGCACGCTGCCGCCGTCGCACTCTTTGTTGTTGTTGTTGTTGTTGTTGTTGTTACGTCACTCAGTCTGGAGTCTAGTTTCCTGCGGCTCTCCGTAACGACCTCCGGGTGGCCACGCCCACTCTGCCCACGAGAATCCATTTCACCGTCACCCCCCCCTCCCCCCTCCAACCCAATCCCGCCCTTTTGTTTCCGCGACCGACTAAACTATTCTTCGCCGCCTCACACTCTCTCCTACCGAACTATCCGCGCTTTTAGTCTGGTTACGCATTAAACGTCTCTTCTCGTAAAGTCCGCTCAGTACCTCTCAGTTATTCGACTCGCTTATCCAACCTTTAGCATATCTCGGCGCATTTTAAGAGCTTCTGGTCTCCCTTCGCGTGCACTGTCGGCCGTCCACATTTCGCTTCTCCCAGAGCTATATACCAGGGTAACACTTTCATAAAAGATTTCGGCACAACATTCCATGTTTTTTTCTACTTTTGCTGCAATGTTTTCATTTCTTCTGTCTAAACTTTTAATTACCCCAGGTTTTTCACTGCTTCTCCTCACCGCCTGCTCTACTGCTCTGTGTGCAGATTAAACGAACGACACGCAGCATTCGCTGCGATCCTGCCGCACTCCCTTCTCAGCCGCGGCTCCGCTCTCGTGTCGATCTCTAGTCTTGCTTCCGTACAACTCGCATATAACTTCTTACTAACTGTGTCTCATTCTTGATAACTTTACCGTTTCAGGGCACATATTGCGGCTTTTTCGTGAGTCTAAAATCGTGCATCTTCAAACAATAGGAATCTCCTAAGATGACTCGTAGGTTCAGTACTGCTTCACACGTTTCCACACGAGTGATCTTTGCCAATGTATGCTTCCACCAGCCGATCCAAACTGCTGCAAATTATTCGAGCTATTGTTTCACAATCACAACAGGAAAGGGACCAGCAGAAGATAAGGAGGCACGGTGGTGGAATGAGGAGTTGAATTACGAGGAACAGAAAGCGATAAAAGTGAAGAAGATGCAAAAATATGGGAGTTAGCAGGAAGAGAGGAGGATAGGGAAGCCTACAACATTGCAAAAAAGATGGCAAAAAAAGCAGTGGCAAAAGCAAAGGCTGAGGTAGCAGAGGAGGCGTATGCAGAGCTGGAAGGAAGACAGGCTGGCAGGCGAGGCCTGCGGACTGCTAAGGCGAGAGGTGAGGCGAGCGAGGACATGACGTCAGGCAGATAAAGGATGAATCGGGAGTATCCCGAATAGGTGGTGGGAGTACTTTGGAAGGGTATCGAATGAGGAAAATGTACGAGAGACGTATGAGGATGGAGGTATAAATGTAGGAATGACCCGAAGTAGGGAAGAAGTCGAACACGCGATGAAGAAAATGAGAAATGGGAAGCTCTAGGGGCAGACCAAATCCCAATAGAAGTCTGGGACAACAGGGAAGTGATACTCCCTGGGATGTAATGCAGAAGATCTTGAAAGAAGAAAGAATGCCGAATGCGTGCAGTATACTGCTTCCCATATATAAGGGGACACGGGATATCCAAAACAAAAATTATAGAGGGATAAAACTGATGTTCCACATAATGAAGATCTGGGAAAGGATAACTGAGAAGAGGTTGCGTCTAGAAATGGAATTATGTGAAGAACAGTTTGGATTTATTCTGGGAAGAGCAACAACCGACGCAATATTTGTAGTAAGGCTACTGGTGGAGAGGCACAGGGAAGTACAAGCCGAACTCCGTACGCCCTTTATCGATCTCGAGAAGGCATGTGACAGAGCGGCGAGGCAAGAGGTACGGAGATGTCTGAGAAGTATACGCCTGCCAGCAAAATATATCGGGGTGCTAGAAGACGTGTACGAAGGTGCAGTGAAGCAGGTCAGGAGCGGCGCAGGTGCATCAGGGGCGTCTCCAGTGAGGGAGCTGCTCTCAGCCCGTATCTCTTTCACCTTTCCACGAGCGTACTAGTCAAAGGTGAGGAAGAAGAGGCACCTCGGAGCAGGGTGTTTGCCGACGGTGTTGTAATCTGTGAACCCACCTGTGAGTCACTTCGAGACAAGCTGGAACAGTGGGGAAGAGCTCTAGAGGAAAGCGCAATGAGAACTAGCAGGGTGAGAACAGGGTGTATGTGTACAAAGCCTGCCAAAGACCTATATATTAAAGTGCAAGGAGAAAAACTGGCGCTGGTCTAGGTATTTAAATACCTAGGCTCTTACATGCAAAGTGGAGGACTGGAGGAAACTGAGTGGAGTGACTAAGGAGTTTAGCTGCAGAATGAAAGAAAAGCTTAACAAGTCGGTGGTGAGGCCTGCGATCTACACCTTCATCTACATTCATACTCCGCATGCCACCCAACGGTGTGTGGCGGAGGGCACTTTACGTGCCACTGTCATTACCTCCCTTTCCTGTTCCAGACGCGTACGGTTCACGGGAAGAACGACTGCCGGAAAGCCTCCGTGCGCGCTCGAATCTCTCTGATTTTAGATTCGTCATCTCCTCGGGAGGTATAAGTAGGGGGAAGCAATGTATTCGATACCTCATCCAGAAACTCACCCCCTCGAAACCTGGACAGCGAGCTACACCGCGATGCAGAGCGCCTCTCTTGCAGAGTCTGCCACTCGAGTTTGCTAAACATCTCCGTAACGCTGTCACGCTTACCAAATAACCCTGTGACGAAACGCGCCGCTCTTCTTTGGATCTTCTCTATCTCCTCTGTCAACCTGACCTGGTACGGATCCCACACTGATGAGCAATACACAAGTATAGGTCGAACGAGTGTTTTGTACGCCACCACCTTTGTTGACGGACTACATTTTCTAAGGACTCTCCCAATGAATCTCAACCTGGTACCCGCCTTACCGACAATTAATTTTGTATGATCATTCCACTTCAAATCGTTCCACACGCATACTCCCAGATATTTTACAGAAGTAACTGCTACCAGTGTTTGTTCCGCTATCATATAATAATACAATAAAGGATCCTTCTTTCTGTGTATTCGCAATACATTACATTTGTGTATGTTAAGGGGAAGTTGCCTCTCCCTGCACCAATTGCCTATCCGCTGGAGATCTTCCTGCATTTCGCAACAATTTCCTAATGCTGTATAGTGCAGAAACTTGGCCAATTACAAAAGTCCAACAGAAAAAGACGGAAGTGGCAGAAATGAGAATGTTAAGGTGGATGAGTGGGGTGACACGAAAGGAGAGGTTAAGGAATGAGTACGAGAGGGGAACAGTGAAAGTGGGGCCGACAGCGAAGAAGATCCGCCGTGGTACGGACACGTGCAGAGAAGGGGGGAGGAGAGTTGAAGGCGTAGAAAGCGAAGGATCGAGGAGAAGTGGAAGGCCGAAACTGAGGTGCGGGGACGAGGTAGCAGGAGAGCTACGGGAGAGTGGATGGCTGAGGGAAGAGCCACTGGACAGGCACTCGAGGAAGAGAAGGACCCAGCGAAGCTGCGCCCACCCCACACGACGTGCGATAAGGCCGAGCTGATGACGGCGGCAGCGTTCCACAATCTCGACACGGCCTGCTGATGGCTCGGTAACACTAGCCTCCCTCTGTAGTGGATTTAATGAATCGCCTCCGAGCTGCTGCTTTTACATTTGAAGCATTTGCTGGCTAAGATATGTAGCACGATCAACTGTTGGAAATTGAGTCTGCAAATATTTCTGGGGAGAGCTTCTTTTGTATTGAAAGAGTTTCGTGTAAGCCACCATTTTGGTGGTATCGCTATGTAGACGACACATTCGTGGTTTGGACACACGGTAAAAAAGCCTTATACGAATTTTTTGATTATCTTAATAGCATAAACCCTAAAATTCAGTTTAGCATTGAAGTGGAAAAAGACCAGGCTATTTCGTTTGTCAATGAGTTAGTCATGAGACAGACCGATGGCAGTCTAAAACATAAAGTGTTTCGGAAGAGCACACATAATGATATACTTACACAAGAACAAAAAAGAGGTGTAATCAAAAGTTTAGTGGACAGGGCAAAACGGATTTGTACGCCGGAACATCTGGACACGGAACTGAATTATCTGAGACAGGCCTTCGAAAAGAATGGGTACTCAAACAAAGAAATTAATAGAGTTTTAAGACCTAATTACAGCAGGCCAAAGGACAAGGATGGTACACAGCAATGGAAGAACACGGTGTCTTTACCTCTCGTTAGTGAGGTTACAGATCGAATCGGCAAAATTTTGCTGAAACATCAAGTGAAACCGGTATTGAAACCTACCAGAAAAATAGGACAAGTACTTCGTTCTGTTAAAGATAGAAGGCCACCATTATCATCTGGCGGTGTGTATAAAATTCAGTGTACCTGTGGCAAGGTCTACATTGGTGCTGAGAAAAGAAGTGTGGATACGGGAGTAAAGGGGCGTGAAAGTCTTTGCCGACTGGGAAAAACAGATAAATCGGCCGTTGCGGAACGTGCACTTCAGCCCGGTGGCCGTGTAGTTAAGTTTGCTGAAACTACAGTTTCAAGTGCTGCCACGAACTATTATCGACGACTGTATAGGGAGGCTATTGAAATTTCTAAACATGAAGATAATTTTAATAGGCAAGAAGAGGGCTTGAAATTAAGCGAGATATGGATTTTTATCTATGACGGACTATTATCGATAGTTACATTTTATCTCTGACTATTTTTCTCTCTGCTACTATGTGCAAGCTAGACAACGCCCACTTTCCTCGGTATTTAGGACGCTCTAATCGACGAAACGTTAGGAATCGAAAAATTCCATGGACCACGGCCATATAACCAGGAGGAATTATCAACAGCAGTACCATCCGGTCGTGAAAGCCTTCACTGTATGATTAGAATTATCAACAACAAGCCACAGACTGTCCTGCAGGCCTGTGGCTTCCCTGAGGTGAAACACACTTTCAAACCCAGACTTAGGAGACGTCACTCGTCTCAAAATAGGTCTCCCGCTCACTTTGCTGAACCGACGATCCTCTGATTCTTCATCTTTACAATTCACTCTCGGACAGAATAAGTGTGCGAAGTGTAGAAGACGATTCAGCAGTCTGCATGAAGTAACTGGCAAACTATGTAATAACGTATCTGGTACGAAATAGTATATCATCCGAAACTAGCAGTAACGTTTACCACCTAATTTAACCATGTTGTTGTGGTCATCAGTCCTGAGACTTGTTTGATGCAACTCTCCATGCTACTCTATCCTGTGCAAGCTTCTTCATCTCCCAGTACCTACTGAAGCTTACATCTTTCTGAATCTGCTTAGTGTATTCATCTCTTGGTCTTCCTCTACGATTTTTTTCCCTCCACGCTGCCCTCCAGTACTAAATTGGTGATCCCTTGATGCCTCTGAACATGTCGTACTAACCGGTCCCTTCTTCTAGTCCAGTTCTACCACAAAATCCTCTGCTCCCCAATTCTATTCAATACCTCCTCATTAGTTATGTGATCTACCCAACTAATCTACAGCATTCTTCTGTGGCACCACATCTCGAAAGCTTCTATTCTCTTCTTGTCCAAACTAGTTATAGTCCATGTTTCACTTCCATACATGGCTACACTCCATAGAAATACTTTCTGACACTTAAAGCTATACTCGATGTTAACAAATTCCTCTTCTTCAGAAACGCTTTCCTACCCAATGCCAGTCTACTTTTTATATCCTCTCTACTTCGACCATCATCAGTTATTTTGCTCCCCAAATAGCAAAAGTCCTTTACTACTTTAAGTGCCTCATTTCCTAATCTAATTCCCTCAGCATCACCCGACTTAATTCGACTACATTCCATTATCCTCGTTGTGCTTTAGTTGATGTTCATCTTATACCCTCCTTTCAAGACACTGTCCATTCCGTTCAACTGCTCTTCCAGGTCCTTTGCTGTCTCTGACAGAATTACAATGTCATCGCCGAACCTCAAAGTTTTAATTTCTTCTCCATGGATTTTAATACCTACTCCGAACTTTTCTTTTGTTTCCTTTATTGCTTGCTCAATATACAGATTGAATAACATCAGGGATAGGCTACGACCCTGTCTCACTCCCTTCCCAACCACTGCTTCCCTTTCATGCCCCTCGACTCTTATAACTGCCATCTGGTTTCTGTACAAATCGTACATAGCCTTTACTTCCCTGTATTTTACCACTGCCACCTTTAGAATTTGAAAGAAAGTATTCCAGTCAACATTGTCGAAAGCTTTCTCTAAGTCTACAAGTGCTAGAAACGTAGGTTTGCCTTTCCTTAATTTTTCTTTTGAGATAAGCATTAAGGTCAGTATTGTCTCACGTGTTCCAACATTTCTACGGGATCCAAACTGATCTTCCCCGAGGTCGGCTTCTACCAGTTTTTCCATTCGTCTGTAAAGAATTCGCGTTAGTATTTTGCAGCTATGACTTTTTACACTGATAGTTCGATAATTTTTACACTTGTCAACACCTGCTTTCTTTGGGATTGGAATTATTATATTCTTCTTGAAGTCTGAGGGTATTTCACCTGTCTCATACATCTTGCTCACCAGATGGTAGAGTTTTGTCAGGACTGGCTCTCCCAAGGCCGTCAGCAGTTCCAATGGAATGTTGTCTACTCCCGGGGCCTTGTTTCGACTGAGGTCTTTCAGTGCTCTGTGAAACTCTTCACGCAGTATCGTATCTCCCATTTCATCTTCATCTACATCCTCTTCCATTTCCATAATATTGTCCTCAAATACATCGCCCTTGTACAGACCGTCTATATACTCCTTCCACACTTCTGCTTTCCCTTCTTTACTTAGAACTGGGCTGCCATCTGAGCGCTTGATATTCATACAAGTGGCTCTCTTTTCTCCAAAGGTCTCTTTAATTTTCCTGTAGGCATTATCTATCTTACTCCTAGTGAGATAAGGCTCTACGTCCTTACTTTTGTCCTCCAGCCATCCTTGCTTAGCCATCTCATTTTTGAGACGTTTGTATTTCTTTTTGCCTGCTTCATTTACTGTGTTTTTCTATTTTCTCCTTTCATCAATTAAATTCAACATTTCCTCTGTTACCCAAGGATTTCTACTAGCCCTCGTCTTTTTACCTACTTGATCCTCTGCTGCCTTCACTACTTCATCCCTCAGAGCCATCCATTCTTCTTCTACTGTGTTTCTTTCCCCCATTCCTGTCAATTGTTCCCTTATGCTCTCTCTGAAACTCTGTACAACCTCTGGTTTAGTCAGTTTATCCAGGTCCCATCTCCTTAAATTCCCACCTTTTTGCACTTTCTTCAGTATCTACAGTTCATAACCAAGAGATTGTGATCAGAGTCCACATCTGCCCCTGGAAATGTCTTACAATTTAAAACCTGGTTCCTAAATCTCTGTCTTACCATTATATAATCTATCTGATACCTGTCAGTATCTCCAGGATTCTTCCATGTATACAACCTTCTTTTATGATTGTTGAACCAAGTGTTAGCTATGATTACGTTATGATCTGTGCAAAATTCTACCAGACGGCTTCCTCTTTCATTTCTCTCCCCCAATCCATATTCACCCACTATGTTTCCTTCTCTCCCTTCTCCTACTCTCGAATTCCAGTCACCCATGACTATTAAATTTTCGTCTCCCTTCTCTACCTGAATAATTTCTTTTATCTCATCATACATTTCATCAATTTCTTCATCATCTGCAGAGCTAGTTGGCATATAAACTTGGGCTTTGTGTCTATCTTGGCCACTATAATACGTTCACTATGCTGTTTGTAGTAGCTTACCCACACTCTTAGTTTTTATTCACTATTAAACCTACTCCTGCATTATCCCTATTTGATTTTGTATTTATAACCCTGTATTCACCTGACCAAAAGTCTTGTTCCTCCTGCCTCCGAACTTCACTAATTCCCACTATATCTAACTAACCTATCCATTTCCCTTTTTAAATTTTCTAACCTACCTGCCCGATTAATGGATGGACATTCCACGCTCCGACCCGTAGAATGACAGTTTTCTGTCTCTTGATAACGACGTCCTCTTGAGTAGTCCCCGCCCAGAGATCCGAATGGGGGACTATTTTACCTCGGGAATATATTGCCCAAGAGGACGCCATCATCATTTATCCATACAGTAAAGCTGCATGCCCTCGGGAAAAATTACGGCTGTAGTTTGCTCTTGCATTCAGCCGTTCGCAGTACCAGCACAGCAAGGCCCTTTTGGTTAGTGTTACAAGGCCAGATCAGTCAGTCATCCAGACTGTTGCCCCTGCATCTGCTGAAAAGGCTGCTGCCCCTCTTCAGGAACCACACGTTTGTCTGGCCTCTCAACAGATACCCCTCCGTTGTGGTTGCATCTACGGTACGGCCATCTGTATCACTGAGGCACGCAAGGCTTCCCGCCAACGGCAACGTCCATGGCTCATGGGGGCAGGGTATTTACCTTAATAGTGTTCAAAAGTCATTATATATATATATATATATATATATATATATATATATATATATATATCAGTTCATGACATCCAGTCTTACAAATTTACTGTCTCTGATGGACAGACGTCCAGATCACCCGCTCTCAAAACTCGGCCATCTCTCTCCCCACGTCCACCACTGCTGGCGGCTCACCTCCAACTGCGCAACGCTACGCGCTGTTAGCATCCAACTGCCGCTGCCCAACACTACAATAGCGAATATTCCAACAATGCAAAGCAGCCACAGACTGCACACAGCACGGCCAGTGATTTTCATACAGAGCGCTACTTGGCGTTACCAACATAGAAACTAAACAGCGTACATACGTGATGTTCAAAATGCATAACTGTGTAATGTCTCACAGCTGAAGAATGGCATTGCACAGAACCTATTTGTTATGTACACTGGCGTTCTGTTGTTTGTAATTTTCGTGTTTACCAGCGTAGATACGAAGAAGGTTGATTGGTATTTCTTTCTCGCGCGCCTCTTTTGCTAAATGCGCAGTTTTTTTTATGTACGAAACGAGCAAAGAACCGTGTGGTACCTCAAAGTACCGCCTGGCCACGTGTGACTGTTTCGTACAGGCCCGATGCTACACGGGTGTGTTTCTCGCTTTCTTGGGTTTTTCCCGTTGTATTTTACTGCATTTGTCGATATACTCGTATAAAGGCAAGAATTCTTTTAGTCTCAACACGATTGTCATCTTTGTTAGTGTTTTCTTCGACAGAGAAGTGTCACTTGTCGTGTGTAGAAAACGCTAACAGATGACGAAATTGCTGCAGCTGTTCTGGAATGTATCTCGGATGATAATGTTGTTACAGTCAGGGAGGAGTCAGGGATCTAGAAATGAGTTTACCTCAAATTGTAGAGGATTCCGAAACACGAGAGATAAAAGGCTGCTCGCACAAAAGGTGAAGATGTGGCTGAGCGTCCCAGCCTGGAGCAGCCCTGGCCGACATTGCTGCTGCGACGCTCCCGTGTTTGCGTAGGTTTTCCTTCTGGAGATACGGCTGATGTGGTGCTTTTCTTTTAGCATCCAACACCAGCGGTGGGTTTATTCGGAGAATTTCAGGAACCTGCCGTTCACAGGTGAAACCTAAAACTCAGCCCGCAGGCCACGAAGGCCGGAAGGTACCGACCGGCCGCCACTGCATGCGGATAGGGAGGGGCGCGTGGTGAGCACGCCGGCATCCCGGCCGTGTGTCAGTTTCAGAGACCGGTGCACCTGCGAAGGGCGCCGCGTGGAGCACACCGGAGCGACCTATTCTCGAGTACTTCTCGACTGTTTGGGACCCGTGCTGCGAGTTCGGGTCGAGGGAAGACACCGAAGCGAGTGAGAGGCGGGCGCGCTGCCGGGCTGGTTTGCAGTAGGTTCGAGCAGCAAGCAAGTCTCGCGGAGATGCTGCGGGAACTCAAATGGGAATCCATGGAGGGAAGCGGGCGTATTTTTTTCGCAGTACACTACATTAGAGGAGCGGCATCTGAAGCTGACTGCCGGACGATTCTAGTACACCCAGCGCACTTTTCGCCAGAGGACCACGCAGGTAGGGTAAGCGAAGTTACGGCTACTATGGACGCATACAGACGCTCGTCTTTTTCCTCGCCTTACTTGCGAGTGGAACAGGAAAGGAAATGAGTGAAGAAGGTACCCTCCAACGCGCACGATACGGTGCCTTGCGGAGTACGTATGTAGATGTAGATCTGGACTCGATGCAGATCCTCTCGCTGGAATACATCTCTCTTCCACGAAGCCTTGCATTAAGTATATCTGCGAAAATGAGAAATTTGGTCCTGTCTGATTACATTGCTTTAAACTACTTTTAAGATCTTTCGCGTTACTTTTGAAATTACATTTGGAGGCAAATAAATATTACATGAAATAACTGCAGATTTTAATCGAAGATTTCGAAAACGTAAAATTAAGAGTATACAAAAGAAACAAATTAGGGGCTCCACACAGCAGTGCACATGTAGCAGGGTCCGGTGTACGGGACTCCCTGTCCTGAAAGTGAGGGCACGAGGCGTGCTAAGCGGACGCCGCCTTGACGGAGTGCGGAGGGCCCCACTGTGCGTCGTCTTCTAATCTCTGCCTGCGCCTCCCTCAGTCACTGCTGCTGTCGCCTGCGACAAACCGTCGCTCCGAGTGGAGCCAAGTTGGTTCACACAATGCGTGCAGACCCGTGCAGCCGCCGCAGCAAGTAGCCCCCCTCTCTCTCCCTCTCCCCCCCCCCCCCTCCCTCCCGGCTGCAGCTGCAGCAGGTCACGTGACAGTGACGTCAGCTGCGAGTCGCGCGCAAACCCGACTTCCGGACCGCAGAAGGACGACGGCTGTGCTGGGAACGCCGGCAACGACGGAGCAGACACTCTGCCAGCAGGCGTCACACGTGCAGCGCATTTCGCGGACGCCTTGTCGCACAAGAGACGCGCAGCCGCTTACTGCGCCACCAGTTCGGGTCCAGCCGCCCACCGCGACCCCTCAGCAGGTGGTGCCTACCGCCCGGCGGCGCTCTTGCAGGCTGCAACTGCTGGCGGAGCACACGAGTTCGTCCAGCAGCTGTCGACGTGTTTTTCAGCACGAGTTTCAAAAACTCTGTACCCGTACAAAGTAACACAATGTTGACAGTTAACGCTTTTTCACAAAGTAGCACGCTCGTAAACGACTTTTACGCGGGGGAGCCGAAAAGTTTCTAGCCTAACAAATACAGAATGACAGAAATTTCGTAATACCTATTCACTTTTCAATACAACACCCGCATACACTAAAACACTTGCGTCCACGCATCTGCAAACGATTCGGATAGAAGCCGATTTCGAGTCTAACCGAGCGTTTACAGCATCAATCACTCCGCCGTCGTTGCCAAATCGACTTCTCTTGAGGACCGTTCTAAGGTTTAGAAAAAGAAAAAAGTCTGACGGAGCCAAATCTGGAGAACACGGCGGATGACGCGACAATTCGAGCCCGCAATCACGCAGAGTTTGCAGGTGTTTTTGCGAGTGCTCTGTGCGCCGGTGCGTTGTCCCGATGCAAAAAAACGCCGCGCGCTAATTTACCACGCCTTTATTTTCTTTATCTCTTCTGTCAAACGGCGCAGGAGGGGGAAACAGTACGATTCGTTGAAAGTTACGCAGTTTTGCGAATAATCCACTGTAATTACCCCTTCTGCATCCCAGAAGATCGACGCCATCACATTACCGGCTGATATTTGCACCCGGATTTTTTTGGAGTAGCGGATGAAGGATGTTCCCTTTCTTGTGACTGTTGTATGCTCTCAGGATCACAAAGGTGTCACATACGTTGCGAGAAAGCCGTCTCCACCCGCTTCGAATTGCCAGACGATTTCCTCACAGCACTGCACATGCTCCCGTCTCTGGGTCTGCGTTCGAGACGCACCGAGGTGAGATTTGCCGCATTCGCGCAATGTCCGCAGTAATATTAGGAGCACTCCCGTGGGAGGTCTGAAGGTGCTGCAACGTCGTCCGACAATCCTGCACAGTTGTGTCGTAAACTGCAGTCATTGTTTCGTCGTGCGCGCCCTCTACGCTCCAAGGCTGACGGCCAGCTTCTCGCCGTCGCACAAGGCGGAGCGCTGTGCCTAAGCGTGTTCCGACCTCCGCAGTTTCCTCGGACGTCATTCCTTTCCAATGAAGACATTCAGTCACAGCACCACTCTCCACATTCGCCATTCAAAACGCCTCTCCGCAGTGCCGTGTGACTGTTCGCCTGCCTGGGTTTCTTCCCTTCAAGCGGGCTCTCCCGGCATTCCACTGTTTCGTTCACCTCGGCCAGCGCCGTCCGTGTGCGTCACCACGTGTCCACGTGGACGTTCAAGTTTACTTCCTTTGTTCGTTTGTTTCGTTTTTGCCACTGTGAAAATGCTAACCGTCGAAGAACGTGTGTTTTCCGTCGAACAAGTGTTCAAAGTTGGCGGTAAATACACAGTTTCAGTTCGTCAAACATTTAATTCAGTTTTCCCGGAGACAACACTCGCACAGCGCGATACTGTGCGAGATTTGATTAACAGATTTCGAACTACGGGTTCAGTGACAGATGCACCGAGAAGTGTTCGTCCTAACGTTTTGTCCGAGGATAAACTGCTCGACATTTCCGATAAAATGTCCACGAGTCCGAACTAGACAGTAAGAAAACTCGTCCAGGAATTAGATGTTAGTGTCGGGGCGAGCCACACAGCTCTAAGGAAAAAATCAGAACTTTTTCAATAGAAAGCGACAGTCGTGCAACAACTGAAAAATGCTGACCGTGGCAAGAGGCTGCATTACTGCCAATGGTTCACCAACTTCGTTCAACAAAATAAAAGGGATATTCGTAATGAAACGTTTTTCACTGATGAGGTGCGGTTTCATTTATCCACGTACTTAAACTCGCAAAATTCTCGTATGTGGAGTACAGCAAATTCATTGTATATTCACGAGGAACCGCTTCATTATGTGAAAATAGGAGTTTGGATTGCAAATTCTAGACGTCGGATTCTGGGTCCGATACTTCTGAAAAAGCAATAAACGCATAACGATACTGCACTGATATTCTGTTCCCATTCGTAGAAGAACTTGTGTGAATTGCCGAACGGTTATTTTGAACAGCATGGCACAACCGCGCATACAGCTCGCGTTTCATAGTCACTGCTCGCGGATGTTTTTGGTGATCGAATAATTTCACAGGGACTTCGGCCTCCACGATCGCCTGAGCTAGCACCACCTGACATTTTCTTCTGGATTGCAGGGAAAGCAACTGTCTATAACAACCGTCCAAAATGCACTGACGAACTGAAAACTGCAATATACACCTTCACTGCTTCTGTTACAGAACAAATGTTGCAACCTGTGTTTGGAAACATGATTAGACGAATCGAATTGTGTATTCGAGAACAGGGCGACACTTTCAACATTTCATGAGAAAATTTTGTAAGTAAAAATGAATATTCAATAAATTAATAACTTGTATTTCACTGCGGCACACGGCACGCGCGGCTAACAATCAGACGGCACTGCGGAGGGACTTCTTGGACAGCCCGTCCAACGGTACGCAACGCACCCCAGCGACAGAAGCGAGAAGCTGCAGCCAGTCCTGACCAAACTCTACCACCTCGTGAGCAAGATGTATGAGGGACTTCTTGGACAGCCCGTCCAACGGTACGCAACGCACCCTAGCGACAGAAGCGAGAAGCTGCAGCCAGTCCTGACCAAACTCTACCACCTCGTGAGCAAGATGTATGAGGGACTTCTTGGACAGCCCGTCCAACGGTACGCAACGCACCCTAGCGACAGAAGCGAGAAGCTGCAGCCAGTCCTGACCAAACTCTACCACCTCGTGAGCAAGATGTATGAGGGACTTCTTGGACAGCCCGTCCAACGGTACGCAACGCACCCCAGCGACAGAAGCGAGAAGCTGCAGCCAGTCCTCACCAAACTCTACCACCTCGTGAGCAAGATGTATGAGGGACTTCTTGGACAGCCCGTCCAACGGTACGCAACGCACCCTAGCGACAGAAGCGAGAAGCTGCAGCCAGTCCTGACCAAACTCTACCACCTCGTGAGCAAGATGTATGAGGGACTTCTTGGACAGCCCGTCCAACGGTACGCAACGCACCCTAGCGACAGAAGCGAGAAGCTGCAGCCAGTCCTGACCAAACTCTACCACCTCGTGAGCAAGATGTATGAGGGACTTCTTGGACAGCCCGTCCAACGGTACGCAACGCACCCCAGCGACAGAAGCGAGAAGCTGCAGCCAGTCCTCACCAAACTCTACCACCTCGTGAGCAAGATGTATGAGGGACTTCTTGGACAGCCCGTCCAACGGTACGCAACGCACCCTAGCGACAGAAGCGAGAAGCTGCAGCCAGTCCTGACCAAACTCTACCACCTCGTGAGCAAGATGTATGAGGGACTTCTTGGACAGCCCGTCCAACGGTACGCAACGCACCCTAGCGACAGAAGCGAGAAGCTGCAGCCAGTCCTGACCAAACTCTACCACCTCGTGAGCAAGATGTATGAGGGACTTCTTGGACAGCCCGTCCAACGGTACGCAACGCACCCTAGCGACAGAAGCGAGAAGCTGCAGCCAGTCCTGACCAAACTCTACCACCTCGTGAGCAAGATGTATGAGACAGGTGAAATACCCTCAGACTTCAAGAAGAATATAATAATTCCAATCCCAAAGAAAGCAGGTGTTGACAGATGTGAAAATTAGCAAACTATCAGTTTAATAAGTCACAGCTGCAAATACTAACGCGAATTTTTCATAGACGAATGGAAAAACTGGTAGAAGCTGACCTCGGGGAAGATCAGTTTGGATTCCGTAGAAATATTGGAACACGTGAGGCAATAGTGACCCTACGACTTATCTTAGACGAAACATTAAGGAAAGCCAAACCTTCGTTTCTAGCATGTGTAGACTTAGAGAAAGCTTTTGCCAATGTTGACTGGAATACTCTTTTTGAAATTCTAAAGGCGGTAAGGGTAAAATACAGGGACCGAAAGGCTATTTAGAATTTGAACAGAAACCAGATGGCAGTTATAAGACTCGAGGGACATGAAAGGGAAGCAGCGGTTGGGAAGGGAGTGAGACAGGGCTGTAGTCTCTCCCCGATGTTATTCAATCTCTACACTGAGCAGGCAGTAAAGGAAACAAAATAAACATTCCGAGTAGGTATTAAAATTCATGGAGAAGAAATAAAAATTTGGAGGTTCGGCGATGACATTGTAATTCTATCAGAGACAGCAAAGGACTTGGAAGAGCAGTTGAACGGATTGGACAATGTCTTCAAAGGAGGATATAAGATGAACATCAACAAAAGGAAAACAAGGATAATGGAATGTAGTCGAATTAAGTCGGGTGATGCTGAGGGAATTAGATTAGGAAATGAAACACTTAAAGTAGTAAAGGAGTTTTGCTATTTGCGGAGCAAAATAACTGATGATGGTCGAAGTAGAGAGGATATAAAAAGTAGACTGGCATTGGGAAGGAAAGCGTTTCTGAAGAACAGAAATTTGTTAACATCGAGTACTGAGATTTATGTGTCAGGAAGTCGTTTCTGAAAGTATTCGTATGCAGTGTAGCCATGTGTGGAAGTGAGACATGGACGATAAATAGTTTGGGCAAGAAGAGAATGGAAGCTTCGGAAATGAGGTACTACAGAAGAATGCTGAAGATTAGATGGGTAGATCGCATAACTAATGATGAAGCATTGAATAGAATTGGAGAGGAGAGGAGTTTGTGGCACAACTTGTCAAGAAGAAGGGAGCGGTTAGTACGACATGTTCGCAGGCATTAAGGGATCACAAATTTAGCGTTGGAGGGCAGCGTGGGGGGTAAAAATCGTAGAGGGAGACCAAGAGATGAATACACTAAACAGATTCAGAAGGATGTAGGCCGCAGTAGGTATTGGGAGATGAAGAAGATTGCACAGGATAGGGTAGCATGGAGAGCCGCATCAAACCAGTCTCAGGACTGAAGACAACAACAACAACAACAACAATAACAACAACCACTGAAAATTAGAACAGTGAAAAATTCCCGGAAATCTAGCAAATTGCAGCTTTTGCCCGGCTTTTTCCCGGACGAAAAAAACTGCACCCGCATGCAGCCAGTCCTCGAGCACTCTGCAGCCGTGAGTTCGGCGGGCGCGCAGAGACTGCTGGTACCTCAGGCGGTGGCTGCAGTCACGACGCGACTGCCGCAGCTGCCAACTGGCAGTCGGAAACAGCATTATTTTTGCAGTTCAGTGGCTTTCGGGACTGGCTGAATCAGCCAAATAGAGAGTTGAATTTTTGAGGATACGGGCCTCACAAGAGCCAGTCCCAGACGGGAGGTGAAGTTGGGAGCAGGCCGACAATGGAACCCGGGCCCTCCGTTCAGCCACCAGCCGACCCAGGAGGGAAGACGGCGCCGCCCGCCGCTCTGGACGCGGTGGTCAGCCGTGAGGGGCGGAGCGCGCTGCGCGGGTGTCCCTCTCGTACAAAGCGCGCGTCAAAAGGAATCATCCGATTTAAAAAAAGAACCTATAACTATTATGTTATTTCAGATATGTGCGTGAGCAATGTACTGTTAGAAAGACCAAACTCTCGACTTGAACTTGGTTTCCGCTAGGTAGCAGCAGTGTGGCCTACTTCAGTTCTATAAAAAAAAGTTGAATTATTTTGTCTTGGCGGTTCGCGCATGCCCGCCCTGCGCGGGAGATTGCTGCGTTGCCAGTTGTACGCGCCAAGAGAAAGAAGCAGTCAAATTGTATAGTTCTCAAACTTACGTTTGGGGGGGAGGGGTGGAGGAGGGCGGAGCGCGCAGTTTATGAAGGAAAGCCGCCACGGCCGCATTAACCCTTTCGCTGCTACAGAGACGTGCTGCCCGCATTCCCGATTTTGCCATCACTGCACTGCTCGCCTGTGCAGACACACGGTGTTCTGACTGCTTTGGCACAATTTATCATTCGATTTCACAAAAACTATTTGGGCAAAAATTTTATTTTTACACATCTTCTTGACTGATACCTTCCCCCCATAAATGACTTAATTTTGTTTCGATGTTCAACGCAGTTACTGTGCAGCATTAGATGTAGTAAACCACTGCACGAAATTGTGAAGAGTTTCCAGAGGTAAAGTCCATTAGCGTATACTTTCCGTATGGTCGACTTTAGTTACAACTAGAAATTTCAAAAAATTACATTCAAACTAATAAAATTCATGACGTAAGACACTTCGATATTGTTTTTAAATAAAGAAAATATTAAGCACCATATAAGGTTCACTCAGAACCTTTCACTAAGGAGCCACACACTTTAACCATTACGCTAACTCAGCTCGTCATTCAATAGAACTCCCGGAGGACTTTAAAATGTCACGCAAAAATCCGACAAACGCTGTTGGTATGCCTATGAATCACTCACGTGCCGTCGAGGTACAATAGGAAGTAAACAATTACCGCTGTTCTTTATTACCAAAAACCCGTTAGTGAGAATGATACAAACACCTTTCCTTGCTATCGCCTGAAATAGGAGGCTTATTGCTTGTTTCTTTTAATTAATTAATACACTCCTGGAAATGGAAAAAAGAACACATTGACACCGGTATGTCAGACTCACCATACTTGCTCCGGACACTCCGAGAGGGCTGTACAAGCAATGATCACACGCACGGCACAGCGGACACACCAGGAACCGCGGCGTTGGCCGTCGAATGGCGCTAGCTGCGCAGCATTTGTGCACCGCCGCCGTCATTGTCAGCCAGTTTGCCGTGGCATACGGAGCTCCATCGCAGTCTTTAACACTGGTAGCATGCCGCGACTGCGTGGACGTGAACCGTATGTGCAGTTGACGGACTTTGAGCGAGGGCGTATAGTGGGCATGCGGGAGGCCGGGTGGACGTACCGCCGAATTGCTCAACACGTGGGGCGTGAGGTCTCCACAGTACATCGATGTTGTCGCCAGTGGTCGGCGGAAGGTGCACGTGCCCGTCGACCTGGGACCGGACCGCAGCGACGCACGGATGCACGCCAAGACCGTAGGATCCTACGCAGTGCCGTAGGGGACCGCACCGCCACTTCCCAGCAAATTAGGGACACTGTTGCTCCTGGGGTATCGGCGAGGACCATTCGCAACCGTCTCCATGAAGCTGGGCTACGGTCCCGCACACCGTTAGGCCGTCTTCCGCTCACGCCCCAACATCGTGCAGCCCGCCTCCAGTGGTGTCGCGACAGGCGTGAATGGAGGGACGAGTGGAGACGTGTCGTCTTCAGCGATGAGAGTCGCTTCTGCCTCGGTGCCAATGATGGTCGTATGTGTGTTTGGCGCCGTGCAGGTGAGCGCCACAATCAGGACTGCATACGAACGAGGCACACAGGGCCAACACCCGACATCGTGGTGTGGGGAGCGATCTCCTACACTGGCCGTACACCTCTGGTGATCGTCGAGGGGACACTGAATAGTGCACGGTACATCCAAACCGTCATCGAACCCATCGTTCTACCATTCCTAGACCGGCAAGGGAACTTGCTGTTCCAACAGGACAATGCACGTCCGCATGTATCCCGTGCCACCCAACGTGCTCTAGAAGGTGTAAGTCAACTACCCTGGCCAGCAAGATCTCCGGATCTGTCCCCCATTGAGCATGTTTGGGACTGGATGAAGCGTCGTCTGACGCGGTCTGCACGTCCAGCACGAACGCTGTTCCAACTAAGGCGGCAGGTGGAAATGGCATGGCAAGCCGTTCCACAGGACTACATCCAGCATCTCTACGATCGTCTCCATGGGAGAATAGCAGCCTGCATTGCCGCGAAAGGTGGATATACACTGTACTAGTGCCGACATTGTGCATGCTCTGTTGCCTGTGTCTATGTGCCTGTGGTTCCGTCAGTGTGATCATGTGATGCATCTGACCCCAGGAATGTGTCAATAAAGTTTCCCCTTCCTGGGACAATGAATTCACGGTGTTCTTATTTGAATTTCCAGGAGTGTAGAATATGAAGCAATTGGTATAAAGAATGCTTTTTCCAAACTTTCTATAAAAGAAAGTCTGCTATCAACACTTTTGTTCAGGTACTTTATTTACGACTTAACGTGTCTAAAACTGAAGACACTCGTCCGTGCTCTGCACTGCAGTTGAGCTCTGGCAACGTCGTTCTCTGTTCATTGGCCGACTGTTTTGTGACGTCAGATGCGCAGAACGAACCTAAACTCGGCCGCCGTCGTAAACGACACGAACTGTAGTAGAAATGGTGTCGGCACAACAGAAAGCGTCTTTGTGCTGTGCGTGTCGCGCGGTGCGGGTCAGTCACAGCTGTTCTGAGTGACTTCCGCGCTGGGTGCGTTGTGCGTCCCCCTACAGCACAGAGCATCAGGCGAGGCACCAGAGCGGTTCGTAATTTCCTTCACTTTACGTCTGCGGTCACAAAGTTTTTGTCATCAGCCGGCCAGTTTCCGTCCAGAATGACCATCTTCACACGTGTTTTATAAAAACATGTCGCAGTGTGCTGCAGCCACAGTAGCACCGTGAAATGTTAAACACAGAATCCGCAACAGCGTCGTCAGATATACACTGTGTGATCAAATGTGTCCGGACGCCAGACTGGAAGGGACAGGTTCGTGGCGCCCTCCATCGCTAGTGCTGCCGCAGCCTCGATGACGGCTGCACTGAGGAGGGGCATCGATGTCGCTCGGCGAGGCCCGGCACGATGTCGGCGTTCCAAGACATCCCACAGGTGTTCTGCGGGATTCCGGTCAGGACTCTGTGCAGGCCAGTCCACTACAGGGGTGTTGTTGCCGTGTAACAACTCCGCCACAGGCGGTGCGTTATGAACAGGTGCTCGATCGTGTTGAAAGATGCAGTCGCCATTCCCGAATTGCTCTTCAACAGTGGGAAGCGAGAAGGTCCTGAAAACACCAGTATAGACCTGTGTTGTGAAAGTGCCACGCAAAACAACGGGTGCAAGCCCCCTCCGTGAAAAACACGACCACACCATAACACGACCGCCTCCGAATTTTACTGTCGGCACTACACACGTTGCCAGATGACGTTCACCGGGCATTCGCCACACCCGCGCCCTGCCATCGGATCGCCACGTCGTGTACCGTGAATCGTCGCTCCACACGACGTTTTCCCACTGTTCAATCGTCCAACGTTTACGCTCCTTACACCGAGCGAGGCGTCGTTTGGCATTTACCCGGCGTGATGTGTCTCTTATGAGCAGCCGCTCCACCGTGAAATCCAAGTTTCCTCACCTTCCGCCTAACTGTCATAGCGCTTTCAGTGCATCCTCCTGCAGTTTGGAATCCCTGAGTTACGGTCTGCATAGATATCTGCCTGTTACACATTACGACCATCTTCAACTGTCGGCGGTCTCTGTGAGTCAACAGACGAGGGTGGCCTGTACGCTTTTGTGCTGTACGTATTCCTTCACGTTTCCACTTTGCTATCACATCGGATGTTTAGGACTGCAGAAGTCTTGCGTACAGACGTACGACAAAGTGACACCCAATCACCTGACCACGTTCCAAGCCCGTGAGTTCCGCGGAGCGCCCATTCTGCTCTCTCACGATGTCTGATGTCTACTGAGGTCGCCGATACGGAGTACCTGGCAGTAGGTGGCAGCACAATATAGCTAATGTGAAAAACGTATGTTTTTGGGGGGTTGTTCGTCCCCGAGTGTCTGACACAGACGTCGAACGCATCCGCCACGTGTAGTTCCACGAGGAGCCCGCAGAAATCCGTTCGCGGTGCAGCTCGACAGCTCATCAGGGCCCCGTGTTGCGTCGACGTTTAGACGTGAGAGCGCGCAAAATTCAGCTGCTGCAGGCTCTTCTTCCAGGTGACAAACAACAACGTTTCGTGTTCTATAATTTCGTTCTTGGCGAAATGGACGGTGACAGTTTTCTTCCACGCTAAGTGTTGACTGACGAGGCAAGATTCCATTTAAATGGAAAGGTGAACCGTCACAGTGTGAGCATATGGGGTACGGAACAACCACACGAGGTTGTACAGCAAGAGAGCGACTCTACGAAATGTAATGTGTTTTGTGCAGTTTCGCTGGAAAAGGTGGGCAGTCCCTTTCTTTTGCCGAGTTATTTGTATAAACGATATGCCTTCTAGTATAACAGGTGATTTAAAAATATTTCTGTTTGTTGATGACACCAGCTTGATAGAGAAGGATGTTGTGTGTAATAGTGAAACATTATCAAATAATGTAGTTCATGAAATAAGTTCGTGGCTTGTGGAAAATAATTTGATGCTAAAACACAGTAACACTCAGTTTTTACAGTTTCTAACTCACAATTCAACAAGAACCGATATTTTGATGAGACAGAATGGGCATATTATAAGCGAGACGGAACAGTTCAAGAACCTTGGCGTTCGGATAGATAGTGAGCTGTTGTTGTTGTGCAAAGCCCATGTTCAGGATATTGTTCAGAAACTAAATGCTGCTTTATTTACCATTAGGACAGTATCTGAAATAAGTGACAGCTCAACAAGGAAAGTAGTGTACTTCGCATATTTTCATACGCTTATGTCGTATGGTATTATTTCTTGGGGTAATTCTTCTGATTCAAAAAGGGTATTTTTGGCTCAAAAACGGGCTGTTCGAGCTATATGTGGTACAAGTCCGAGAACCTCTTGTCGACCCCTATTCAGTAGTCTGGGAATTCCGACATTGCCCTCACAGTAAGTATTTTCTTTAATGTCGTTTGTTGTTAGCAATATTAGCTTATTCCCAAGAGTTAGCAGCTGTCACTCAGTTAATACTAGGCAGAAATCAAATCTGCGGGTGGAATGCACTTCCTTGACTCTTGTGCAGAAAGGAGTGCACTATTCTGCTGCATCCATTTTCAATAAGCCACCACAAGAACTCAAAAATCTTAAGAGTAGCCCAAACGCTTTTAAGTCTAAACTGAAGAGTTTCCTCACGGCTCACTCGTTCTATTCAGTCGAGGAGCTCCTGCACGAGCTGGAAAAATTAAGCAAATTCCAGTGTTACATTGTTGATTTTCTTTATTTAATCTTAAGAATTGTCGCCTGAATACGTTTCTTGTATTTCATTTTATCTGTTTCTACTATCGTGTTATAATTTCATGTATTGACTCGTTCCATGCCCATGGAGACTTCTCCTAAATTTGGTCCCACAGAACAATAAATAAATAAAAGAAGCACACATCTGGATATCCTTGAGAAGTTTCGTTTCGCGCAGATGGAGGCTGATTCGAACGAATTGGTGTACCAACCGCTACACTATCATCTGGGAGAGCGGGAATTTTTTACATCGAAGGATTTCCGAAGTGTGGATCGGTCGCACCGGACCAAATGATTCAGCCTCACGTGAGGGCGTATAAAAGATTCTGTTCGTGTGCCTGCGTTACCAACGGCAACGAGTGACGTGAGACATCGCATAACAGCAGCTGCGGAAGCCGTGACTCGAGACACGCGCGCTGCGGTGTGGGGACAATGTGAACACCGCACTGACGTACGCCGTGCGTCTGAAGGTGGGCGTATTCAACACATGAACAAAAAATTCTTTTTTTGAGTGTCTCGTTCGTCACAAAAGAAAATTCATTGCATATGTTTATTAGTTTCAGAAATAAAGACGCGGCAAAGCGTATGATTCTTCCTGATAAACCCTGTATATTATTGAGCCATCTAGCACAGTCTTCAACCTCTGACATATCGGCGCCAGAGGGACGAAAATACGTCAGTTCGCTGTTAGGATAAAAAGCTGCGACTGACCCCAACCTCACAACGGACTGCAGGGTGCAGAGAAAGACCTAAATGTGGAGCGCCACACGGAATGTGTCTGCATCATCTATAATACACTCAGCAAGCCAGCTAACGGTGTGTATGTGGGGGGAGGGGGGTGGCGTATTTTCAATGACTCGGCCTAAAAAAACTTTGAGGCGCTCTTTACGTGGTGTGGTACCATTGGGCGACGGTCAGGAAGAAAGACCGCGTCACCAGAAAACCAGAAAACCAGAGGGGCAGTCGTGTTGCGAGATGTTGCCGACCCAGCGTCACTCAAACGCGAGAATCATACAAGGCTGGTCGGACGGTGGGAAAAGCTTGTAACGTCGTTTGCAGCGGATGTTGTGCTGGGAAACAGATGCTGAAGCAAAAATACGCCGGCCAAAAGGAATGGCGCGGTCGAGGTGCCGTAGACTTTTAACTACCTGCGGACACGACGTACAGCGAACAACAGTTGGTGCATTCCGGCAATCGAAAAGCTCGGTCTGTTCTCCGTGTTATCGACGCTGACACTGGCAAGATATCGATTCCAGGGGTTACAAGAGTTTCGAGAAAGACTTAATTTCGATAAAATAAATACGGCATAGAGTCATGCTCTACGAGGCGGGCGTGTAATTTTACAATAATCACCAAGTTCTCCATCTCGCCACACCAGTGAGCGAATGTTTGTTTGACACGCTCGAAACGTCGCATTTGCGTGCAGTAATCGCTCCCGGATGTCTGACGAGAGATAAATTGCGTAACGCCTCAGATGAGCAGTAAAACCGTTCCTCGGCCGACAGCTGACTCGTACCGTTGCAACCCGGTCAGCCGGAAAGGAAAAAGACTAACGCTTTTAATTTCAAGTCTGACATAGGATAACAAATGACAAAAGAAATTTCCTTGTTCGATGTTATTACAAATTAACAATTTTCGGATTCTTTTTTTCCTCCGTCGCTTCTTGCCAAATTTCATGATCTTAGGTCAATGACAGAAGAAATACTGAATGTAACTGATGAAAGAAAAAATATAAAAATGCAGTAAGTCAAGCACGCAAAAAGGAATACAAACGTCTCAAAAATGAGATCGACAGGAAGTGCAAAATGGCTAAGCAAGGATGGCTGGATGACAAATGTAAGGACGTAGAGCCTTATCTCACTAGCGGTAAGAAAATTAAAGAGACCTCTGGAAAAAAGAGAACCACTTTTATGAATATCAAGTGCTCAGATGGAAACCCAATACTAAGCAAAGAAGGGGAAGCACAGAGGTAGAAGGAGTATATAGAAGGGAAATAAAGGGGCGATGTTCTTGAGGGCAATATTATGGAAATGAAAGAGAATGTAGATGAAGATGAAATGGGAGATACGATACTGCGTGAAGAGTTTGACAGAGCACTGAAAGACCTGAGTCGAAACAAGACCCCGGGAGTAGACAACATTCCATTAGAGCTACTGACAGCCTTGGGAGAGCCAGTCCTGACAAAACTCTACCATCTGGTGAGCAAGATGTACGAGACAAGCGAAATACCCTAAGACTTCAAGAAGAATATAATAATTCCTATCCCAAATCAAAGCAGGCGCTAACAGATGTGAAAATTACCGAACTATCAGTTTAATAAGTCACAGCTACAAAATACTAACGCAAATTCTTTGCACACGAATGGAAAAACAGGTAGAAGCCGACCTCGGGGAAGATCAGTTTGGATTCCGTATAAAAATTGGAACACGTGAGGCAACACTGACCCTACGACTTATCTTAGAAGAAAGATTAAGGAAAGGCAAACCTACGTTTCTAGCATTTGTAGACTTAGAAAAAACGTTTGACAATGTTACTCTCTTTCAAATTCTAAAGGTGGCAGGCGTAAAATACAGGGGGCGAGAGGCTATTTACAATTTGTACAGAAACCAGATGGCAGTTATAAGAGTCGAGGGACATGAAAGGGAAGCAGTGGTTGGGAAGGGAGTGAGACAGGGTTGTAACCTCTCCCCGATGTTGAACAAGCAGTAAAGGAAACAAAAGAAAAATTCGTAGAGGGTAATTAAAGTCCATGGAGAAGAAATAAAAACTTTTAGGTTCACCGATGACATTGTAATTCTGTCAGAGACAGCAAAGGACCTGGAAGAGCAGATGAAGGGAATGGACAGTGTCTTGAAAGGAGGATATAAGGTGAACATAAACAGAAGAAAAACGAGGATAATGGAATGTAGTGGAATTAAGTCGGGTGATGGTGCAGGAATTAGATTAGGAAATGAAACAAAGTAGCAAAGGAATTTTGCTATTTGTTGAGCAAAATAACTGATGATGGTCGAAGTAGAGAGGATATAAAATATAGATTGGCAATGGAAAGGAAAGCGTTTCTGAAGAAGAGAAATTTGTTAACATCGAATACAGATTTAAATGTCAGGAAGTCGTTTCTGAAAGTATTTGTATGGAGTGTCGCCATGTATGGAAGTGAAACATGGACGATAAGTAGTTTGGACAAGAAGAGAATAGAAGCTTTCGAGATATGGTGCTACAGAAGAATGCTGAAGATTAGTTGGGTAGATCATATAACTAATGACGAGGTATTGAATAGGATTGGGGAGAAGAGAAATTTGTGACACAACTTGACAAGAAGAAGGGACCTGTTGGTAGGGCATATACTGAGGCATCGAGGGATCACCAGTTTAGTACTGGAGGGCAGCGTGGAGGGTAAAAATCGTAGAGGGCGACCAAGAGATGAATACACTAAGCAGATTCAGAAGGATGTAGGTTGCAGCAGGTACTGGGAGATGAAGAAGCTTGCACAGGATCAAAGAAGTCCCAGGACTGAAGACCACAACAACAACAACATCGGTGTTGTGGCTGCTTTGGCACAGCCCACCAGGAGCAGGACGTGCAACGTACGTCCTCAGTTGTTTGCTGGATATATTCCAGTCTTACTCTAAAGTTTCTGCCCTCTACAGCTGCCTCTAGCAGATCTCCTATCAACCTGTACCTTCTCCTTGCCAGTTTTTTCCATACATTTCTTTCCTCTCGGCTCTGCGCGGAACCTCCTCATTCCTCACTCGATCACCAAATTTTCAACATACCGTCTGTAGTACCACATCTCAAATCCTTCGGTTCTCTTCTGTTTCGCTTTTCCCACACTCTTATCTTTCAGTACCACTAAGTGCTGTAGGCCAGACGTACATTCTCTTAAATTTCTTCCTCAAATTAATGCTCGCTTTACGCTAGAAAGTTATCGCAGCAATTTACTTGCGCGGAGGAACGTGCCGCGCGATTTGCGAGTGTAAACATGGCGCCAAGTGGACTTGCGACCGCGGTAGTTTATTGCGGAAGTGACTTGCTGAACGTTTTCCGCTTCCAGTGTGAACAGCACGTGAGAAGTACCTGCGAGTAACTTGCAGTTTTCAGGATTTATTTCTATTTCCTGTAAGTAGGAAGCGCAAGTCCCAGTAAGTATGTCGTCTGCACAATGCTCATATTTAACATTTTACTTGATGTTGTGGCTTAATTTTATGCGACCATCTTACGTATTTTATGCAAACAAATTTCAGAAATGGAGGAGAAACGGGAATGGATTAAGCAGGATAGAGAACATTTTATTGAAGCCGTGGAGAGCTACCCCGAAATGAGGAACGTGCGTAACCGAGACTTTAAGGATAGAGTGAAGGAGGTGAGCGCATTAAATGAAATCTCGTCGATATTCGCCACATCTCTGGAAGAAGTACAGAGAAAGTAGCGTAACTTGAAGACGCAACGCGTTTGCCACCTGCATCCACTCGCGTGTTGTTTTAGGAGTCTACAAAAAGACGATTTATAATTATTACATTTTCTATTTAATTAGCTTGTCACTTTCCATTTTATGAGCATTAGAAAAAAAAAACATTTTTATACGCATATCATTCTGTAAAATGCAGTTTATTTGAATAAAAATGTAATTTCGTTGTTGTGCTTTCACATACCCTCATAATTTTTCCTTTTCAAGACGTTAAAAAAAGCTCTACATACATTGGGTACGATCCGAGAAACAGTGCTGGCGGGATATAAAACAAGTACATTAGTGACTTGCATGAATCTCCTACAAAGAAAAGATTTCAAAATTCAAACTTTTTTTTGGTTGTGTGTTTCACATAAATAAGTGAAATGCCTATTTTATTCGTAGCTCACCGGTAGCTATAAATCGTAGAGTGACTAGCAAACGTTCCTTTGCTGAAATAGCAGTACGGAAGTTTGTGTCTCGTTTTGATATGACGGGCGCTATTAACGTCAACAAATACTCCAGATCATTTGAGGACATTCTGCAAAAGTTTTCAAAAGTATCCATGCTCTCGACACTAAGTCCTTGCAAAAGACTGTCAAAGGCGCTATTTTGCGATCTTCTCATTGTCTACTCTCTAACCCAAACACTTCTCTTTTTCTTGTTCACGTTTTTCCACTACAATTGCAAGAGCGGCAGCACACCTCAGCCGCCTGTTCGACGCTCGACACTTCGGCTGACACTCGTACTGGTACTGAGAGCATATGCAAGAACAGTACCAGCAAGTTGTTGGCGCAAGTTTCTTGCCACAGAACTTGCGGAAGAATCTTGCTTAATTCTTGCGCTGCTGCGTTTACACAGCAATAACTTCTGCGAGCGACTTGCCGGTGTGAACGCAGCTTAAGGCGTGCGTTTGCTGCCAGCAGACTCCCCTCGGCCAGGAACGCTCTGCTCGCCAGTCCTGCTGCACTTTTCGTGTCGCCCTCGCTCCGTCCGTCATCGGTTATTTCGCTGCCCGGGTAGCAGGATTCCTTAACTCGATCTACTTCGTGACAATCCATCCTGATGATAAATTTCTCGCTGATCTCATTCTAAACATTCATGGTGGTGTCTGATTGTTCTATATCGTGTCTCCCTACCACTTTCGCGCAACGACGCTCTGAGCGTGTTTTTTAGGGAATTGACTAGTTCGAACCTGGGACCTGTTGCTGGTAAGGAGACGCCAGACCACACATGACATGTAGAGTTCAGAAGAGTTCAGTGAGACTAGCGATGATATAACCAAATACCTAATGATCTCAGCGTCAGCTCCACTGCACTCCCTGTAAAAGAATCTTAATACTAACTAAATTTAGTGGAAAGGGTTCAAGGCTTTCCTATTTTTAGTTAGCTGGTAAAATAACGTCGAAAAAGCAGTTAAGTTTACCATTGGAAATTTTATTCTACTCACAAAACATCGTTTATAAATTGCACTATTGATAAAAGGAAATGTTTTAATACAGGATGGTAAAAACCAACTGCGTTCAACAAAAATGTGAACGAATATTCCCTGAATGGGTTTCCAAGTTCTACAATCGATCGAAGGATGACCTATGCCATATCACATCTATACTCTCGGTTTAATTTAAGTTTCACAAAAGAGAAAACTATCAAAATGGTCTACAACTATCAAAATGGTCTACAGTGACCCTCAATTATCTTTAATTACTTATTTAACTTGTCGTAAATTACAGTGGCTGATGTGGCTTCTCAATAAGTATATAAAAGAAAAATTATCGCGTTTCAGATTTTTACTTCAAGTGGCAAATGTGAACACCATGAGCTTTAATTGACGATCGACACTAGTATTACGCAAAAAGGGGGTGTAACAGATGAGACTTCTGCAGTTCTGAGTGAAGCCTTATGCGCTCAAGAATGCGGCATCGCGTGCGTTCATTACCTTGTCGGTGTTTAAGCAGCGTCTGGGCGGCAGCGGCCGGCGCAGCAGCCATCCAGCTCGCCGTCTCGGAACCAACTCTTTTAACTTCTCCTTACTACAATTTACCGAAGTTGGTTTAAAAAAACTATCTGGCTGTGTTTTCATCTGACCAATCAGGGTATCAATGTTAACCTTAAGCTCCGCCTACAAAAATTCTGTCTATCCAATGAGAAACGTTATACTTTTCGTGGTGGGGCAATTTTTTTTTAAAGTTTGCAACGTAACAGAGACGCTAAAAAGTCTCACGCTAAAACCTGCAGCTGGTGTGGTCCTTTTAGTGTTATCGTGAGATCTATACTGTTCTTCTGGAGGGCTCTATCTTTTAACATGGGCTGGAGGATTGTCCTAATGAAACAGACACGCGAAAAAGTCTCACGCTAAAACTTGCGGGTGGTAGTGGCCCTTTTTGTGTTATCGTAAGATCTATACTGCTTTTCTGGAGGGCTCTAGCTTTTAACATGGGCTGGGGGGTGGTCCTTGACGAACCTGAGACGCGAAACAGTCTCACGCTAAAACGTGTGGGTGGTGAACCCTCGTGGTTAGCTGGAGACGTGGGTGTCCGTCCCTTATCGTAGGGCCTTCTAGCTTAACACGGTTCTGCTCTCGGCTTCTGTTCTCGTTTCTCCCCTCGGAACTGCGTCTGCCTCACGGTGGGAAGGTACGACATGCATTTAGGCATTCTTGTGTTAGTCTGTGGTATTCCACTTGCTCACTCGTTACTCGTATTACTTTGGTTAATTTAGTGTCACGATTTATTCGGAGCTATGTGACATACTAGTAGATTTGCTTATTATGTCAGGGTTTTCATGGAAGGTGTTGGATTTACCTGACACCTTACATCATTTTTGCCACTTGTCACTACTTTTGTCTAAACGTCGGTAATGACAGAGGTTTTTCTAACAGTAGGACAGACAGACAGAGGGTAACGGTTAGCTTCTGGACCGAGTGAGACAGGGAACCCTAAATTTCAAATAACATCCGGGAATTCAGCCAGGTAACACTTTCAGCGACCGCCGATACTTCGGCGGGAGAACACCCCGCCATTTTCGAGGCAAACTGCGGCGTCGTACATGCAAATTTAAAGCCTAGGTTCTCGGAATCAAGCAGGAAAGATATCACACACACTGAACACTAGTGTCACCAAAGTCAGAGATATCGATGGTGAGACTATGAATCCGCAGGTGAGGTAGCATTGAGTCTGTCCCTCTGTTTCTTGACAAGGTAGAGAGCCGGATTCCAAACAGAGTTTAAACAGAAACCTCCATCCCTGTTAACGAGGTTGCTCGCTAATTTAATCTCAACTGCCTCTCTTATAACACTGTCCAAATAGCTGGACGTACATGCCAGTATCTCTGTGTTATTGTTTAACATGGGCAATGTTCGGCAATAGCAGATCTACTTGGCTGCCGTAACCGTGTGTGCCGTTTGTGCTCAGTACATCGGTCCTCCACGGTCCTGGTAGTTTGACCAATATATACCGTGCCGCAGCTACAGGGAATACGATATACACCCACCTTACGCAGTCCAAGATCATCCTTAACGGAACTCGAACGTGCTCTAATTTTAGACGCTGGTCGGAAAACACATTTCACATCGTATTTCCGTAAAATACGACCGATCTTGTTGGACGTGTTTCCTACGTGAGGCAAAAAGGCAGTACACTTAGGTGTCGACTCAGAATTATCGTCAGTCACCCGACGTAGAGTTGGTCGATAGCGCAACGCACGTTCAATCTGTGTATCACTATAACCATTTTGACGAAATGTAACTTCAAGACGGGACAGCTCAGCTGGCAAAGTCTCAGCGTCAGAAACGACACGTGGCCTGTGTACCGATTTACGAAGTACCCCTCCACCCTGAGCCGGATGGTGACAACTAACTGTCAAGTTACACCACTGGCCAATAAAACTGCTACACTACGAAGGTGGCGTGCTACAGACGCGAAATTTAACCGACAGGAAGAAGATGCGGTGATATGCAAATGATTAGCTTTTCAGAGCAATCACACTAGGTTGGCGCCTGTGGCGACACCTACAATGTGCTGACATGAAGAAAGTTTCCAACCGATTTCTCATACACAAACAGCAGTTGACCGGCGTTGCCTGGTGAAACGTTGTTGTGATGCCTCGTGTAAGGAGGAGAAATGCGTACCATCACGTTTCCTACTTTGATAAAGGTCGGATTGTAGCCTATCGCGATTGCGGTTTATCGTATCGCGACATTGCTGCTCGCGTCGGTCGAGATCCAATGACTGTTAGCAGAATATGGAATCGGTGGGTTCAGGAGGGTAATACGGAACGCCGTGCTGGATCCCAACGGCCTCGTATCACTAGCAGTCGAGATGACAGGCATCTTATCCGCACGGCTGTAACGGATCTTGCAGCCACGTCTCGATCCCTGAGTCAACATATGGGGACGTTTGCAAGACGACAACCATCTGCACCAACAGTTCGACGACGTTTGCAGCAGCACGGACTATCAGCTCGGAGACCGTGGCTGCCTTTACGCTTGACGCATGCGATAGTGTACTCGACGACGAACCTTGGTGCACCAATGGCAAAACGTCATTTTTTCGGATGAATCCAGGTTCTGTTTACAGCATCACGATGCTCGCATTCGTGTTTGGCGATATCGCAGTGAATGCACATTCGAAGCGTGTATTCGTCATCGCCATACTGGCGCATCACCCAGCGTGATGGTATGGGGTGTCACTGGTTACACGTCTCGGTCATCTCTTGTTCGGATTGACGGCACTTTGAACAGTCGACGTTACATTGCTGATCTGTTACAACCCATGGCTCTACCCTTCATTCCGTCCCTGCGAAACCCTACATTTCAGCAGGATAATGCACGACCGCATGTTGCAGGTCCTGTACGGGCCTCGCTCGATACAGAAAATGTTCGACTGCTGCCCTGGCCAGCACATTCTCCAGGTCTCTCACCAATCGAAAACGTCTGGTCAATGGTGGCCGAGCAACTGGCTCGTAACAATACGCCAGTCACTACTCTCGATGAACTGTGGTATCGTGTTGAAGCTGCACGGGCAGCTGTACCTGTACACGCCATCCGAGCTCTGTTTGACTCAATGCCCAGGCGTATCGAGGCCGTTATTACGGCCAGAGGTGGTTGTTCTCGGTACTGATTTCTCAGGACCCATGCACACAAATTGCGTCAAAATGTAGTCACATGTGAGTTCTAGTATAATATATTTGTCCAATGAATACCCTTTTATCATCTGCATTTCTTCTTGGTGCAGCAATTTTAATAGCCAGTAGTCTATTTTATAAAACATGTAAATGCATGGCTACGACATTCCAATTTGATTGAGAAACAGTTGGCGCGAACTATAATACACCTCCAGAACGATATTTTCACACTGCAGCAGAGAATCCCCTGATATGAAGCTTCGTTGCAAGTCAAAACAGCGCGCCAGACCGAGACTCGAACTCGGGACCTTTGCCTTCCGCAGGCAAGTCCTCTACCGTCTGAGCTACCAGGCCAGGACTCACGCCTCGTCCTCACAGCTTCACTTGCGCCAGTACCTCGTCTCCTGCCTTCCAAACTTGACAGAAGCTCGCCTGCGAAACTTGCAGAACGAGCACTCCTGCGAGAAACATCGTCCAGGCTGTGGCTAAGCCGTGTCTCCGCAGTATCCTTCCTTCCTGGAGTGCCACTTTTGCGAGGTCTGCAGCGGGGCTTCTGTGGAGTTTGGAAGGCAGCAGACGAGCTGCTGGCGCAAGTGAAGCTGTGAGGACACGGCGTGGGTGGCTCAGCTGACCCCGGCAAGGCAGCTCAGCTCGGCCGCCCTCTGTAACAAAAAACTGAGTTAACGGACCGACAATGAACTCGAACAAGATCAACGAGAAAAGAAAGAAAAAATAAGTCGATAGGGTAGTTGCCCGCGGATGGGAAAGGTCCCGTGTTCGAGTCTCGGTTTGGGACACAGTTTTAATGTGCCAGGAAGTTTTGTGAGACACCTGTTTCCAGTTGTACACGAAACAAACGTGCGTGGACTGCTGACACAACTGTGCACAGAGCGCAGCGGGCGGCATTACAGAATGTGCAGCGGCGGCAGCTACTGAGGGCCCCAACCCGCTACCAGCAAGCACCCACAAGGCGCTGTCGTTGTTGTTGTGGCCTTCAGTCCTGAGACTGGTCTGGTGCAGCTCTCCGTGCTGCTCTATCCTGTGCAAGCTGCTTCATCTGCAGTACCTACTGCAACGTACATCCTTCTGAATCTGCTTAGTGTATCCGTCTCTTGGCCTCCCTCTACGATTTTTACCCTCCACGCTGCCCTCCAATACGAACTTGGTGATCCCTTGATGCCTTAGAACATGTCCTACCAACCGATCCCTTCTTCTAGTCAAGTTGTGCCACAAGCTCCTCTTCTCCCCAATTCTATTCAATACCTCCTCATTAGTTATGTGATCTCCCCATCTAATCTTCAGCATTCTTCTGTAGCACCGCATTTCGAAAGCTTCTATTCTCTTCTTGTCCAAACTATTCATCTTCCATGTCTCACTTCCATACATGGCTACACTCCATACAAATACTTTCAGAAACGACTTCCTGACACTTAAATCTATACTCGATGTTAACAAATTTCTCTTCTGCAGAAACGCTTTCCTTGCCATTGCCAGTCTACATTTTATATCCTCTCTACTTCGACCATCATCAGTTATGTTGCTCCCCAAATAGCAAAACTCCTTTACTACTTTAAGTGTCTCATTTCCTAATCTAATTCCCTCAGCATCACCCGACTTAATTCGACTACATTCCATTATCCTCGTTTTGCTTTTCTTGATGTTCGTCTTATATCCTTCTTACAAGACACTGTCCATTCTGTTCAACTGCTCTCCCAAGTCCTTTGCTGTCTCTGACAGAATTACGATGTCACTGCGCTTAATAACACCAAACACGAAAACAATGTCATGCCAGTCAGCAGCACAGCCATCATCTCCATGGAACACATCAAGTATTTCAGTGGCAGCAAAAGTCGGGCGGTCGGCCATCCGAGTGCTAGCACAGCGCGACAGCGCTGAACTTCGTGATCTCACGGGAGGCGGGGCTACAACTGCTGCAAGGCCGCTGGCGTCTCTGGCCGTCGGCTATAAAATACTTTCGTATCTGACGTTTTACGATGTCCGACGATGAACAGATTCCGAAACGCGTCGTATGGTCCATGAAGTCATTCCTCAGCCCGAATGCCGACCTGTCGGTTGCCACGGCAGCGGCCGCCTGCCCCCTGCGGGCCTCTACGCCACTTTCGTATTGCCGCCTGCCGACGTTTCTGCGACGTTCTCTCCGTTCCCCGCCTCCGTTCGCACGGCACACCGGCCGCTCATGCCACCCTATTAGATTAGATTAGATCAGGACATGAGGCACCTAAAGTAGTAAAGGAGTTTTGCTATTTGCACAGGCTCGACGTGTTGAAACCTCCCCTCAGAAAAAGTTATGAATTACTGTGCTGATGAACCTCTTACGTTATTTGATTAGCAAAACAAAGATTTTGATAGAGAACAAACAATGTATTTACCTTAATAATGTTCAAATATATATATATATATATATATATATATATATATATATATATATATATATATATATATATATATATATATGACAGGTGTCCGACAAGGCGATCGCCTGTCACCTCTTCTTTTCAATCTGGGGTTAGATAAGGTAATAAAAGAATGGGAAACATTACGGCAGGGGATAACCTTAGGAAATCTACAGATTAAATGCCTGGCTTTTGCAGACGATTTGGCGATTGTCACGAAAAGTATAAAAGAAACAAAAGACGCTATTGAAAAACTACACGAAATCGCTTCCAAAACTGGACTACAGATCTCTTACGAAAAGAAACAGTTTATGAGAACAAAGAAGCTCTCATCTCTGAACACAAATTACGGCACCATTTACAAAACGGCAAACTTCAAATACCTCGGTGAAACACTACAAATGAGTGGACATAACAGAGACTCAAACGAAGGAAGAAAGACTAAACTGGACGGAGCATACGAAGTAGTGTGGCATCCATTACAATAAGAAGTCTATCTCACAAAAAGCCAAATTACGCCACTACGACACGGTGGTGCTCCCCGAGGCACCATATGCAGCAGAGACCCCCCTAATTCTAGGGCATACACGTATCAGACAACTAGAAAAAGTAGAACGGAAGATAGTTAGGAAAATATTTGGCGCAACTAACAACAATGGAATATGGATCAAGAAACCTACAGCGGAACTATACAAACATGCGGACAGAATCACAGAAAAGATTACAAAACGCAGACTACAATTCTATGGACACCTATACAGAATGCCATCACACAGACTGGGTCACCACTAGAAACAACAAATGGGTGGCAGAGGTAAAAAACTACCTGAACCAACTCAACTAAACAGCAGACACAATAAACGACAGAATGAAATTCAGAAACATCATTAAGAAAAATAAACTACGTGAGATACAATGTGATAAACGAACAGGCGTAAAATGGACCGAAGAACACAAGCAAGATCACAGCCGGAAGACGAAAGAAATATGGGCAACCAAAAAGGCAATCGAGATGAAGCCGGAGACACGAAGCCCACAAGAAGCATCGACAGACGACCGGAAACAGAAACTCAGCGAGCGGGTGACGGAAGTTCGGGCAGCAAGGAAGGCAGCAGATGCGCTCTTTAAGGGCAAAACACCACAGTTCATGGTATCCAATATTACAAATTTACTCTGATGGACACACGTCCAGATCGTCCGCTCTCAAAACTCCACCATCTCTCTCCCCACGTCCACCACTGCTGGCGGCTCACCTCCAACTGCGCAACGATACGCGCTGTTAACAGCCAACTGCCCAACACTAGAATAGCGAATATTCCAACAATGCAAACCAGCTACAGACCGCACACAGCGCAACCAGTGATTTTCATACAGAGCGCCACGTGGCGTTGCCAACATAAAAACCTAAACAGCCTACTTACATAGCCACCATGCTCCACACAAAAAAATTTACAAATTGTTTTGGGCAGTGCCCCACATATTTGAAATTTTTTTTAATTACAGTAACAAAGATATCAAATGCACACACTTATTGATACACTGTTGGTCAAAAGCAAACAACTGTTTTCATAAAGACAGTCTTGATCATTCGCCACAATAGTAATTGCATTGCACAAAGTCTGATCAGAAAAAGAAAATGCACACGGAAGTAGTGGATTTCCATGCAGTCTTGAAGAAGTAGGGTTGTCCTTCCAACGGAAAGATACTGTTGCACGCAGACAGGTAATGTTCCACAACAGAGCAAACTCACAACAGAGTCAGTCGAATTTTTCACGAATAAAATATGTAAGTAGGCTGTTTAGGTTTTTATGTTGGTAACGCCAGGTAGCGCTCTGTATGAAAATGACTGGCCGTGCTGTGTGCAGTCTGTGGCTGCTTTGCATTCTTGGAATATTCGCTATTGTAGTGTTGGGCAGTTGGATGTTAACAGCGCGTAGCGTTGCGCAGTTGGAGGTGAGCCGCCAGCAGTGGTGGATGTGAGGAGAGAGATGGCGGAGTTTTGAGAGCGGACGATCTGGACGTGTGTCCATCAGAGTAAATTTGTAATATTGGATGTCATGAACTTATATATGACTTTTGAGCACTATTGAGGTAAATACATTGTTTGTTCTCTATCAAAGTATTTCATTTGCTAACTGTGCCCATCAGTAGTTAGTGCCTTCCGTAGTTTGAATCTTTTATTTAGCTGGCAGTAGTGGCGCTCGCTGTATTGCAGTAGTTCGAGAAAGGAAGATTTTTCTGAGGTAAGTGACTCATGAAAGCTATAGGTTATTGTTAGTCGGTTGTAGGGATTTTTGAAAGTCAGATTGCGTTGCGCTAAAAATATTGTGTGTCAGTTTAGAATCAGTAAAGAGAGAAATGTCTGAGTACGTTGAGTTTTGCTGAGCTATTTGAAAATCAAATAACGTAAGAGGTTTATCAGCACAGAAATTCATGAATTTTTCCGAGGGGATGTTTGAGTGCTGTGCTGGTCGTACCTGGCTGCGGGCCTACACTCTACACTCTACACTCCGTTCGTTACAAGAATAAACCTGATGTAGAGCGGCCGTTACGCCCTTGGAGGTGGCTCCTACTTACATGTCACGTCTCTCATCACTACGTCACTCTAAGACATTCTGATGTGCCAATTGCCATCAAAGTTTTCTTTAATTCTACTTTATCTCAGAAATCGTCTGCAGTCACAGTCTCTGGTGCTCTCATTCACAACGATACGTTGCGGGAAGGCGTGTCAACTAGCATTACATTAGTTAAAATGAGGGCTAAATAGACTTTATTTTGGAAGAATTAAAAAGGGGAAACTAATACGAAACTTTAATAACTGCACAGTGTTACTGAGAAGCAATATAATGAAAAGTAATAAAAAGCAAAGTAGCAAAGACCAATATAAATTTTAATACATATAAAAGAACATGTATCACATTATTGAGCTCTCTACCTTCAGTTATCGCGATCGGGCTAGGCGATGAAAAAGTGGTACGCGACTGCGAAATTCGTTAAGGAGATTATATAAAGACTCTTCAGGCACGTTTGAAATACATCACGTGTGACGAAGTGATCACAGACGTTTATTGTCGGGTAGAGTGAAAATGAATCCGAAAACATAATTCGAACTTTGTGTTAGCTGAGAAAAATACTCTTGCGAAACTATTATGGTTGTGGAACCCACGAAAGTTGTGCGCAACGGAAAGCTATAGTTTACGTAATTCTGCATTTTATAGTATGGTGAAACGGATGTGCGCGGAACATTAATAGAATCTTGTCCTTGGACGGTCGCGGGGGTAACTGATACAAACAACGCGCCAGCATAAAAAATAGTTCGCTTGCTAACTACCAGATATTGATTAACGGGGACCTAAAATACTTAAAAAGAAGGATAGGATCATCACCTCCAATCCCGATTCATATTTCATATTTAATTAGTGAAAAGAGAAGTGTTAATAAACAAACTACATTTCAATTTTATCCACGATTTTGGCTTCGTTACGTAGTCTTGACTACATGATAAACAATATCTGTGGAAGTTGCATGCAGTGTATCGTCATAATATTTAGCCAACCTATATTGTGGGACACCAAAAATGTAAATGCATGAAATCGTTCTTACAGCGGATGTATAATGTGTAAGTGCGACGAACTACACTCCTGGAAATGGAAAAAAGAACACATTGACACCGGTGTGTCAGACCCACCATACTTGCTCCGGACACTGCGAGAGGGCTGTACAAGCAATGATCACACGCACGGCACAGCGGACACACCAGGAACCGCGGTGTTGGCCGTCGAATGGCGCTAGCTGCGCAGCATTTGTGCACCGCCGCCGTCATTGTCAGCCAGTTTGCCGTGGCATACGGAGCTCCATCGCAGTCTTTAACACTGGTAGCATGCCGCGACAGCGTGGACGTGAACCGTATGTGCAGTTGACGGACTTTGAGCGAGGGCGTATAGTGGGCATGCGGGAGGCCGGGTGGACGTACCGCCGAATTGCTCAACACGTGGGGCGTCAGGTCTCCACAGTACATCGATGTTGTCGCCAGTGGTCGGCGGAAGGTGCACGTGCCCGTCGACCTGGGACCGGACCGCAGCGACGTACGGATGCACGCCAAGACCGTAGGATCCTACGCAGTGCCGTAGGGGACCGCACCGCAATTTCCCAGCAAATTAGGGACACTGTTGCTCCTGGGGTATCGGCGAGGACCATTCGCAACCGTCTCCACGAAGCTGGGCTACGGTCCCGCACACCGTTAGGCCGTCTTCCGCTCACGCCCCAACATCGTGCAGCCCGCCTCCAGTGGTGTCGCGACAGGCGTGATTGGAGGGAATGGAGACGTGTCGTCTTCAGCGATGAGAGTCGCTTCTGCCTCGGTGCCAATGATGGTCGTATGCGTGTTTGGCGCCGTGCAGGTGAGCGCCACAATCAGGACTGCATACGACCGAGGCACACAGGGCCAACACCCGGCATCATGGTGTGGGGAGCGATCTCCTACACTGGCCGTACACCTCTGGTGATCGTCGAGGGGACACTGAATAGTGCACGGTACATCCAAACCGTCATCGAACCCATCGTTCTACCATTCCTAGACCGGCAAGGGAACTTGCTGTTCCAACAGGACAATGCAAGTCCGCATGTATCCCGTGCCACCCAACGTGCTCTAGAAGGTGTAAGTCAACTACCCTGGCCAGCAAGATCTCCGGATCTGTCCCCCATTGAGCATGTTTGGGACTGGATGAAGCGTCGTCTCACGCGGTCTGCACGTCCAGCACGAACGCTGGTCCAACTGAGGCGCCAGGTGGAAATGGCATGGCAAGCCGTTCCACAGGACTACATCCAGCATCTCTACGATCGTCTCCATGGGAGAATAGCAGCCTGCATTGCTGCGAAAGGTGGATATACACTCTACTAGTGCCGACATTGTGCATGCTCTGTTGCCTGTGTCTATGTGCCTGTGGTTCTGTCAGTGTGATCATGTGATGTATCTGACCCCAGGAATGTGTCAATAAAGTTTCCCCTTCCTGAGACAATGAATTCACGGTGTTCGTATTTCAATTTCCAGGAGTGTATATTGAGAAACTGAGCATCCATTACGTACTGGCATGTTTATCTGCGAAAATGGCCCTTGTCGCTACATCAGCATAGAGTTCGAATAGAATCGCTGGAACATTGCAAACCATTCAGATTAATCGAACATCTAAATACGCATAATGCTGGTACCACCAGGATGTGTTCTTTCTCCTCACCCCGGTGGCAGTAATTGAATTAAGAGTCAGCCGCGAAATACATTTAAATCAATTGACGACCACTGAGCTAGCGTCACGAAGTTTCAAACGTCCACTGCCATGTATGAAGGCGAGTGACACCACAAGCGTTAACGTCGATCGCGGGGTGTCGTCGTGATCGTACTGAATGACACTGAGCGGTCACACGTCGTCCCGCCGTCCACAGGTGCCGTGGAAACGGATCGCACTCCTTGCTGCTTCCTAGCGAAACGCGAAAACAGAACACCGCCAATGACAAGAAACACGTTGTCGTTTATGTTTTTTCATAGGATTACTGAGAAAAATCAGGTCTCACATTTTTCGGGAAACATTATGTAAGAAACAAAATGTCGTGTTCCAATTATGTGATGGGCGTAATCGGTAGCGTGACAGGATGTGTATGTTGTGGGCCGGCGGTTCGATCCTCTTGTGGCTTCTAACGCTCTTTTGTTCTGTCTGAATACCTAAATCATTCAAATATGAAATTCATCAAATATACACTACTGGCCATTAAAATTGCTTCACCAAGAAGAAATGCAGATGATAAACGGGTATTCATTAGACAAATATATTATACTAGGACTGACATGTGATCACATTTTCACGCTATTTGGGTGCATAGATCTTGAGAAATCAGTACTCAGAACCACCACCTCTGGCCGTAATAACAGCCTCGATACGCCTGGGCATTGAGTCAAACAGAGCTCGGATGGCGTGTACAGGTACAGCTGCCCGTGCAGCTTCGACACGATACCACAGTTCATCGAGAGTAGTGACTGGCGTATTGTTACGAGCCAGTTGCTCAGCCACCTCTGACCAGACATTATCAATTGGTGAGAGATCTGGAGAATGTGCTCGCCAGGACAGCAGTCGAACATTTTCTGTTTCCAGAAAGGCCCATACAGGACTTGCAACACGCGGTCGTGCATTATCCTGCTGAAATGTAGGGTTTCGCAGGGATCGAATGAAGGGTAGAGCCACGGGTCGTAACATATCTGTAATGTAACGTCCACTGTTCAAAGCGCAGTCAATGTGAACAAGAGGGGACCGATACGTGTAACCAATGGCACCCCATACCATCACGCCGGGAGATACGCCAGTATGGCGATGACGAATACACGCTTCCAATGTGCGTTCACCGCGGTGTCACCAAATACGGATGCGACGATCGTCATGGTGTGTAGGGTGTCAGGCAAATCCAACACCTTCCATGAAAACCCTGATATGATAAGCAAATCCAGTAGTATGTCATATAGCTCCGAATAAATCGTGACATTAAATTAACCAAAGTAATACGAGTAACGAATGAGCAAATGGAATACCACAGACTAACACAAGAATGCCTAAATGATGTCATACCTTCCGACCGTGAAACAGACGCAGTTCCGAGGGGAGAAACGAGAACAGAAGCCGAGAGCAGAACCGTGTTGAGCTAGAAGGCCCTACGACGAGTGACAGACTGGACACCCACGTCAGGGCGATTAGTCTGACGGGGAACGATATGAATGTCGTGTATGTGACTGTACTCGAGAGATTTGATATGAAAATCGATAAACAAATGGAGGACGATCAGTTGGTTTCAGGAAAGGAAAAGGGACAAACGTTACAGATGGCAGTTTGAGAATATCAGAACAAGGAATGCTAGCATTTCACAGGGATACATGCGTCGAAGTTTACTAGGAAGGACAAGGTTGACACACTTGGCTACAGAAGTCGGCTGAAGGCCTCGGAAGGTGCCGGTGTTGACTGGAACGACAGGAGACTGATAACCGAACCGTAAACAAGACGAAAAGTATGCACAGGGTGTATCGAAGGGGGGCGGGGGTGGGGGGAGATCCGTTAGAGAGCGCGATATTCAGTATGTGTGCATCCAAACTCACAAAGCATTAGGAAAAAGAAGCGGCGTATTTAGTGGGAGCAAAAAGCATGGAAGCAGTTAAGTATGCAGGTTATCAAGCCAAGAGACTCACCGAATACTACTGCAATGGAAGACCCCAGCACAAGTACAACATTACTAACCTAGCGCCCGCTCGCGTAGGCTGAATGCGCTGCACTCATTTTTTTCCATCATATTTTTATTTTGTTCACAAATTGTGACCTCCCTCACACTTTTTACGCTAATCGAAGCCACAGAAGCATGGTCTTTTCCAATACTACCTCTGGCCAAACCGCTGTTCTCTAAGCTGTGGTAATATTTCCATAACAGGTTTCAACCCGTATCCAACACATCTTTACAAGTTAAATACCAGTTCTCACAGACTTAGCTTTAGATATGTTTAAATGTTGTTGTTGTTGTTGTTGTCTTCAGTCCTGAGACTGGTCTGATGCAGCTCTCCATGCTACTCTATCCTGTGCAAGCTGCTTCATCTCCCAGTACCTACTGCAACCTACATCCTTCTGAATCTGCTTAGTGTATTCGTCTCTTGGTCTCCTCTACGATTTTTACCCTCCACGCTGCCCTCCAATGCTAAATTGATGATCCCTTGATGCCTCAAAACATGTCCTACCAACCTATCCCTTCTTCCAGTCAAGTTCTGCCACAAACTTCTCTTCTCCCCAATCCTATTCAATACCTCCTCATTAGTTACGTGATCTATCCATCTAATCTTCAGCATTCTTCTGTAGCACCACATTTCGAAAGCTTCTATTCTCTTCTTGTCCAAACTAGTTATCGTCCATGTTTCACTTCCATACATGGCTACACTCCAAACAAATACTTTCAGAAACGACTTCCTGATACATAAATCTATATTCGATGTTAACAAATTTCTCTTCTTGAGAAACGCTTTCCTTGCCACTGCCAGTCTGCATTTTATATCCTCTCTACTTCGACCATCATCAGTTATTTTACTTCCTAAATAGCAAAACTCCTTTACTACTTTAAGTGTCTCATTTCCTAATCTAATTCCCTCAGCATCACCCGATTTAATTTGACTACATTGCATCATCCTCGTTTTGCTTTTGTTGATGTTCATCTTATATCCTCTTTTCAAGACACTGTCCATTCCGTTCAACTGCTCTTCCAAGTCCTTTGCCGTCTCTGACAGAATTACAATGTCATCGGTGAACCTCAAAGTTTTTATTTCTTCTCCATGAATTTTAATACCTACTCCAAATTTTTCTTTTGTTTCTTTTACTGCTTGCTCAATATACAGATTGAATAACATCGGGGAGAGGCTACAACCCTGTCTCACTCCTTTCCCAACCACTGCTTCCCTTTCATGCCCCTCGACTCTTATGACTGCCATCTGGTTTCTGTACAAATTGTAAATATCCTTTCGCTCCCTGTATTTTACCCCTGCCACCTTCAGAATTTGAAAGAGAGTATTCCAGTCAGCATTGTCTAAAGCTTTCTCTAAGTCTACAAATGCTAGAAACGTAGGTTTGACTTTTCTTAATCTTTCTTCTAAGATAAGTCGTAAGGTCAGTATTGCCTCACGTGTTCCAACATTCCTACGGAATCCAAACTGATCCTCCCCGAGGTCCGCATCTACCAGTTTCTCCATTCGTCTGTAAAGAATTCGCGTTAGTATTTTGCAGCTGTGACTTATTAAACTGATAGTTCGGTAATTTTCACATCTGTCAGCACCTGCTTTCTTTGGAATTGGAATTATTATATTCTTCAAGTCTGAGGGTATTTCACCTGGCTCATACGTCTTGCTCACCAGCTGCTAGAGTTCTGTCATGACTGGCTCTCCCAAGGCCGTCAGTAGTTCTAATGGAATGTTGTCTACTCCGGGGGCCTTGTTTCGACTCAGGTCTTTCAGTCCTCTGTCAAACTCTTCACGCAGCATCTTACCTCCCATTTCGTCTTCATCTACATCCTCTTTTATTTCCATAATATTGTCCTCAAGTACATCGCCCTTGTATAAACCTTCTATATACTCCTTCCACCTTTCTGCCTTCCCTTCTTTGCTTAGAACTGGGTTGCCATCTGAGCTCTTGATATTCATACACGTGGTTCTCTTCTCTCCAAAGGTCTCTTTAATTTTCCTGTAGGCAGTATCTATCTTACCCCTAGTGAGATAAGCTTCTACATCCTTACATTTGTCCTCTAGCCATCCCTGCTTAGCCATTTTGCACTTCCTGTCGATCTCATTTTTGAGACGTTTGTATCCCTTTTTGCCTGCTTCATTTACTGCATTTTTATATTTTCTCCTTTCATCAATTAAATTCAATATTTCTTCTGTTACCCAAGGATTTCTAGCAGCCCTCGTCTTTTTACCTACTTTATCCTCTGCTGCCTTCACTACTACATCCCTCAGAGCTACCCATTCTTCTGTATTTCTTTCCCCTATTTCTGTCAATTGTTCCCATATGCTCTCCCTGAAACTGTGTACAACCTCTGGTTCTTTCAGCTTATCCAGATCCCATGTCCTTAAATTCCCACCTTTTTGCAGTTTCTTCAGTTTTAACCTACAGGTCATAACCAATAGATTGTGGTCAGAGTCCACATCTGCCCCTGGAAATGTCCTACAATTTAAAACCTGATTCCTAAATCTCTGTCTTACCATTATATAATCTATTTGATACCTTTTAGTATCTCCAGGATTCTTCCATGTATACAACCTTCTTTTATGGTTCTTGAACCAAGTGTTAGCTATGATTAAGTTATGCTCTGTGCAAAATTCTACTAGGCGGCTTCCTCTTTCATTTCTTAGCCCCAATCCATATTCACCTACTATGTTTCCTTCTCTCCCTTTTCCTACTGACGAATTGCAGTAACCCATGACTATTAAATTTTCGTCTCCCTTCTCTACCTGAATAATTTCTTTTATCTCATCATACATTTCATCAAAATGTATGATGAGATAAAAGAAATTATTCAGGTAGAGAAGGGAGACGAAAATTTAATAGTCATGGGTTACTGCAATTCGTCAGTAGGAAAAGGGAGAGAAGGAAACATAGTAGGTGAATATGGATTGGGGCTAAGAAATGAAAGAGGAAGCCGCCTAGTAGAATTTTGCACAGAGCATAACTTAATCATAGCTAACACTTGGTTCAAGAACCATAAAAGAAGGTTGTATACATGGAAGAATCCTGGAGATACTAAAAGGTATTACATTTCATCAGGTCCGCAGCTCGTGGTCTCGCGGTAGCGTTCTCGCTTCCCGAGCACGGGGTCCCGGGTTCGATTCCCGGCGGGGTCAGGGATTTTTCACCTGCCTCGTGATGACTGGGTGTTTGTGTCGTCTTCATCATCATCATCAATCATCCCCATTACGGTCGGAGGAAGGCAATGGCAAACCACCTCCACTAGGACCTTGCCTAGTATGGCGGCGCGGGTCTCCCGCGTCGCTCCCCTACGCTCGGTAAACGGAGTATGGGACTCATCATCATCATCATCATCACATTTCATCAATTTCTTCATCATCTGCAGAGCTAGTTGGCATATAAACTTGTACCACTGCGGTGGGCGTGGGCTTCGTGTCTATCTTGGCCACACTAATGCGTTCACTATGCTGTTTGTAGTAGCTTACCCGCATTCCTATTTTCCTATTCATTATTAAACCTACTCCTGCATTACCCCTATTTGATTTTGTGTTTATAACCCTGTATTCACCTGACCAGAAGTCTTGTTCCTCCTGCCACCGAACTTCACTAATTCCCACTACATCTAACTTCAACCTATCCATTTCCCTTTTTAAATTTTCAAACCTACCTGCCCGATGTAGGGATCAGACATTCCACGCTCCGATCTGTAGAACGACCGTTTTCTTTCTCCTGATAACGACGTCCTCTTGAGTAGTCCCTGCCTAGAAATCCGAATGGGGGACTATTTTACCTCCGGAATATTTTACCCAAGAGGACGTCATCATCATTTAATCATACAGTAAAGCTGCATGTCCTCGGGATAAATTACGGCTGTAGTTTCCCCTTGCTTTCAGCCGTTCGCAGGCACCAGCACAGCAAGGCCGTTTTGGTTATTGTTACAAGGCCAGATCAGTCAATCATCCAGACTGTTGCCCCTGCAACTACTGAAAAGGCTGCTGCCCCTCTTCAGGAACCACACGTTTGTCTGGCCTCTCAACAGATTGCCCTCCGTTGTGGTTGCACCTACGGTACGGCCATCTGTATCGCTAAGGCACGCAAGCCTCCCCACCAACGGCAAGGTCCATGGTTCATGGGGGGGGATGTTTAAATACAAAGAAATATTTTCATAAAAGTTTTCATCCCCTATTTCACCAGGGGCTGAATTTCTACAGAAACAGGTATTTTGTTATTTCTAACCGAGAAGCCAAGTAATACTTTCAGAGATTGTTTCAAAAGTGCTAGCATAATGAAATATTTCCATAACATTTTTCATCCCCTATTTCATCCTCTTTGGGGGTTGAAGTTACAAAAACACTGAAACACATATTTTTACTTCCAACCGAGAAACCGAGTACAAACTTTCTTGGGGCGACGAATTTTGCCTTATCCGAGACACCTTTTACTTTGTTTTGTTTCACCCAGACACGTTTCAGCACTTTTGTGCAATCATCAGTGAGCTGTTTTTATTTTTTAACTGTAAAATTGTTGTTTCATAATAACATAACGTGTAACTCTTGGTACATAATATTTACGATTCTGAATAAATAATTGTTCCATGAACCATGGACCTTGCCGTTGGTGGGGAGGCTTGCGTGCCTCAGCGATACAGACAGCTGTACCGTAGGTCGAACCACAACGGAGGGGTATCTGTTGAGAGGCCAGACAGACGTGTGGTTCCTGAAGAGGGGCAGCAGCCTTTTCAGTAGTTGCAGGGGCAACAGTCTGGATGATTGACTGATCTGGCCTTGTAACAATAGCCAAAACGGCCTTGCTGTGCTGCTACTGCGAACAGCTGAAAGCAAGGGGAAACTACAGCCGTAATTTTTCCCGAGGGCATGCAGCTTTAATCAGTTTAATAAGCCACAGCTGTAAAATACTAACGCCGATACTTTACAGACGAATGAAAAAACTGGTAGAAGCCGACCTCGGGGAAGATCAGTTTGGATTCCATAGAAATATGGAACACGTGAGGCAATACTGACTTTACGACTTAACTTAGAAGAAAGATTAAGGAAAGGGAAACCTACGTTTCTAGCATTTGTAGACTTAGAGAAAGCTTTTGACAATGTTGACTGGAATACTCTCTTTTAAATTATGAAGTGGCAGGGGTAAAATACAGGGAGCGAAAAGCTATTTACAATTTGTGCAGAAACCAGATGGCAGTTATAAGAGTCGAGGGACATGAAAGGTAAGCAGTGGTTGGAAAGGGAGTGAGACAGGGTTGCAGCCTCTCTCCGATGTTAACCAATCTGTATATTGAGCAAGCAGTAAAGGAAACAAAAGAAAAATTCGGAGTAGGTATTAAAGTCCATGGAGAAGAAATAAAATCTTTGAGGTTCGCCGTTGGCATTGTAATTGTGTCAGAGACAGCAAAGGACCTGGAAGAGCAGTTGAACGGAATGGACAGTGTCTTGAAAGGAGGATATAAGATGAACATCAACAAAAGCAGAACGAGGATAATGGAATGTAGTCGAATTAAGTCGGGTGATGCTGAGGGAGTTAGATTAGGAAATGAGTCACTTAAAGTTGTAAAGGAGTTTTGCTATTTGGGGAGCAAAATAACTGATGATGGTCGAAGTAGAGAGGATATGAAATGTATTCTGGCAATGACAAGGAAAGCGTTTCTGAAGAAGAGAAATTTGTTAACATCGAGTATTGATTTAAGTGTGAGAAAGTCGTTTCTGAAAGTATTTGTATGGAGTGTAGCCATGTATGGAAGTGAAACATGGATGATAAATAGTTTGGCCAAGAAGAAAATAGAAGCTTTCGAAAGGTGGTGCTACAGAAGAATGCTGAAGATTAGATAGATAGATGACATAACTAATGAGGAGGTATTGAATAGAATTGGGGAGAAGAGGCGTTTGTGACAACTTGACTAGAAGAAGGGATCGGTTGGTAGGACATGTTCTGAAGCGTCTAGGGATCAGAAAGTTAGCATTGGAGGGAAGCGTGGAGGGTAAAAATCGTAGAGGGAGACCGAGAGATCAGTACACTAAGCAGATTCAGAAGGATGTAGGTTGCAGTAGGTACTGGGAGATGAAGAAGCTTGCACAGGATAGAGTAGCATGGAGAGCTGCATCAAACCAGTCTCAGGACTGATGACAACAACAACAACAACAACAACAACAACAACAACAACAATAAATATTGCCGCGCGGGATGAGCCGAGCGGTCTTAGGCGTTGAAACAGTGGGCTGTGCGGCTGGTCCTGGCGGACGTTCGAGTCCTCTCTCGGCCCTGAGTGTGTGTGTGTTTGTCTTTAGGATAATTTAGGTTAAGTAGTGTGTAAGCTTAGGGACTGATGACGTTAGCAGTTAAGTCCCATAAGATTTCACACACATTTGAACATTTGAACAATTGTAAATATTATGTACCAAAAGTTTTACTAAATGTTAATATGTGACAACACTTTTACAGTTAGAAAATAAAGATAACCGACAGAAAATAAAGATAACCGACTGAAGACAGCACAAAGAGTGTTGAAACATGTCTTGGTGAAACAAAACAGAAAAAAGGTGTCTTGCATAAGGCGGAATTCCTCATCCCATTTTCGTAGCAAGCACGGGCATAACAAGAAGAACTGCGACAGCACAAGACGATCAGACTTTCTTACATTTAGACATCTTCAACTTTTGTAGTCCTGTCTTCCTCACTTGCGTGTAATGTTACGGTATACTGATAATTTGTACTTATTTGCCGTCTGACAGCAACTGAATAAAACACAATTTTAGTGCCATACGCGTTTCGCCTTTATTTTCTGCAAGGCATCATCGGTGACCTGGAATATGTGCATAAGTTAGCTATTTAATTTACATTTTTGTCACTGTGCCTATAGGATATAAACAGTTCAGGTGGTTGGTATTTCCTATTAAGTAGTAATGTTTCGAACTGTGCTTACAGGTTGCGTGGACAATTTGTTACGTATTACGCTCCTGTTGCATTTGTGGTGTTTTTCTTCTTAGGAATGGCTATTTGCGGTTTTTTCCCCACATTCCACAGCACTATGAACTGAAAGCTTGTTTCAATGCAGTGTTTTGGTTTCTGTTGCCGACTGTCGAATGTTTTAGCCAAAGATCGAATGCTTTTGCCGAACTTTCGAGTGTAATTATTGAAGTATCTGTGATTTGTTCACGTATGCATTTGTGTGTGTGTGTGTGTGTGTGTGTGTGTGTGTGTGTGTGTGTGTGTGTGTGTATGTGTGTGCGTGTTACAGTGTGGTTTTTTTTGCTGTGTTTGTGTGTGTGTGTGTGTGTGTGTGTGTCCAGATGGTGTGTGTGTGTGTGTTGTTTTTTTTTTTTTTTTGTTTTATGTTATCATTTCCTTTATTAAGTGTAGTAGGGAGGCTGTGCTGATGTGTGTTTGCTCATTTATCACGTATTTGTTTTCTGCTATGGCTTTCTGGATGTGGAAGTTTTCTTGCGTTTGTATAAGATGTTTGACATGGTGGCTCATTCTCATTACTTTCATTTCTTGTTCCATGTTTGTAGGATGATGGTTGTGGTGTTTTAAATGCTCTGCAAATGTGGAATGGTTTGTTCCATACTTCCAACATTGATGCCTTGCAGAAAATAAAGGCGAAACGCGTATGGCACTAAAATTGTGTTTTATCCAGTTGGTGTCAGACGGTTCATAAGTAAAAATTATCAATATACCGTAATTCTTAGATTTAGCTTAAAAAATACTTTTGTAACGAAATTTTCATAAAAATTTGCATCTTCCACTTCACCACTTCAGGAGTTGAAATTCCAAAAACACTAAAGCACGCCACTTTTTGTTTGTAACTGAAATCCAGTTCCAAATTTTCACAGATTCAGATTTAGAAGTGCTTTCATTACGAAGTGTAGGGTGAGCGAGCAGGTGAAGGCACGCGCTTTGACGGGAGACAGCCGCCACAGCGACGGCTCTCTTCACGTTTTCTGCGGCACACGCACTGACTTGGTGGGCCTCCGTTTGAGGCGGCGGCGCTGCGTCACGGGATCGCCCCCCGCCCCGCGGAGCCTCTGCCTCGCACCTCCCGGACACCGACGCGGAGGAAGGCCTCGGCGCCCGGCGGTGACGTCACGGCAGCCGGGCACTGCTGCAGGCGCGCGCTCTCACTATAAACCTCCTACTTGTGGACAAACTGTTTGCTATTGTTTTGGATTCTGCACTTTTATTTACATGAAAGATTTTCTTACTATCGTAAAGCTGCAAATCAAGATCGTAGTTCCGTATTACCGAATCCTGTCCAAACAAACGTAGATCATTATGAGAAGATGCTTTGCCCCATTGCAAGCTTCGGAAATTTTACATTCGTGTAACTATATTTGCTTGATCCATTTTGTTATCGAAACTTACCCCAACCTCCGTACAATTAACTCGTTTCTTTCATTTATTTATTTATTTGCGTTTCACATCGTCACTGTAAATATGAACTAATTTCCATGTGTAAATGTCCAATTGTTGCCAGTCATAAGATTACAGTCGTTTTCAACAAAAGGAATTTTAAACAGGAAACAAAATAACTTCATACATCGAAAATACTGCAGAGCTTAAACTTTTTTAAACATGCACATTAGAAAAGATAAATATTCCCCTCCTGCAACTGAAAGGAGAAACTTCATAAGTAAAAAAAAATTTATTTGATAAAACAAATATCTCTCTTTTGCCTCTTTTTCTGTCCCCCACCCCCTCCCCTAAAGAGTACAATCGCAAGATATTTCATTAACATTCAGTGCTGCTCAACCGAGACACCTAAAGAAGAGCACCAATATGTTCACAGTCTCTTGTAAAAGCAACCCAGTAGAAATTTAACTTCCTCTGTTGCTGCTCGACCGTGAAGTTGTTTTTGTATGTCAATCCTCAAAACAGGTGGAAACTTAAGTTCAGGACCACACTATTTGTTAAGAAGAGTAATGAATTGTACAATTAATTGACTGCAGAAATATCTCAGAACAATGTGTGTCGGTCAAGTACCGCCAGTGGCTTCACCTGTTCCTGTGTCAGGGAGGCAGTTTGCCTGCGACAGACCGGGCGTTGGCCGTGCCTGGCTGACGTGACGTCACGAGCAAGCGGCGAGGCCTCGCGTTGAGCCGGTGTCGGTTTCACACGCACGCGCTCCTTCAGTGAAGGGCAACGCACAGGCGACGCAGCACAGGCGGCTAGTTGTCTGTGTCCGGACACCACTGGCCGTTACAGGACAGCGCCTCGTCTTCTGTCACCTCCACTCGCCTGTTTCCCCCCTGTTTTCACTAGTATCGTCGCAAACTGTTAAATAGAGGACATGCAGGGGACAGGCAAAACAGCGTGCACAGTGGCGGTGAAGGGACGGCTGCGTGTGGCGGCCAACAAGGCGTCAGCGCAGCATGTTTGACGAGTTGTTGTTGTTGTTGTTGCTGTCGTTTGATGCGGCTCTCCATGCTACTCTATCCTATGCAAGCTTCTTCATCTCCCAGTACCTACTGCAACCTACGTCCTTCTGAATCTGCTTAGTGTGTTCATCTCTTGGTCTCCCTCTACAATTTTTACGCTCCACGCTGCCCTCCAATACCAAATTGGTGATCCCTTGATGCCTCAGAACATGTACTGCCAACCAATCCCTTCTTCTAGTCAAGTTGTGCCACAAACTCCTCTTCTCCCCAATTCTATTCAATACCTCCTCATTATTTATGTGATCTACCCATCTAATCTTCAGCATTCTTCTGCAGCTCCACATTTCGAAAGATTCTCTTCTCTTCTTGTCCAAAGTAGTTATCGCCCATGTTTCACTCCATACAAATACTTTCAGAAACGACTTCCTGACACTTAAATCTACACTCGATGTTAACAAATTTCTCTTCTTCAGAAACGCTTTCCTTGTCATTGCCAGTCTACATTTCATATCCTCTCTACTTCGACCATCATCAGTTATTTTGCTCCCCAAATAGCAAAACTCCTTTACTACTTTAAGTGCCTCATTTCCTAATATAATTCCCTCAGCATCACCCGACTTAATTCGACTACAATCCATTATCCTCGTTTTTCTTCTGTTGATGTTCATCTTATACCCTCCCCTCAAGACACTCCCCAATCCGTTCAACTGCTCTTCCAAGTCCTTTGCTGTCTCTGACAGAATTACAATCCCAAGGGCGAACCTCAAAGTTTTTTTATTTCTTCTCCATGGATTTTAATACCTACTCCATATTTTTCTTTTGTTTCCTTTACTGTTTGCTCAATATACAGATTGAATAACATCGAGGAGAGGCTACAACCCTGTCTCACTCCCTTCCCAACCACTGCTTACCTTTCATGTCCCTCGACTCTTATAACTGCCATCTGGTTTCTGAACAAATTCTTAATAGCTTTTCGCTCCCTGTATTTTACCCCTGCCACCTTCAGAATTTGAAACAGTATTCCAGTCAACATTGTCAAAAGCTTTCTCTAAGCCTACAAATGCTAGAAACGTAGGTTTGCCTTTCCTTAATCTGGCTTCTAAGATAAGTCGTAGGGTCAGTATTGCCTCACGTGTTCCAATACTTCTACCGAATCCAAACTGATCTTCCCCGAGGTCGGCTTCTACCAATTTTTTTTCGTTTGTAAAGAATTCGCGTTAGTATTTTGCATCCGTGGCTTATTAAACTGATTGTTCGGTAATTTTCACATCTGTGAACACCTGCTTTCTTTGAGATTTCACGAGTAGTTCACACTTATACGAGGGTGTTTGAAAAGTCCTTGCAGAAATAATAAGTAATTACGTATTTGGAATAAACCTTTTTTATTTTTCGACATAGTCTACTTTTTGACTTATACACTTCGTCCAACGCTGATCTAATTTGTCGATCCCTTCCGAATAGTAGTAACTGTGCAAGCCTGCAAAATAGCTGTTTGTTGCTGCAATCGCCTCCTCGTGGGAATAAAATCGTTGCCCCGCCAGCCATTTCTTCACATTGGGGAACAAATAGTAGTCCGTAGGAGCCAAGTCTGGAGAATAGGGGGGATGTGAAACGAGTTGGAATTCTATTTCCATTAATTTCGCGAACACAGTTGCTGAGGTGGGTGCTGGTGCATTGTCGTGATGGAAAAGGATTTTTTTGCGGTCCAATCGCCGGCGCTTTTCCTGCAGCTCGGTTTTCAAACGGTCCAATGACAATGAATAATATGCACCTGTAATAGTTTTACCCTTTTATCGATAGTCACTGGGATTATCCCCTGCGAATTCCAAAAGACAGGCGCCATAACCTTTCCGGCCGAAGGAATGGTCTTCGCCTTTTTTTTATGTGCAGATTCTCCCTTGGTAACCCATTGCTTAGATTGTTGTTTGGTCTCAGGAGTGTAGTAATGTATTCATGGTTCATCCAGAGTGACGAAACGACGCTTAAAGACCTGCGGATTCTTCCTGGACAGCTGCAAACCATCCTTGCAACACTTCTCACGATTCCGTTTTTGGTCAAGCGTGAGCAACCGCGGAACCCATCTTGCGGATAGCTTTCTCATGTCCAAATGTTTACGCAAGATATTATGTAGCCGTTCATTAGAGATGCCCACAGACTACCAATCTCACGCGCCTTAACTCTTCCCTGATCCCTCACCGTAACATGCATTTTGTCGATGATTTCTTGAGTCGTGACCTCCACAGGGCGTCCAGAACTTTTCAAACACCCCTCGTATTTAAATTCAGAGGTCGAGGTGGACGTGCAATGAAAGACCCAACACAGTTCCAAAGAGGTCAGATCGTGGGGGCTCCATTAGCTAGAGCTTCAGTAACCGGGACAGCCAACTTGTTGAATGTTTCTACTCTCCCGGCTGCTCGGTTCCAACGTGGAAGTGGAAGTTTGATTATGTGGGCAGCCATATCGCGGTACTCTGCTGGTCCCGTTATCACTCTCAGAGGCGGTGTTGCAGCCAACGGTTACGTGGATATTTTAGGCGATCAGGTGCACCCCACGCTTCAAATGTTGTTTCCCAACGACGATGCCATGCTCCAGGAGGATAACGCACCCGCTCACTCAGCCAGGACGGTGCGGCCGTGGTGTTGGAGCGTGCGGCTGGACTGCAGCCTCTTGCCCGGCCAGCACGGTCGCCGGACTTCTAACGCTATGGAACGCTTGTGAGCGGCATTTGAACGCAGACTCCGGCGCAGATTTCCACCTACCTCGTCACTGCAGGAATTACAGGAGGTAATGACTGAAGACTGGCAGAACATTCCACTGGAGACTATATAACCATTATATGGCAGTATTCCAAGAAGAACAGGCATTACGGGTCGAACCCCTTACTAATAAACCGTTCGCAAGTAAGTACAGGTGTTCACATTGTTTTACCTATCCCTGTATGTCGGTATGACGTTTTTCCCGTAACGACTATCACACCTTCGCTTCTGGTTCACCCTGGATTTTCATGTTCTATTTCACGCCATTAGAGACGGAACATCAAAAAACAGAGACATGTGTGAGTTTTTTTCAGTTGTAACAGAGAAGTTAAATGTCAGTTTTTATAGATGTAGTTTGAAAAATGCTTCGGCAGTTCTTTATTAATGAATTATTTTACAAAAAATGGTTCACCACTATTTCACCGGCATAGAGGTTAAATTTCCAAAAATGCTGATGCTGTTACACCTCCTTTACTTCTGTCCGCAGTAACGGCTTCAATATTGCCTCAATAGCGACATATTTTCAAAAGACCTGGACTAAGTTACACCGTATCAGAACGGGCCATGCAAGATGCAATGCACGTAAGTACAAGTGGGATCTATGCGACTCACCAGCCTGTGACAGTGGAGCACCAGAACAGAGCGCCCGCCATGTTACTGGGGAATGCCCCTTTGAGGCGATACGCCGGACCTGCCTCTGAGGATATCTATGTGAAACCGTCTGCTTCGGATTGGCTGTGGAATCTAGATACTGAGCTTTAAATATATGAATGAGCTTCTAGTCGGGCTTGCCAAGCTTTTAACGTGTAGTTATTTTGTCTTGAGTGTTTCTACTTTATCCTTTTGTGCTATTGCTTGTTTTTTACACATGTACTACTTACAGATCGTTTTGTTCTATACATTTCTTTTACATATTGTTGTACTTATATACAATACTGTCGCAGTATTGCCATACCCAAAATAAAATACATAAACTGAAAACACCTTTGAGCCCCCGTTTCCCTGACAGGCGGGACACAGGAAAATGCGTTGTTTAGCGGCGCCCGCTGTATATGAGACCGGCAGCAGTGGCAGCGGTCTCTGTGTCCTCTGTGCCGGGCCGCTGAGTCAGCGACCGGCTGAGTCACGCTGTCAGCCCCGGCGCCGGCCTTTGTGCGCGGCTACAGACAGCTGCGTCTGTACACGGGGGTCCTGGAGTTGCGTGTAGGATGCTCAGTGAGTGCCTCCGCTGTGTGCAGCAAACGAGAAGCGGAACACAGGCACTGCGTGGGCGGAGGGGAGAGCGTGGAGAACACAAAGAAAAGGTTCAAATGGCTCTGAGCACTACGGGATCTGAGGTCATCAGTGCCCTAGCACTTAGAACTACGTAAACCTAACTAATCTAAGAACATCACACACATCCATGCCAGAGGCAGGATTCGAAACTGCGACCGTAGCGGTCACGCGGTTCCAGCGCCTAGAACCGCACGGCCACACCGGCCGGCTATGGTCACGTTTATAACCGTCGAGGAAAGAGACAAATTCTTGGATAGGTTTCAGACACGACTGCTGTGCGAAATACTTCAAGTGGACTGACGCAATGAGGAATAAAGAAGTACTTCTGGGAATGGGAGAGGAGAGAAACTTCTTGGAAACGATTAAAATGAGGAAAAGATATTCACTGTCAGCACACGTACTGCGAAGAGTCGCCGAGAAGAGGGTGCGGGTGGAAGGAGAGGGCTCGTGAACGCCTGATGCCGGCAGGCAAGCCGCAGTCTGTAGCGCACAAGTAACAGCCGGTGTTTGCCGGGAGAGCGGTGTGGGCCCTCTGCTGTTCATGATCTGCATAAACGGTTTTGGGCGCAAACTGAGTGACACTCTTAGGTATGCTGTCGTGTGCCGTAATGTCATCCGATCACTGAAACGAATTGTAAAATGATACAAACAAGATATCTGTATCGCCCAAAAAGCGGCAATTGACACTAAATCACGAAAAGTGTGAGCTCATTCACATGAACACTGAAACCGAAACGCTGAATTTCAGTTACACGACAAATAATACAAATGTAAAAGCTGTCAACTCGCGTAAGTAGTTAGGAATTACAGTTGCGAACAACTTAAATTAGAACGATCACATTGATATGTTAACTTAAATTGGAACAATAACGTAGATAACCTTGTCGCCAAATCAAACGAGACACTGATATTTATTGGCTTAACAATTAGAAAATGCTTCCAATCCACCTGTGGCATACAGCAAACCAGTGCTTAACAGTATTGGTTAAAAAGAGTCTCGGTTGCAATTTCAGTTTTTTATTCTTCACCGACGCGTTTCGCCTTATTTAGGCATCTTCAGGTTATCTACATAGAAAACAGAGAACAAATACATCTGTTTAAGAATCGCGATCGAGTTGTGCACGCTTCGATAACTTATAAGCATGTATAAACAGATCAAGTATTAAAAGAGCAAATACCTTAATTTGGTATTTCCTAGAAGAATGCTTTAGTCAGTGTAGCCAAAGGGCATCGTCGGATATATCAGGCCAACATCGCCTTTGTTAAAATCCTTAAAAATTATAAATATAAAGTAGTAAAATCATTACCTTTTCTAGATCTATGCAGATCTCGGTGCCTCTCGCGTCCATCTAGAAAAGGTACGATTTTACTACTTTATATTTATAGTTTTTACTGAGTTTAACGAAGGCGATGTTGGCCTGATATATGCGACGATACCCTTTGCTCTTTCAATAGTTGATCTGTTTATACACGCTTACAGGTTATCCAAGTCTGCACAACGCAATCGCGATTCTTAAACAGATGTATTTGTTCTCTGTTTTCTATGTCGATAGCCTGAAGATGCCTAAATAAGGCGAAACGCGTCGTTGAAGAATAAAAAACTAAAATTGCAACCGAGACTGTTTTTAACCAATTTTAGAAAATGCAGCAGGTCTACTCGAGAAAACTGCCTACACCACACTTGTCCCCCCTCTTCTGTAGTACTGGTGTCCGGTGTGGGGCAAGAAGCATTGGGTAGGTTTGACAGATGACATCGGAAAAGTTCAGAGAAGCACAGCTCGTTTCGTATTATCGGGAAATAGGGGGGATACGGTACAGTATTTTCAACAAAGGCTTATTTCGCTGCGGTGGGATTCTCTCGTGGAATTTCAAACACCAACTTCCTGCTCGCAGTGCTATAATATTTTTTTGGCGCCTAACAACATACGGGGAAAGTATCATTGTAATAAAATAAAGATTGAAGCGTTTGAAGTTAAAAACCCCTGGGTTATTAGGCCGCGTCATGTTTATTCTAAAACGTTCGACGTTTCGACCCCTCTGCTGGGATCTTCCTCGGGATCTTTCGGTGCCACGGACGAGTGTCGCGTCCGCTTATAAAGGGGGACTTTTCTGGCGTTTCCAATACTGTCACTTCTCCAGGACGACCGCCAGAAAAGTCCCCCTTTATAAGTGGACGCGACACTCGTCCGTGACACCGAAAGATCCCGAGGAAGATCCCAGCAGAGGGGTCGAAACGCCGAACATTTTAGAAGAAACATGACGCGGCCTGATAAGCCAGAAGCCACGAAGCCACGAAGGCCTGCAGACTTACATTGAACCGTTTGTTTTCCCCGCACGCTGTTCGAGAATGGAACGGTAGAGGTTTGCAGGTGGTACGATGAACCCTCCGCCGGGCACTTAAATGTAATAACATTGGAAACCGGCCTAGTTAGCAGCAGATTCAGAAAGAGCGACAGCACAAGAGAAAAGCGGACGGCGCGCGGCTTCTGCCTGTTGAAAGGTGAGACACAAGGAGGCTGGAGAGTTTAGGCTGAGCGGGCTGGAGCGCCCTGGACAGCGCCGGCTCTGTCTGTACTCACCCAGCGCCGCGGCCGCCGGCAGGCTGGAGCAGAAGCAGGCCAGAAGGCAGAGTAGGCGGCGCTCCAGGCGGTGGCGGTGCTCCATGGCAAGAAGTCGCTGTGCGAGTGCGGGCTGGCGGCCGGCCCGGCGCAGAGCTGCAGCGTGCGGGGGAACCCCCTGCACCGCTCCGGGACTTCCCCTACCAGCGCAGCGCGTCAGTAGACAGGAAGGCAACTACTGGGCAAGAAACGACACTGGCGCCGCAGTCGCACGCTTCGGCTCCAGGCGTGGCCATTAACAGTGCTACACTACAGAGATGATTTGCTACGGACGCGAAAGTTAACCGACAGGAAGAAGATGCTGTGAAACGAAAATCATTAGCTTTCCACAGCATTCACACCGGTGGTGACACCTACAACGTGAAGACATGAGGAAAGTTTCCAACCGATTTCTCGTACACAGCAGTTGACCGGCGTCGCCTGGTGAAACGTTGTTGTGATGCCTCGTGTAAGGAGGAGAAATGCGTATCGTCACGTTTCCGGCTTTGATAAATGTCGGATTGTAGCCTATCGCGATTGTGGTTTGTCGTATCGCCACATTGCTGCTCGTGTTCGTCGAGATCCGATGACTGTTAGTAGAATATGGAATCGGTGGGTTCAGGAGGATAATACGGAACCCCTTGCTGGATCCCAACGGCCTCGTATCACTAGCAGTCGAGATGACAGGCATCTTATCCGCACAGCTGTAACGGATCGTGCAGCCACATCTCGATCCCCGAGTCGACAGATGGGGACGTTTACAAGGCGACAACCATCTGCACGAACAGTTTGACGACGTTTGCAGCAGCACAGACTATCAGCTCGGAGACCGTGGCTGCGGTTACCCTTGACGCTGCATCACAGACAGGAGCGCCTGCGATGGTGTACTCGACGACGTACCTGGGTGCACAAATGACAAAACGTAATTTTTTTGGAAGAATCCAGCTTTGTGATGGCCGCATCTGTGTTTGGCGACATTGCAGTGAACGCACATTGGAAGCGTGTATTCGTCATCACCATACTGGCGCATCACCCGGCGTGATGGTACTGGGTGCCATTCGTTACACGTCTAGGTCACCTCTTGTTCGCACTGACGGCACTTTGAACAGTGGACGTTACATTTCAAATGTGTTACGACCTGTGGCTCTACCCTTCATTCGATCGCTGCGAAACTCAACATTTCAGCAGGATAATGCACGACCGCATGTTGCAGGTCCTATACGGACCTTTCTGGATATAGAAAATGTTCGACTGCTGCCCTGGCCAGCACATTGTCCAGATCTCTCACCAATCGAAAACGTCTGGTCAAAGGTGGCCAAGCAACTGGCTCGTCACAATACGCCAGTCACTACTCTCGATGAACTGTGGTATCGTGTTGAAGCTGCACGGGCAGCTGTACCTGTACACGCCATCCGAGCTCTGTTTGACTCAATGCCCAGGCGTATCGAGGCCGATATTACTGCCAGAGGTGGTTGTTCTGGGTACTGATTTCTCAGGATCTACGCACCCAAATTGCGTGCAAATCTAATCACATGTGAGTCCTAGTATAATATATTTGTCCAATGAATACCCGTTTATCATCTGCATTTCTTCTTGGTGTAGCAGTTTTGATGGCCGGTAGTGTAGATACACTCAAATCATGATGAGACTGAACCTCACCTATACAACATTATACTGTGCATTCTACCGCGTTTGCTGGAATCTCATTCGTTGCGCTTCGGTTGGAGCGGATGCCAAGCTGTCTCGAGTACAGTCAAATACGACGACGTGGATACGTTTCGTGCTGTGCTTTACTGGCGCATTTGACTTGGACAGCACTGGCCAGGCAAGCGATCCCGCCTTACCTGCAGTGATGCGGACAGCTGCAGCAAAGACGGAAAACGACACCAGCAGAGAACGATATAGCTTTGAATGTCATTTAATTTTTAAACAGAAATTACGTTACAGGATTTGTGATTTCCTATCAGAGAGGTCACAGTTCGTAGTAATTGACGGAAAGTCATCGCGTAAAACAGAAGTGATTTCTGACGTTCCCCAAGGTAGTGTTGAAGACCCTTTACTGTCCCTGATCTATATAAACGATTTGGGAGACAATCTGAGCGGCCGTCTTCGGTTGTTTGCAGATGACGCTGTCGTTTATCAACTAATAAAGTCATCAGAAGGTCAAAACAAACTGCAAAATGAATTAGAAAAGATATCTGAATGGTGTGTAAAGTGACCATAAAGAACGGAATGTGTGTTGTCATCCACAAGAGTGCTAAAAGGAACTCGTTAAACTTCGGTTACATGATAAATCAGTCTAAGCTAAAAGCCGTAAATTCAAGTAAGTACCTAGGTATTACAATTAGGAACAACTTAAATTGGAAGGAACACACAGAAACTGTTGTGGGGAAGGCTAACCAAAGACTGTGTTTTATTGGCAGGACACTTAGAAAATGTAACAGACCTACTAAGGAGACTGCCTACATTACGCTTGTCTGTCCTCTTTTAGGATAGTGCTGCACAATGTGGGATCCTTACCAAATAGGACTGACGGAGTACATCGAAAAAGTTCAAAGGAAGGCAGCACGTTTTGTATTATCGCGAGATATGGGAGTGAGAGATACTGAAATGATGCAGGATTTGAGCTGGAAATCATTAAAAGAAAGGCGATTTTCGTTGCGGCGGAATCTTCTCACAGAATTCGTAAAGGAATTACATAACTTTTTTTATGAATATATAGCCGCTAGTTCAACTACCATAGACTATGAAACGTCCCCTTAGAACAATTGTACAAGACTGGTCTATATGAAACTTCCCCTTAGAAAAATTATTACACGACTGTGCTTAAACTGACACACAATAGTTTTTAGCGCAACGCAATCTGACTTTCAATAATCTCTACAAAAGAATGGCAGTGACTAACATTAACCTATACCTTTCACAAATCACTTACCTCACAAAAATCTTCGTTACTCGAACTACTGCAATACAGCGAGCGCCACTACTGCCAGCTAACTAAAAGATTCAAACTACTGAAGGCACTAACTACTGATAGGCATAGTTAGCGAATGAAAGATTTTAATAGAGTACAAACAATGTATAGTCATAATATATACATCAGTTCATGACACCAATTCTTACAAATTTCAAAACTCCGCCATCTCTCTCCCCACGTCCACCACTGCTGGCGGCTCACCTCCAACTGCGCAACGCTACGCGCTGTTAGCATCCAGCTGCCTCTGCTCAACACTATAATGGCAGACCACAATGCAAACTAAACACACACTGCGCACAGCACAGCCAGTGATTTTTCATACCGAGCGCTAAGCGGCGTTTTACCAATAAGAAAACCTAAACAGCCTACTTACAACTAATGCGTAAAGCATCTGCTGAACAAAAGAAGCTTTACGCCCTTCGTTTATTACTTCTACAACAAGTTACCTTTCGCGGTTATGCTGTCCTAGTGCTAAGACGTGTTGCGCCATTTCTTACTGATACAATTGGGTTAACTAATGAAAGTGATTTTTAAGCAGAGCGATTTCGTCTTTTGTCATAGCATGGATCCCAGCTTCTGAAATTCTGGAAAATTGTTACCGTTATTTTAGTTTTATGCAGTGAACTCAGACGGAGGCGCCGCTGCTCAACAACAGAGGCACCTGCAGGTGACCGCCTTCTTGATTTCGTGGCCGCTGCCGCCCATTTCAACGTATCTGCCGCGACATCCACATACCTGCGGTCTTTCTTTTCATTTAATTTCGAAGTCCACCCATTTACGTTCTAGGATGAATAAAGTGCATTTAACTGTAATTCCTTTTATTCGGGCCGCCCGGGATGATTGCACTCAAAATGTACGTGCCTCTATCCCGTTAGTATGTTCGCATACATTTGAGTGTGTAGAAGCGTAACTATATTTAAGACTCATTTCCTACACAGCATTAACGCTTTTTTTTTTTTGACCACTCATTCACAAATGTACGTGCCCTGTTATTTGATGCAGTCAGTCGGCCGTATTCTTCAATAACATTATTTTCTAATATTCAGTGCCTAAATCTCCACTATTGATCTCTGTCTGTGTCGCAACAGCGCTCCACGCAAAATGTTTATTACGCGACATCCACAATAACTTTTATTTCAAAATTTCGACGACCGACTGAACAAAGATTTCTCTAACAATAACAATAGCAAAACATAATAATGTAAGGGGACGAGTTACAAATTCCAATCACCAACTTTCTCCTCCGAATGCGAGAAAATTTTGTTGACACCGGCCTACATAGGGAGAAACCATCACCACGATAAATCAGAGCTCGTACGGAAAGGTATAGGTGTTCATCCTTTCCGCGCGCTATTGGAGACTGCAACAATAGAGAATTCTGAAGGTGATCTGGTAGGCACTTAAATGTGATTTGCAGAGTATCCGTGTAGATGTAGGAATGATTTAGGCAAAACATAGGCGTTACGCTTCTTAGGCGACATAACACAACACGCTCTCGATGTTAGCTGACATTGTAATGTAATTAAAAACAAGAGTGACGAAAGTTCCTGACTTTAACGAGGGTAATTTTTCTGCTCGAGCTATGCGTGGCGTAGAAGCGCACTGCTGTGATCTCACCCTGTTATTAAATATTGGAGCCACTGAGATATGACAGTCAGCCGTCCGGTAACCTCTGAACTCAGTGCGTATCGCACTGCGACGAATGGGGTACGTGTCAGAACTGCTACAGCGATAACAGCGATACCGGCAACAGAATCCCAAACGACCACAAAATCCACATTTACTACTCCTTATTTATGACGTGCTGTTCTGCATTTTGCCGTCGTTCGGCACTGACGTGTCACGAAGCTTCGTGCGTTAGTTCTACTACGTTTAGCTTCTTAAAAATTCTGTTATTTCTCGGGACGAGTCCCTTAACGTACTCCAGATCAACTATAATGGCTTCAGATTGCAGTGTCAAGGTTGTTGTTTTTGTGGTCTTCAGTCCTGAGACTGGTTTGATGCAGCTCTCCATGCTACTCTATCCTGTGCAAGATTCTTCATCTCCCAGTACCTACTGCAGCATACATCCTTCTGAATCTGCTTAGAGTATTCATCTCTTGGTCTCCCTCTACGATTTTTACCCTCCACGCTGCCCTCCAATACTAAATTGGTGATCCCTTGATGCCTCAGAACATGTCCTACCAACCGATCCCTCCTTCTAGTCAACATTCGCCACAAATTTGTCTTCTCTCCAATTCTATTCAATACCTCCAAATTAGTTATGTGATCTACCCATCTAATCTTCAGCATTCTTCTGTAGCACCACATTTCGAAAGCTTCTATTCTCTTCTTGTCCAAAATATTTATCGTTCACATTTCACTTCCATACACGGCTACATTCCATACAAATACTTTGAGAAACGACTTCCTGACACTTAAATCTATACTCGATGTTAACAAATTCTTCTTCTTCAGAAACGCTTTCCTTGCCATTCCCAGTCTACATTTTATATCCTCTCTACTTCGACCATCATCAGTTATTTTTCTCCGCAAATAGCAAAACTCCTTTACTACTTTAAGTGTCTCATTTCCTTATCTAATTCCCTCAGCATCACCGGACTTAATTCGACTACATTCCATTATCCTAGTTTTGCTCTTGTTGATGTGCACCTTATATCTTCCTTTCAAGACACTCTCCATTCCGTTGTCAAGGTGGCAACTGTAAAAAGGGACCATTTGTACGGTCGCTCGAACCTGTAAAGATGATTGTTTTCCGTGTTTCTACGTTGGTAACACTGTGGCCCGTGTAAGGACATATCTGGGGCATACTCAAACAAAAAGTAACTGATTTTTCGTTTTTATTCAATAAACTTAACTGTGTAATCTTTTACGAACTCCGACAATCTTTAACAGTCTTTTATAAAATATCTATAATTAAGAACATTCATCTGCAATGCAAACAAGAGTTTTGTGTGCGATATCTAGTTAGAAACTAGAAGACGTGCATTTTTCTGGAAGAAATGATGGTCAAGTATGAATTACTTACCATATATTTGATGAATTTCATACTCAAATCGTTTACTCATTCAAATCGAATTAAGAAAATAAACATCAGAACGGGATTCGAACCACCGACCGCCATCCCGCTTGAATAATGATTAATGATGCTACCGATTCCGCCACACATTTAATTTGAGTAGTACTTCTTATATTCAATATGCACTGTTTCTCTAAAACCGTTTAAGCTGATTTTTCTCAGTAATCTTGTGAAAAAATATTAAGAACGACTTGTTTCTCGCCATTAACTTTGTTCCACGTGCGTATTTCACTGCGCAGCACGAAGCGGCGTTATCCAGGCTGTGACAACGATACGGGCAGAGACTGCGACCGCACACGGATTTTTGGAATAAAAATTACGCAGCCAACGTATGATTAAGGAAAGCGTTGGTGGCTTTAACTTTCATTTGCAGTGAAGTAGTAATAAGATTTCTAATACATAATAGATAACATTTCTAATCCACAATACATAAGATTTCTAATACATAATACATAAGATTTCTAATACGTAAGTTGGACGTATAGGGTATAAGATGAACATCAACAAAAGCAAAACGTCGATAATGGAATGTAGTGAAATTAAGTTGGGTGATGCTGAGGGAATTAGATAAGGAAATGAGACACTTAAAGTAGTAAAGGAGTTTTGCTATTTGCGGAGAAAAATAACTGATGATGGTCGAAGTAGAGAGGATATAAAATGTAGACTGGGAATGGCAAGGAAAGCGTTTCTGAAGAAGAAGAATTTGTTAACATCGAGTATAGATTTAAGTGTCAGGAAGTCGTTTCTCAAAGTATTTGTATGGAATGTAGCCGTGTATGGAAGTGAAATGTGAACGATAAATATTTTGGACAAGAAGAGAATAGAAGCTTTCGAAATGTGGTGCTACAGAAGAATGCTGAAGATTAGATGGGTAGATCACATAACTAATGAGGAAGTATTGAATAGAATTGGGGAGAAGAGGAGTTTGTGGCACAACTTTACAAGAAGAAGGGAGCGGTTAGTACGACATGTTCAGAGGCATCAAGGGATCGCCAATTTAGTACTGGAGGGCAGTGTGGAGGGTAAAAATCGTAGAGGGAGACCAAGAGATGAATACACTGAGCTGATTCAGAAAGATGCAGGCTTCAGTAGGTACTAGGAGATGAAGGAGCTTGCACAGGATAGGGTAGCATGGGGGGCTGCATTAAACCAGTCTCAGGACTGAAGCCCACAACGACAACAACAAGTTGGACGTTATCAGGGGAAAGAAAACTGGCATTCTATGGATCGGAACGTGGAATGTCAGATCCCTTAATGGAGCAGGAAGGTAGAAAATTTAAAAAGGGAAATGGATAGGTTAAAGTTAGACATAGTGGAAATTTGTGAAGTTCGGTGGTCAGGTGAATACGTGGTTATAAATACAAAATAGGGGTAATGCATGAGTAGGTTTAATAATGAATAAAAAGAAAGGAGTGCGGGTAAGGTACTACAAACAGCATAGTGAAAGCATTATTGTGGCGATTGATAGCTACTACAGTAGTACAAGTTTATATGCCAAGTAGCTCTGCAGATGAGGAAGAAATTGATGAAATGTATGATGAGATAAAAGAAATTATTCAGGTGGTGAAGGGAGAGGAAAATTTAATAGTCATGTGTGACTGGAATTCGAGAGTAGGAAAAGGGAGAGAAGGAAACATAGTAGGTGAATATGGATCGGGGCTATGAAATGAAAGAGGAAGCTGCCTGGTAGAATTTTGCACCGAACATAATTTAATCATAGCTAACACTTGGTTCAAGAATCATAAAAGGAGGCTGTATAAATGGAAGAAGCCTGGAGATACTAGAACATATCAGAAAGATTATATATTGGCAAGACAGAGATTCAGCAACCAAGTTTTAAATTGTAAGACATTTCCAGGGCCAGATGTGGACTCAGACCACAATGTATTGGTTATGAACTGTAGATTAAAACTGAAGAAACTGGAAAAAGGTGGGATATGAAGGACTTGGGACCTGGATAAACTGAAAGAACCAGAGCTTGTACAGAGTTTCCGGGAGAGCATAACTGAATAATTGACAGTAATGGGGGAAAGAAATAAAGTAGAGGAAGAATGGGTTGCTTTCAGAGATGAAATAGTGAAGGCAGCAGAGGATCAAGTAGGTAAAAAGGCGAGGGCTAGTAGAAATCGTTGGGTAACAGAAGACATAATGAATTTAATTGATGAAAGGAGAAAATATAAAAATGCAATAAATGAAGCAGGCAAAAAGGAATACAAAGTTGTCAAAAGTGATATCGACAGGAAGTGCAAAATGGCTAAGCAAGGATCGTTGGAGGACAAATGTACGGATGTAGTGGCATATATCACTAAGGGTAAGATAGATACAGCCTACAGGAAAATTAAAGAGACCTTTGGAGAAAATAGAATCACCTATATGAGTATCAAGAGCTCAGATGGAGACCCAGTTCTAAGCAAAGAAGGGAAACCTGAGACATGGAAGGAGTATATAGAAGGTCTATACATGGGCGATCTACTTGAGGACAATATCATGGAAATGGCAGAGGGTGTAGATGAAGATGAAATAGCAGATACGATACTGGGTGAAGAGTTTGACAGAGTACTGAAAGACCTGAGTCGAAACAAGGCCCCAGAGGTAGACAACATTCCATTAGAACTACTGACAGCCTTGGGAGAGCCAATTCTGACAAAACCCTACCATCTGGTGAGTAAGATGTATGAGACAGGTGAAGTACCCTCAGACATCAAGAAGAATATAATAATTCCAATCCCGAAGAAAGCAGGGGTTGACAGATGTGAAAATTACCAAACCTACGTTTCTAGCATTTGTAGACTTAGAGAAAGCTTTTGACAATGTTGACTGGAATACTGTTTCAAATTCTGAAGGTGGCCAGGGGTAAAATACAGGGAGTGAAAGGCTATTTACAATTTGTACAGAGACCAGATGGCAGTTATAAGAGTCGAGGGGCACCAGAGGGAAAAAGTGGTTGGGAAGAGAGTGAGACAGGGTTGTAGCCTCTCCCTGATGTTATTCAATCTGTATATTGAGCAAAGCAGTAAAGGAAACAAACGAAGAATTCGGAGTAGGCATTAAAATCCATGGAGAAGAAATTCAAGTGTACCGCGAATATGAGGAACTCAGTGAAACATCAACTCACCGACGTCACTGTAAGATACTGCGAGAACGGGGCCGACCGCGACTGACGAGAATCGTTGTACGTGACAGAAGCGCAACTGTTCCGCAAATTGTTGCAGGTTTCAGCGCTGGGCCATCGACAGGTGTCACCTTGCGAACCGCTCCACAGGGCAGCACCGAAGCGCGCCTTACGAGCCGGAGGCCCGCCCGTGTCCCCTCCACGGTCGCACGACACAAACCTGTGCGCTACTCGTCTGGGCCCGTCAACACCTTTCGTGCAATAAGCATTAACAACTATTTACAAGGGGTAGGGGACAATGTCGGTCTTGTTTAAATATTCATATGTACTATTACAGGCTGTCAAATGATACCTGATTCCGGTTGTAAATTATGGCAAGGTAAAGTCCGAAATTATAGCAGCCTTCATTACTTCTTCATTCAGTCTGTCAACGTCACCTTGGGTATTCTTCTCCATAGTGATATACAGAAAGATAGCAGTGAACATTTTCACTGTTACGAGCACCTGCCGTACAGTGTAATATTTAGAGGAAGGTTGCCTCTGTTTAGATGAGTAATACGTTTTGTCATATTGATATTTTTTACCCAGAGTTCACTGTCCTATGACGCTCCGAAGTTGTTGAAGACCTATGTGGCAGTGAATTCTTTTGCCAGTACCCTGTTACATATGTAAGTAGGCTGTTTAGGTTTTTTTATTGGTAACGCCGCCGCCACGTAGCACACTATATGAAAATCACTGGCTGTGCCGTGTGCAGTCTGTGGCTGGCTTGTATTGTTGTCTGCCATTGTAGTGTTGGGCAGCGGCAGCTGGATGCTAACAGGGCGTAGCGTTGCGCAGTTGGAGGTGAGCTGGGGAGAGAGATGGCGGAGTTTTGAAATTTGTAAGAATTGGTGTCATGAACTGATATACAGGGTGATTCAAAAAGAATACCACAACTTTAGGAATTTAAAACTCTGCAACGACAAAAGGCAGAGCTAAGCACTATCTGTCGGCGAATTAAGGGAGCTATAAAGTTACATTTAGTTGTACATTTGTTCGCTCGAGGCGCTGTTGACTAGGCGTCAGCGTCAGTTGATGCTAAGATGGCGACCGCGCAACAGAAAGCTTTTTGTGTTATTGAGTACGGCAGAAGTGAATCGACGACAGTTGTTGAGCGTGCATTTCGAACGAAGTATGGTGTTAAACCTCCTGATAGGAGCGCTACCACATTGGCACTTATCTGTCCGTAACTACCCGAGGCGGTGGATCGTCCGCCAGGCAGCCTGTGACAGAGCACTTCATCACTGGCCTCCAAGAAGCCCTAATCTTACCCCCTGCGATTTTTTCTTATGGGGGTATGTTAAGGATATGGTGTTACGGCCACCTCTCCCAGCCACCATTGATGATTTGAAACGAGAAATAACAGCAGCTATCCAAACTGTTACGCCTGATATGCTACAGAGAGTGTGGAATGAGTTGGAGTATCGGGTTGATATTGCTCGAGTGTCTGGAGGGGGCCATATTGAACATTTCTGAACTTGTTTTTGAGTGAAAAAAAAACCTTTTTAAATGCTCTTTGTAATGATGTATAACAGAAGGTTATATTATGTTTCTTTCATTAAATACACATTTTTAAAGTTGTGGTATTCTTTTTCAATCACCCTGTATATATTATGACTATGAAGGTAAATACATTGTTTGTTCTCTATTAAAATCTTTCATTTGCTAACTATACCTATCAGTAGTTAGTGCCTTCAGTAGTTTGAATCTTTTATTTAGCTGGCAGTAGTGGCGCTCCCTGTATTGCATTAGCTTGAGTAATGAAGATTTTTGTGAGGTAAGTGATTTGTGAAACATATAGGTTAATGTTAGTCAGGGCCATTCTTTCATAGGGGTTGTTGGAAGTCAGACTGCGTTGCGCCAAAAATATTGTGTTTGAGTTTAAGCACAGTCTTGTATAATTTTTCTAAGGGGACGTTTCATATGGCGACTCTGCCAGGATAACTCACTGGAATCTTCTGATTTTTTCTTGTAGTTTGTGTAGTTAGTGTAGCCTTTGTTTATTGCTAGCACGTAATCATAGAGAGAATCTCCTTTGTAGTTGTAGTTTTTCATTGTTGTACAGTAAAACAGTTGTGGCATCCATGTAGATTTGCACCAAGTATTTCGCAGCTTCGGTTGCAATTAACTAGATATTATTTTCAGTGCTATGTTAATGTGTTCTCTTATTTTTGCTCTTCAAATTGTGCTTTTATGTGTTATCGTGTGAAATATTGTGACAATAATGGCGTGTGAAAAACGTAACACTAGGCTCCAAAGTAAACTGAGAAATAATAGTGACGACGAGCGTCGCTTATCAGCACTACTGTGTAGTGAATTAACAGACATCCGAAGTTGTAATTTGGTAATTGTGCATAGGGAAATGGAGCGGGCGGCAAACAATGGTGTAGACAATGAAACAAGTAGTGAACAGGGAACAATTATCGATCGATCGGTCAGCAACAGCTCGCCTCAGGAATCCGAAATGACAGAACACAATATTGCAAATACTGTAGACTTAGGTTATGGGTCCTCACCGTTTTCTCAAATGAGTCAAGACACATTTTCTGCCTGTCAAAATGTAAATGTTGCCGGTGAAAATGCACTGCCAAAAGCATAGAAAAACAGATTCCAGACACTAATACTATTGCAATTAATGCAACAAATGGAACAAAATCAGAAACAAATGGGATATTATTGCAATTAATGCAACAAATGGAACAAAATCAGAAACAAATGGGACAAAAACTTCAAAAGTTAGACACAATGGAACAATATCAGAGACAAACACAGCAAAAGCTTCAAAAGTTAGACACAATGGAACAAAATCTTCAAAAGTTAGGTATACAATGGAATAAAATCAGAGACAAACACAGCAAAAGTTAGACGCAATGGAGAAAAAGCTTCAAAAGTTAGACTCAGTGGAACATACGCTTGAACAAATATGTGAAGATTTAACTACTGAATTACATAAAATCGAATCGAAATGTCAAAAAGTCTGTAATGACGTAAAAACACAAATTTGTGAGCATTTCCAACCTATTTTTTCGCGGCATGAAAATGCATTACAGAATCACGAAGCAGCCATAAAAGAACTGCAGACAATTGTTCATGAAAATCATGAGACCTTGCAAGCTAAAATTGACTCAGTTGCATCTACCGATTCGGTTACGCAACTTGCAAAAACTCAAGAAAACTTAAAGGACAGAGTTGATACACTGAAAATTGGTTCAGAAAGACACATGGAGGACATTACTTCATTATCAGAGAAAGTAGTTGAACTTTCGGATCAGCTAAATAATTTATCTACGAAGGTAGATGATAATCTGAATGACACAAAACCGGTAGTCTTTAATGACACAGAAGAGTTTGAACAAATTAGGAATTTCAAACAAAATCAAAATCAAATTAATACGCAACACCAAAGAAAAATCCGGGAAGTACAAGATCAGCTGACACAGGTAATACAAGACTTACGTATTTCAGAGGACTCTCTCACACCAATACGGGAAGAGGGACATAAAAATACGGAACTGCCACAAAATAATAAGACAGGGCACTTTGGAGATTATGAAAGAAATTGGCAAAGTACACCGAATTTTGAGATTGAACCGCCGATGATTTTGACTATAAGCTGTTCATTACTACACGTAAATTCAAAACATTTAAGAATTCTAGCAACGACATTCATCCACAAGCGTGGCTTCATCAGTTTTCTCATTGTTTTCCTTCCAACTGGTCATTAGAACACAGATTAGAATTTATGTGTGGCTACTTGGAGAATGAACCAGCTGTAAGAATGCGATCGGTCATTCACGATTGTCACAGTGAAGGAGAATTTTATCATGCCTTCCTCTCAGCATATTGGTCTCAAGCTACACAAGACAGAGTAAAACATAGCATAATGATGATGAAACACTTTGAACAATCTGAATTTTCCAGTCTTGTGAAATATTTTGAAGACATGTTGCATAAGAACCAATATCTTTCAAACCCATATAGCCCTTCAGAACTCATCCGCATTTATAATGAAATTGCCGGAACATTTAAGGAATATTATTTTGGCAGGCCGTTGCAAAGACGACATTGAAGCTTTTCAGGGACTCTTACAAGAATTAGAAATTCACACTGATAATCGCGGAACGCCAAAACGGGAACACAACAATTACAGGTCACATCCGTCGCAATTCCGCGATGAAAGAAATAATAACTGGACATGACAAGGCTATTCTCACAACACAAATCGTGACCAAAACAGACACCACCCGTATGACAACCGTTGGCAGAGCAGTAATAATTACAGGGTAAGATCACCTCTCCGCAGTAGTGACTATCACAGAGACAATCAGAGAAACAGACAATATGGGAACCAAAATAATTATTATCAAGGGAGACAGAATAACTTAAGACGCAATGGTCTAGCGCGCAGTTACGATTCAGAGAGAAATTCTCCACCACGTGACCGACAACAAATTAATTACTGAAATTACCGACATGACGACAGACGATATGATCGTAACGACAGACCTGAATTTCATCAGAACTGGCGGGATTCAAACAGAGCAGGGCCCTCTCGACAAGGTGAATTTGTAGAAGTTAGGTCTCCAAATCCCAATAACGACGGGCGCCAACAAAGACACAATAGGCAATGACTCATACCGCTGGCAGCCTCAAAACGTACTTATCAAACTGACGACGCAGCTGCCGTAGCTAGTAATTACGTTAAAATGGAAGACATTAGGGACATATTACTCCAGGAACACGACGTAAAACATAACAACATTGCATGTCCTGTGATTCACATTACTGTAAATGACGTAAAATTTACGGCAGTACTTGACTCAGGCAGTCCCATTTCAGTAATTAGTGAAACAGCTTTTAGCAAATGCAACAAATCGAACGATTGCCCCACACTTCCGTTATGCAAGATTAAATTACAAGGTGCAGTCATTGGAAAAAGTGTAGATGAACGCCAACAAACCAACTTAGAATTCTATTGTCAAAGCCACAGCTTCTCTATGAACTTTCTTATTGTTCCATTATTGTCGACGGAAGTTATACTGGGAGTAGACTTTGTGAATTAATACAAAGCAATCTTAAACTTTCACGATGCTGAAATAAGTTTAGAGAAAGAAGGTAAGTCAATAGCTTTGAAATTTGAAGATTGGCTCTCAAACCATGACGAGGAAATTAATCGGCTTTACCTTCTGTTAGACAACAGTTCGGAATTTTCTACGGAACTAGACACTAACAGTCGCTCTGCAAGTACTGACAGAGATGATATCGACGGCACATTTGAAACTAATGAGTTAATTCAGAATAAAATTCAAACAATTGAGAAATGTAATGACACTGGTAGGCAAGACCTTTTTGAGATTTTAGAAGCACATTCCACAGTTTTTACTCACAAAACAGGAACAATCAAGGGATTTCAATACCAATTTCGTGTTCGTGAGCATATTAAATTTTGTGTCAGACCATACGTAATTCCAGCACATTATAGGGACCGTGTTAGAACAGAAATACAATCTATGCTTGACGACGGCATTATTGAGCCTGCAGTAAGCTCATACAACAATCCATTACATGTTGTTGAGAAGAGAAATGGATCGATCAGGCTTGTCTTAGATTCGAGACAAATCAATACTATCATTATTCCTGAAACAGACAGGCCGCAAACGTTGGAAGAACTTCTTCAAAATTTTAATGGTGTAAAAGTGTTGTCTTCCATTGATCTCAGATCCAGCTTTTATCAGATCGAACTTCATCCAGAATGTAGAAAATACACAGCTTTCCTTTGTTTCGGCGTTTGTTATCAGTTTCGGAAACTTCCTTTTGGTTTGAACATTTCCTCGGCGGCATTCATTCGCGGGCTAAATTCCATATTACCTGAGCTCTTAAAACGTCACATCACCTTATATGTGGATGATATTCTGATAGCAGAAGCCTCATGGGAACAACATAATCGCATCCTCAACAGCGTGTTACATATTTTTGCAGAATCTGGAATTACAGTTAACTTGGAAAGGTCTGAATTCGGTAGGACAAAAGTGAAGTTTTTGGAACATATTATTTCTTCTGAAGGCATTCAGCCGGATCCTGAAAAGTTAGAAGCAATAAGAGCCATTCCAGTTCCATCCACAAAAAAACAAGTCCGCAGTTTTCTAGGTCTCGTAAATTTTTACCGTCGTTTTCTGAATATGCAAATTCTAGTTACACCAAAACTTTGTTCTCTCACTGGAAAAAATACTATTTGGAACTGGGACGAACAAACACACTTGGAATTCAATTCTTTGAAAGAATCGCTACTTAACGCGCCAATACTAGCTCATCCAGATCTGTCACAAGATTTCTGCCTTAGCACAGATTCTTCTAAAGTCGGTCTTGGTGCCCATTTATTTCAAGAAGCCATAGAAAATGACACTACCGTTCAGAAAACCATTGCTTTTGGTAGCCGAGTGCTAACAAAATCTGAAAAAAATTATTCCGTTACTGAATTAGAAGCTTTCGTTTGGGCATTTAACAAATTCCGTTTCTTTCTTTATGGTAAGCACGTATAAGTGTACAGTGACCATCGTGCATTACAATTTCTTATGTCTTCAAAATTAAATCATGACAGGTTAAAACGTTGGGCATTGTTTCTGCAAGAATTCCACTTCACAATAGTCTACATTCCCGGCAAGGAGAACATTGTTGCGGACGCACTGTCACGCGCACCGGCTGGGCTTGAGAAAAGTAACACAGAAGGCAACCTCGAGAGAAATTTCAGTATTCTTTACATTCAAAAAGTCGCCTTTGAAAACTTCATCACCACATCTTTAAAGGACATTGCTCATGTACAAGATAAACATCCGATTTGGAAAGACAACAAAAGCAAATGGCATGAAAAGACACACACACAGATTCGGCATTATTATCTGGTTAGAAACAACATACTGTTCAAACGATGCACTGTTGATGACAAGCTATGGGTACTTTGCATTCCAGACGATTTTGTTAATAAGCTCATTTGGTACAATTATTTCACCTATGCACATTTTGGTCCACGTAAATGTTATCATATTCTTCGAACGACTTGTTATTTTAACAATATGGAAAAGAGAATTCGAAGAGTCTTGTCTATTTGTAAACTTAGTCAAAAGGCGAAACCATCTACTGTCTCGCATCGTGCTCCATTGTTTCCTATCATTCCTACTAAATTAAAAGAATTCGCTGCTGTTGATCTCTTGGGACCGCTTGTTAGAACATCTAATGGATTTTCGTACGTTCTAGTCGCTGTTGAACTTACTTCAAAATTTGTTTCTTTCACTCTGTTACGTAAAGCCACTGGACGGTCTGTATCCATCGCCTTTGTTAAAAATTTCTTACGTGAAGTTGGACACGTTAGTAAAGTCATTTCAGATAACGGACCGCAATTCAGATCTGCTGTTTGGTCACGCATGCTTCGTAACCATAAAATCGAATCTGTTTTTATTTCATTGTACTCACCACATTGTAACCCGTCTGAACGGATTATGAAACAAATCAATAAGCTTTGCAGACTTTATTGTCACAGAAAGCATCAGCATTGGGACAGATATTTACACTTATTTCAAAACGTGCTGAATGAAATGCCTCATGACTCCACTGCTTTACCACCTGTTCTTGTACTGAAGAATAAAGAACCACCGAAGAGAATCAGAGAGCTTGTACCTTTTCCGAATACACGCAAACTTCGACACAAAGACATTATTGACTTGGCTATTAAAAATATAAATTCTGCTGCAGACAAAAGGAGAAAATTACACGGTATAGCAAATGCAAAGAAATTATATATTGGTCAGAAAGTTCTCATTAAAGCTCATTCATTGTCACATAAGAAGAAACACTTGAATCACAAATTCTTTCTAGTTTACAATGGACCTTACAGAATCCGACGTATACCACATGATAATTGCGTTGAAGTTGAAACTCGGCGTACTAGGAAGAGTAAAGGTTTACACAAAATTTCACATGTAAAACCGTTTATTGAAAGATAATCTGCTTTTTAACTTTGTCTTTGCCATAAAACATTTCACTTCACATTTCTAGTATGCTTTGTCACACTGAGAAACTGTTAACATGCAACAATGTTTTGAAGTTAACTATACAGTCTAGAACCTAGGGAACATTTTTAAACAGAAATTACGAATGCATTGTTATAGTGAACAGACGACACAGTGTTGTTACTTGTACATTCTTGCTTGTTAGTTGCACGATTACATAACGACTATAAGGCTTACATACTTAGAACATATACTGTTAATGAGGTTTTAATGCAACATTATGGTTTACTTGAAAAGACATTCTTTATTTGAAGTATTTTCTGTGAGATTAAAGATGACTTAGCGTTTGGTTTCTTTGATAGCAACATGATTATATCACGACGCTACTAATGTGTGACACAATTTATATTGTGCTTTTGCGGTGTATCTGTTTTATATCTGCACAGTTTTTCTGAATTCTTCTGGAAAGGGAAACATGTTTTAGTAGTAACTTTGTGGTACAGCTACAATGAGACAGCTTTTTCTGTAGCACAACAATACGTTACAGTACAGTACTTACTTCATCACGGCAATAAGCGTAGTAACTACGATATCTATACGCAAAGCATTTCACTTTTGTTTATCATAAGGTAAGTACATTGACTTCTGCAGAACTTAGCTTTCGGAGGACGATAACTACGACACTTCCACAGAGATTATCTTACAAGACACAGTTTAGCGCTACAGTACATGTATTTGAGTGATTAATTTTGTACTTAAAACATGTATTTTTAAAGATATTTGAAGTACAATGGTACAAAGGTTTTCCGTGATACATTTCATTCCATTGCTGTAATCTGCAACACCTGAGGATATAATTGCATTAATCCTCAGGGGGGTACACGCCTACTTTGTGTACCATGTGTCTGGCAAGCACAAGGAGCCCTAGCTAATATGGTATTTGCTTATACAACTTTACACATCGGTACCATATTTCTCTAACACATCAATTACACAGCTATCTGATCATTTAACTGAGAGACAAACATTTTTTTATTACGTCAGTGACACATGTTTACGCAATTACACAGTTGGATAATTTCACACTTATGAAATTTCAATTTTGTCTGTACTTTGTCAAATGTTTCTATTTTTTCGGAACCATTGTGATACTATGAGAGCTTTGAATGACATATTTGGTATGGGATCATGATTTTTAAAGTACGTTTGAGGTAGATGACACTTTTGACATGAGCAGAGAATTTTTTTTAGGTTTAGAAATTATTGGAGGAAGCTACGACGATTTTGAGAATTTGACTGAGGTGTTATGATGTTATTATTATGATGACTTAGAGAAAGCTTTTGACAATGTTGACTGGAATACTCTTTTTCAAATTCTAAAGGTGGCAGGGGTAAAATACAGGGAGCGAAAGGCTATTTATAATTTGTACAGAAACCAGATGGCCGTCATAAGAGTCGAGGGGCATGAAAGGGAAGCAGTGGTTGGGAAAGGAGTGAGACAGGGTTGTAGCCTCTCCCCGATGTTATTCAATCTGTATATTGAGCAAGCAGTAAAGGAAACAAAAGAAAAATTTGGAGTAGGTATTAAAATTCATGGAGACGAAGTAAAAACTTTGAGGTTTGCCGATGACATTGTAATTCTGTCAGAGACGGCAAAGGACTTGGAAGAGCAGTTGAACGGAATGGACAGTGTCTTGAAAGGAGGATATAAGATGAACATTAGCAAAAGCAAAACAAGGGTAATGGAATGTAGTCAAATTAAATCGGGTGATGCTGAGGGAATTAGGTTAGGAAATGAGACACTTAAAGTAGTAAAGGAGTTTTGCTATTTAGGAAGTAAAATAACTGATGATGGTCGAAGTAGAGAGGATATAAAATGTAGACTGGCAATGGCAAGGAAAGCGTTTCTGAAGAAGAGAAATTTGTTAACATCGAATATAGATTTATGTATCAGGAAGTCGTTTCTGAAAGTATTTGTTTGGAGTGTAGCCATGTATGGAAGTGAAACATGGACGATAACTAGTTTGGACAAGAAGAGAATAGAAGCTTTCGAAATGTGGTGCTACAGAAGAATACTGAAGATAAGGTGGATAGATCACGTAACTAATGAGGAGGTATTGAATAGGATTGGGGAGAAGAGAAGTTTGTGGCAGAACTTGACTAGAAGAAGGGATCGGTTGGTAGGGCATGTTTTGAGGCATCAAGGGATCACAAATTTAGCATTGGAGGGCAGCGTGGAGGGTAAAAATCGTAGAGGGAGACCGAGAGATGAGTACACTAAGCAGATTCAGAGGGATGTAGGTTGCAGTAGGTACTGGGAGATGAAGCAGCTTGCACGGGATAGAGTAGCATGGAGAGCTGCATCAAACCAGTCTCAGGACTGAAGACAACAACAACAACATGTGTATTATGCTGTTGCGGTATGTTTATGATCAATAAGCTGATGCTATATGAGTTATTTGATTATGCTACTTATCTGTTATGATGGAATATTGAACAAGTGTCGACGAATAAGGTAAGGAATAACGAGTAGTGGTTAGGGACTCTGGTTTGTGAAAAAGGTTGTTGGAAACCAAGAATCGTACTTTAAGAGTTATGAAATGTATGTAAATGCTTGAATGTATTACAATGCCGACTAACATTTCTTGGACACTGTTATATCAATAGGATTTTGTTTCTACAGATAAATAACGCAAATTCTTGACCTGTGAAACTATTTATATGAGACTGCCACCGTAGCGGAAACTGCGGTCGTAAATATTTCGTTAAGAAAGTTAAGTGACCACCTGCACGTAATGCGTCGTGGGCACCCAGCTGCGCGACAACCACCTGACAAAAAGAAAGCCATTAGTGTGTGCCTTTCAGAGACACAGGTAAAAAACAAAAAAAAAGAAAAGAGGCCATTATCCTCGCTATTGACATTCATTCCATTGTAGAAAGCATCGCAAATACGACACGCTCAAATTTGAAAACATTTTATTATACTGTGGAGCTCTTAATTTATGATAGTTACTAAAATGCCTAATGAAACGATGAGAAACATTACACAGCTATTGTCTTGCTAGTTGAGAGAAATGCCATATGGATTGCTTTATATATTTCTTTACTCATTTTGTTTAATATCTAGTTTCTATCTGCACTGCAGCATTGGCTAAAATACAATTTAATAGATGTACTAATATAGTTATTTTATGCCTACAGATGCAGTAAATAATAACTTTACGATGTACTTAAAAAAACGAAGGAGCACAAAAAGACTTCCCTTCACAGGAACTGCATCATAATTTTCTTTTCCAGTACTTGGTAATTTTTTTAGAATTAGTTTTTGTAGTGCGCCACTTTAATTGCATAGACATTAAGATGTGAATAGACATTTCCCTTATCTGCGTTGTTGTCTTTAGTGTAACATTTTTTCTGCTTGAGCTTTGTCATGTTTAGGTATAAGTTATAGCATTTGCTGCAGCTGTTTGCCATTCATAATGCTACTGAATGTCACTTTGTATTACTAGGTTAAGCCAATTTTATTACTGATTTATTTTTCTTGTTTGCTGCGCATTGCCTTATATTAGTTGTAATATTGGTGCCTTTTTTTTTGCCAATTTCCATTTTTTTTATCACTGCCATTCGCTTGTTACATATGTCTACGAGCTTCAAACAGGAGACTTATTTTCAGTGATCTGTGTAGTTACTATATTTTAGTAATAAAATTACTGAACTGAGTAGCAAGGATTTGCAGCTAACCAACTGAACAACTTGTCTTTAAATACATCAGATGAAGCATCTACCTGTTCCAGTGGCAGTTTCTTAAACATCTTCATATGTACCACTTCTCAGCTGTTCAGTGACTCGGATAATCTGTAGTAAGGTATGTCAAGATGGCTACTATTTCTGGTTCCATGTACGCTGGTTCTCTTGTACGCTGGTATTCTGATAAGTTGCTCTTACGGTAGTGTAAATATTCATGTTTATAACAGTTAATATTTTTAAGTTGATCAACAGTGGTTTGCAGTGGGCCAGTTCATCACTGTGATAATTCAGAATTACTTTCTTCTGAAGTACCAAAATGTCCTAAAGGTGTGAGCTATTGCCCCACATTGAAAGCCCATAAGATATAATGCTTCGGAAAAAAAGCAAAGTAGGCCGTGCTTACATGGGCCGCAGGTACATGGTTTCTAAATTCCTGAACAAATTCACTACTCTAGAGAAACTTGCACTAATGTATTTGATATGTGCCTCCCAAGTCAATTTACTGTCTGTAACAATACCTAAGAGCTTAACACTATCCATGAAGTCTTCTACTGGCAGATCTCTCAAACTAAAAATCTTTCGTTTCTCTCATTAAGCAGGAACTCATTAGTGCAAAACTAGAATGATGCCTGTGATATTGTCATTTGCCACAGTTTGGAGCATATCCACGTCTGAGCTGATATTAAAAAAAGTGGTATCATCTGCACAGAGAACGGAGTATTTATGCAAGATGGTAGATCGTTTGTCACTAGGATAAACAGCAGAGGTCCCAATTCTGAGGACCGAGCGAGGTGGCGCAGTGGTCAGCACACTGGGCTCGCACCCGGGAGGACGGCGGTTCGATCCCGCGTCCGGCCACCCTGATTTACGTTTTCCGTGATTTCCCTAAATCGCTCCAGGCAAATGCCGGGATGGTTCCTCTGAAAGGGCACGGCCGACTTCCTTTCCCATCCTTCCCTAATCCGATGAGACCAATGACCACGCTGTCTGATCTCTTTCCACAAACCAACCAACCAATCCAATACTGACCCTTGTGGCACACTGCACTTAACTTCAGCTAGCTGTGATCTCTGTTTACCAATACAGTTTGTTTGCAGTTGCTGAAGAACTTCAACTATTTGTGATTCCGTAGTAAACTAGTTCGGTGAGGAGTGGAATACGTTCCACACTATCTAACGCTTTGCTAAGACCACAAAAGGCAGCCTGAGCAAAAGTTTTTCCTTCATAACCATTAAGCACTTTTTTAATCAGGTTGTCAATGGCATGGACTGTGGATTTGCCCTCCCTAAAGCCAAATTGTACTGCAGTAATAAAGCTATTACATGTCAGATAATCACATAACTGGGAGTTGATGATGGATTCCAAAACCTTATCTGAAATAGGTGTCAGATATGGACAATTTTTTGTCTTTCTTGTAAATGGGCACTACCCTGAATAATTTCAATACATCTGGAAATACTCCTTCAATTATACATCTGTTTATACATTTAGTAAGAGGGTATACTATGTGCCCTATTACCTTTAACAAATTACAGGAAATACCATATGTATCTTCACTATCTTATCCCTATGTCTATTCCTGTTGCTTTTGGGGTTAACTTTACATTTGTATTGAGAACAGTTGGTCTCGAATATATTCAAGAATGGAAAAAAATCTATCGAACGATGTGTTGGCAGAGCCCTGAGCATTATTGTCAAACATGTGACCAATCATAAGTGAGTGAGACCATGAAATTAGACAATTTTTCTTGCGTTATTGGCCTTTTGATGACTATTTTAGGCTCTTTAAACTGCTTATAGTCCCCTTTAGGCCTATCTGTACCTATTTTTACCCAAACTGAGTCATGGTCCGAGAAAGCTGAGTCAGCTACATCTGAAGACAGTAACTCTTGACATTTGAAGTATGTTGCCGAGACAATCAGACTGTCTTGTTGGTTTGCAGTTCGTAAAAATGAAGTTGAGTTGTTGTAACAAGTTTTTAAATTTATGGTGTGCATGTCTTTGTTTACATCAAATGCGGCATTCTCACCACCAATCACTATATTCTATATTTCTTCCATTGAGGACTAAGAAATTTAGTAAAGTCTCAAGTTTTTCTAAAAATATTACCAAAATACGGAATCTATAGACATACAATAGCAATTTTTAAATGATCCATATGTACACCTGTGGCTTCAAAATGTATCTCGCTGCACAGAAATACTAGATCTAGATCATTACTACAATTTATTGATCCTTTCTTACTGTAAATTGGTACACCTCCATGAATATGCTGCTCTCTGCTAAAGCTGCGTAAGTGCAAATAATCTAGTACATGAAAAGATATTTCATTTCCTTTACACCAGTGCTCACTTAAGCACAATGCATCAAAATAAGTTCTCATTTGCAAATTCGTATAAAATTACGTGTTTTCCATTTTTATTTCAATATTGAGAACCTATCTTGAAACACAAAGATTGTAATTTTTTATGTGGACAGTCGTCAGAACTACTATATTTCTCTCTGGTGTTAATTAATATTATTCTCATCTCTAACCTGGTCGTCCAGTGTGAATCTGGGCAAACCTGTTTGTCTCGGCCCTTCTTTGCTACCTCTAAAAGAGTTTTCCCTAAATGTAAGTGGTATTGACTCAGAGTACACCATTTGCTTGTTGCATATTTTCACGAGCTTCAAACGGGAGCAACTGCAGTAATGGATAGGATGTGTGATTGCTGCGTATAGATGCGAGCTGAGTTGGCAAACCTTCTCTCACAGCTCCAGGCTGTGTTGGCTTCTGTCTCACAGTTCGAGGCTGCAGCCGAGAGCATCACTGGGGGGGGGGGGGGGGGAGGGTTTGGAGACAAGGATGTGAGGGTTGCCTAGCACACCCCACGTGCCACCCGATCGGTTCTCTGCTGTGGCCGCCCCAGATTCTGCCTGCACAGAGGTTGACCCCTCATCCGTGGTCGAGTGGGAGATCATTCCAAAGTCTCACATTCTTTCCGTGGGTCCGACTGATAGGGCCTCCAGAGTTCGTTTGACAAACAGGTTTCGGTCGTTATCTGTGGCTGACGATGTCTGAGCCGGATGCAGTCGTGCACTCTATTCCAGAGGAAGCTTCTCGGCATGAGGTCTGGGCATTCGTGGTGGGTTTGCTGGTAGCTGGCAGCTCCAACATTAGGCGCGTAATAAGGCCCCTTAGTAACGTGGCTGCCAAGGGGGGGAAGGAAACCAGTGTGCACTCTGTGAGCGTTCTGGGGGAGTCGTTCTGGATGTGGAAAGGCGGCTTCCGGATGCCGTGAAGAGGACGGCGTCCAGCCAACAGCAGGTGGTGGCCTATGTCGGTACCGGTGACGCGTGTCGCTTTCGGTCGGAGCAGATACTGCCTGGTTTCGTGCGGCTAAAGGAAATGGTAAAGACTGCCAGTCTCGCATCAGAGATAAGGCAGAGCTCACCACGTGCAGCATCGTCGACAGAACCGACTGTGGCCGATCAGTGCAGAGCTGATTGGAGGGTCTGAATCAGAGCCTCACGCGGTTCTGGACCGTGTAGGCTTGCGCAATCGGGTGGTGGGTTCCCGGGTTCCGCTTAATAGATCAGGAGTCCACTACAAACGGTACGCGGCTACACGGGTAGCGGAGGCTGTGTGGAATGGACTGGGTGGTTTTTTAGGTTAAAGGGTCTCAGGGAAGGAAATCCGTCTAAAAGTGGGCAGGTAAGGTACTTGTAGAAACGATTGTTATTGTAATTGTCTGGTCATACATGAAGCACACCACTGGCAACATTCAATACCTCCAGTGTGCGACAACAACGGTGAAGTCACTGATAACAGAGCTACTAAAGAAGAGTTATTAAACGCGGTTTTCCGAAACTCCTTCACCAAAGAAGATGAGAAACGTAGAAGTTAGATATCCTCAGTGTCGCAAAGCAGCTTAAATCACTTAATAAAGCCAAGGTCTCCAGTCCAGATTGTATACCAGTCAGTTCCTCTGAGTATGCTGATAAAATAGCTCCATATTTAGCAACTATATACAACCACTCGCTCACAGGAAGATCCGTACCTAAAGACTGCAAAACTGCTCAAGTCACACAAATATCCTAAAAGGGAAGCAGGAGTAATCCGCTGAACTACAGGCCTATATCACTAACGTCGATTTGCAATAGGGTTTTGGAAACACAGCTAGCTCTTTATACTCGTGAAGTAATGCTATCGACAGGCAACGTCCGATTCCATATTTTTAGATTTCCAGAAGGCTTTCGTCACCGTTCCTCACAAGCGTCTTCTAACCAAACTGCGTGCCTACGGAGTATCGCCTCAGTTTTGCCACTTGATTCGTGATTTCCTGCCAGAAAGGCCACACTTCGTAGTAATAGGCGGAAAGTCATCGAGTAAAACAGAAGTAATATCTGGCATTCCCTAAGGAACTGTTATAGGCCCTCTCTTGTTCCTGATCTATATTAACGACATAGGAGACAATCTGAGTAGCCGTCTTGTTTGCAGGTGATGCTTTGATTTACCGTCTTGTAAAGTCATCAGATGATCAAAATGACTTGCAAAATTATTTAGATAAGATATCTGTGTGGTGCAAAAAGTGGCAAATGACGCTCAATAAAGAAAAGTGTGAAGGTATTGACACGCGTACTAAAAGAAATCAGCTAAATTTCGATTACGCGATAAGTCACAGCTCTGAAGGCTGTAAATTCGGCAAAATACTTAGGAATTTCAATTACAAATATCCTAAATTGCAACGATCACATAGGTAATATTGTGGGTAGAGCAAACCAGACTGCGATTCATTGGCAGAACACTTAGAAGGTGGAACAGGTCTACAAGAGACTGCTCACCCCACGCTCGTTCGCCCTATTCTGCAGTATTGCTGTGCGGTGTGGGATCCGCATCAGGTGGAATGACATCGAATAAGTTCAGAAGAGGAGACAGTGTCACAGACATAAGTGACTTGGAGGGGCAATCATTAAAACAAAGGCGTTTTTCGCCGCGACGGCATCTTCTCATGAAATTTCAATCCCCAGTTTTCTCCTCGAATTCCGAAAACATTCTGTTGGCACCCGCCTACATAGGGAGAAAGGACCATCACGATAAAATAAGAGGATTCAGGGCTCGCACGTAAAGATTTAAGTGCTCGTTTTTCCCGCGTGAGGTTAGAGAGTGGAATGGTAGAGACAGCTTTCACTGGCAACGTTCCATTCTTCAGCTTACGGTTGTATATATTCACACCTTCGAATACATTTCTTGTATTTGACGGATTTCTTCCCGCGATGTCGTTTGCAGTCAGTAAGACTGAGATGCAGAAGCATAACGGATGTATACAGTGTTTTACGTTCACAACAGCACCACTCATTACTCTAAATTTCCTTCACTTCACGTCTGTGGTCACGAATTGTCGGCGCACTCCCGGTTTCGGTCTATAATGATTATCATCAGATCTGCTTTATGGACTACCGAAACCGGCAGTCTGATGAGGAATTCGCTACCATAGACGTCACGTAAAGGAAATTTACTCTATTCGGGTCAGTGTTAGATTCGCGTAACATTCCTGAGTTTTCTTGAATCGAGAAATTACTCTTAGGTACTGTTAACCCGTACCTATATACCGGGTGATTCAAGTAAATATGCAAATATACATCATACAGTTCTGAGATGCACGATGTTAGCGAAGTTACTAAATTTGGGGCAAAATCTTTCATTAGCCGTAACTCCGTAAGTAAACATTGGCCGACCTGTGTTTATATGAACTTCTCTCTTGACTTCTTCTTTTAGAGTAACATTAAAAATATTTGCACATCTTCGTGGAACACCCTGTATATATGGGATGTCCACGATTAAATGTTCCAGTTCCAAAATGCTGTGGAAAGAGAATCCCTGCTCAGATTGGCACCGAATTTGAACCGGATGTTACTGACCGAGGGGGAAACGTCATGGAACAGAAAAATATTTAACGGCACTCTTACCAGTAGATACCGCTCCGAGCGTCTTAACGTGCGTGAGTGGCGTCGGCTGCAGGTGACACGTGAACCGCAGTCCGGCGGCCACGGTTTACGTTCTCCCTCAAATCGACCGTGCTGTGGCAGAAAAAGTTCGCCACGCAGCTGTTGCGGCACTCCACCACAGCTAGCTCGTACCACGTCGGATGGGGAAAATTGTAACGACGCCAAAAACAAAAACAAACAAAAAACAAAAAAAACGAAAAAAACAAAATCACATGTTTTTACTTGTCGTAGGGCAGAAAAATGCATAAAAAGCAAAATCACGTCGGTTTTTACTCGTTCTGGATACGAAAACCGCGTAAAAAGTGATGGGGCACCGGTTTTAAATTGTCGTGGGAATGGCGCAACACACCTTCGGTATGCCGTCCACCGTTTTGTGCCACAAGCTGAAATCGAGAAACAGCACCCTCCACAACAGAGCTGAGTGTTTTGGGGGTCACGTTCAGATTGCTCCTTCAACTGAGCCACGTTTGTAATTGGAGCACTGGGCACATCTTTCAGATAACCCCGCAGCCAGAAGTCACGAGGCTGGAGAGAAATGGGGGCAGATAATTCCAGCATTTGTGAAACGCCTCTGCAGTCGCCGACGCCCTGCGGTATGTGCTGGTGCGCCGTTTTCCGAAGAAGTTGCAAGAGCACCTGAAGTAAAAATCTTGTGGCATGTAGTAAATGGCGTCGAAGTACGTCCCGATTGAGAGTAAACGAGAGTGGGTACAGAGATTTGGTGACTCCTCGTGATGGGAACAGTTTGGTCGGCGATTCATACAAGAGTCGCGCCTCGCAAAAACGACCACCAGGAGACGTCCAACTGTCGTTGGACAAGGCGCAACAGATGTGTTGTCATCAGACTGATGCCGACATCTCCAGTTGTGGCGCTGCATGCCGAGAGCTGTGACGGTACGTCACACAAATGTTGGCATTTTTATCGGTTTTAAACCGTAGTTAAAGAGTTTTGTGAATAAAAATAGTGTAAAAGATACAGTTAATGTTCTTGAAAGGACTGACATGCAGCGATAATTTAAAATTAGTATCTTTATTTAATACATGTCTATGAAAATAAAAAAGGATCGAAAGGAGACGCGCCTGTACGGCCTAGCAGGAAGGACGTATTTTGTGGGGCACACACTGTTTTGTTTCGAGATACGGAAGGCAGCCATTGAGCGGCTGCACACATTTTATCTAAGTTATTCTGCATTCTGCTAAAATAAACTAATTATCACAAAATGAATTTTTTTGTAATCGTTGCCACCTCAAATGCTGGCAGCGGCTTATTATTTTTAATAAACATTTTTTCAGTAATTTGCGCTGCGAGAAGCTGATCCTCCGATGCAGCCTCTGGTCGGCCATTACGCGCCGAAGTATTAATTTAGTAACTGTAAATGCGAGAGATATCGTTGTAAGAACCTTTTTAAATTGAAGCAGATAATTTACGTTAAAGTTCATTTTTTTTAATTACACAGATTCCATGAGTTCAGTAAGTTTTATCTCAGCCGCTCCACGGCAATAATCTAAATTCGTTCGAGTCTTGCTTTGCAGTCAGTAAATAGAAATTAACAAAATTACATTCAGTTCAATTAACGGCAACTATAATTCACTCACCAAGTTCAAAATCTAAAGTTGGTACATGATTAACAGCGGCCCTTCAAGAACCAGTTTCATATTTACTTACGCACGTAAATAAAAGTGATACAAAAAGATAATATTCCTGAGAGAAAGAATCGTGCTCTAACAAAAGAAAAATTCATGATGATAAATTAAAAATAATATATATATATATATATATATATATATATATATATATATATATATATATATATATATATAAACGTAACAAATAGCAGCAACGTAAACTTCACACAGAGGGAGCCGCTCTTCCCTTTATCAGTTTGATCAGGAGTGCTCCGTGAGACGCTCCTCTCCTCATCACGTTAAGCTGGACTCTGCTGTATTTCTGTGCAAAGATCCATTAACTACCTAACGCGCTGCTCAACCAGACGAGAATGCAAACCAGTATTGAAATTAATTCAGGAAGCAACGGCTAACGCAAGAATGACGAGCTACCAATGGAAGACGACGTGCAGTTGTTGGAAGACGTGCTTCTTTCTTTTATTATCGTGAATTTGTCTTCTGCTTCACTACTCTCTTCGGTTGTTTTGTTAAAACAGCGGCCATTCTGGAGTAAAGCGTGCTCTGGGCAAATACTGAATAGACATAGTGGCACTGAAGCAGTAGTTATTTTATGAAAATACGTATTTTTCAAATAGACAAGCTGAAAATATTTGCGTTTGACGGGTAAATTCGTGGCCACAGAAGGTGGTAATAGCATTCACTAAATTAATCTCTGTCACCTGACACCCAAAGGATATCGCCACACAAGATTTGAAAATGAAACTAGGGCGGGTTCTGGTTACCGCTGCACGCTCGTGCTGGTAGAAGGAGCGCCATCTCAGCAACGGCCACGCGCGAGTTCAGGGACAGAGGCACTGCGCCACTTCCAGTGCGCCAGAGCGAACATGGACAAACCGTTTCGCTGGCCACAGCAGCCGATAACCCACGTGCAGTAATTCAACGAATTTAGTTGGCCAGTTAACATTAAGACTTCATTAACCGGCAACGTACATCAAAGGGGATAAATAATTTCTCATTTATTGTTACGTCTGAGTTGCTCACGTTTAATTACATATTTAGGTCGCTCTGGATCGTACTCAGATCAGAAAAAAAGGAAAACTAAACATGTACCAGCTAGGGTTTGCAGTAACTGTTGTTGTTGTGGTCTTCAGTCCTGAGACTGGTTTGATGCAGCTCTCCCTGCTACTCTATCCTGTGCAAGCTTCTTCATCTCACAGTACCTACTGCAGCCTGCATTCTTCTGAATCTGCTTAGTGTATTCATCTCTTGGTCTCCCTCTACGATTTTTACCCTCCACGCTGCCCTCCAATACTAAATTGGTGATCCCTCGAACATGTCCTACCAACTGATCCTTTCTTGTAGTCAAGTTGTGCCACAAACTCCTCTTCTCCCCAATTCTGTTCAGTACCTCCTCACTAGTCACGTGATCTACCATCTCATCTTCAGTTTTCTTCTGTAACACCACATTTCGAAAGCTTCTATTCTCTTCTTGTCAAAGCTATTTATCATCCATGTTTCACTTCCATACATGGCTACACTCCATACAAATACTTTCAGACATGACTTCCTGACACTTAAATCTATATTCTGTGTTCACAAATTTCTCTTCTTAAAGGCTTTCCTTTCCCTTGCCAGTCTACATTTCATATCCTCTCTACTTCGACCATCATCAGTTGATGTGAAATATTACTGTAAAATATTAGCTGGTAGATTGTAAGTATAAGTTATTTGTGTGTACGTGTTATCGTAAATACAAACCGTGGAATATGAACTGACAGCCTAAATGTGCTACTGAGGTCAAAGCCACACGCAGGTAAGTAAGCAAACCAATAATTTCACGCTCAGTACACTTGGTCAGTGCGAACTGTTTGAAAAATCGTAACTGTACAAAAAGAAACGAAACTGTAATGCTGGCATGTATAGGAATATAACCTGAAACAAACTAAAATTTCTGCTGACATATCGCCCTAGTAAAATAAACTCCCACAACCTACATTGCACAAACGAAACGAAACACACGAATTGTGAATCTCACCTGCAAGATGAAATACTGGCAGTGACGGCAACACAGCAAGACTCCGCAACAGCAGAAAACTGAGTACAGTAGGTGCAGGGAAACTGGGTTCGTAATCGTGACACAAAATGCCAATGAAGCACACGACTCAACCTGTAAGTACTGAAATTTCAGTCACGAAAGAACTCATCAAAGAAAACAATTACAGACTGCAATATAGCAATTCATTTAATCTAATAACTTCGATGTTACAATAAATGAATAGAATAACTACCAAAGACTCGCTTGTGACGAGGGTGAAGTGGACCAACAGGTCTCCAGAAGTAAAGACTTCTTACCAAACCAAACAATACGTTCATTTCAAAACCTTTTATGTCCATATGCTACCCAACCATTGTTCTGAGTCATCATTCCTCCTCGTAATAAATCTGCACCCCACATAATTCCAAAAGTGTCGATGCATTGCGCTGTACGCTTCCCTCCCCTTGCCGCACATGACAGCTATCCACCGCTGGCTGCCAAAGATTCTGCTGCTATCGCAGACAGATATTGTTGCCTAACAACTGTTTCTCTGTCCACAATTCTTCAAAGCAATCATTGTCCCTTAGAAATATTAACACATCCAATAACACCATCAAAAAATAGCCGTCTTACAACATATTCAGTTCTACCTTGAGATCTGAAGATGATCCAGTTATCGAAACAAGTAATCTAATTAAAAATGTGCAACTGAGACGGAACGGTATATGGGAATTATATTTAATATCAATAAAATTTCTGAATAATGCACGACGGTTATGTCCGCTATGGCGAGTGCATAATTGTCTGCATGTCTGACGCAGGGGAAAGGCTTGAATTCAACGCTTTCAAAACAAATTACTTCGATGAATTACTTTCAGTGAAATTCAAATTTCCTTACAAGACACACTTACAAGACATATCTGTAGTGGGGACACGACCAGCTCAAAGTAGTGTCGGGAAGACGTGGGCGCGCATCAGTTGCCCCGAGTCGTAGAGCAGCGGGCGACATCCTTGCGTGAAGCAAACGGAGGCAGCTTCAGCCGCATTGTTCGACTCAGCGGAAACAAACTCGCTCGGACGATTGTTAATCCACTTCACAGCAAAATGGCGATTGCAGGAGGGTGGACTCTGATTACAAAGAAATCACCCAAAAATCATTAAAATTCCCAGGCAAAATTATTACCGCCTCACTGGCTCCGCAATAAACAAGTTTTAAGGTACGAAGGCTCACACGAAAGCTTTCGGACTAGTTAATGTATAACACGGCTGAGGGCGGGAACACAAGGTTCGAGCTCACTCACAAAGAAATTTCCAGCATCATAAATCTGCAAATACACTTTTACCAGAAGAGAAACCACCACAAATGGAACACACGGCCAACTCAATCGTGCAAAGAAGTGGCCTTAATTTTCAGAGGAAATGGCCGAAACGGTACCATCCGAACAACATTGAGATTTTGGGCTCGATTCTGCACTTAACGAATGCACTGCAGAGGAAATTAGAGTGCAGTCTGAAGGTTGACTCCATCTACTAAGACGCCCCCCGCAGTCTCCTTGGCTGCAGCGATGCTGAAAGGCAACGGGCCAGTATCTCCTGTTAGTAACAACAGCAACCTGATTACTAAAATTCTTTTCCGGGCTATTATGCCGTGGTCTGATGGATTTCGCATTGTAAACCGTTTATTATTATTATTATTTTTTTTTTTAATTGTATCGCGGAGAGCGGGCTCCAATTTATGAAACGGAGAAAAACTGTATCATTATCATTGACTGTTGGTGTCGAGCAACCACAACTGTTCATCAAAGGCTTTCGATGGAACTTGGGAGTTAGGGTTCAGGCGCTCGCATATACTCCACATCAGAGTGTGAACGTGTGGTGAATGCGAAATAAAACCGTGAACAAAGTTACGTTAAATAAAACAGAAGAAACAAGACAGTTTGGTCGTATCTGTTATTATTCCATAAACTGTAACATTTCTTATCGCCGGACGAAGCCTTTATAGACGATCGTTGTGACAATTTGCTTCGAAGGGATCTCGTTACGAGTTAAGTTTTGGGGAGCTGGTCAAGAGGGGGTAGTTGGTAGACCCTAAGTACTGCAGCTATTCTGGAACCAGGTGCTACCGTGACCGTTGTGTGTTGTCAGTGACTTAAGGTGACCATATCTCGTGCTCCAAGATCGAGGCGCCTGTCCTCTCGGTATAACGGCGCCTCACGGCAACAACGACAACGCCGACGACGAAGGAAGGTACGGCAGAGCTTGGTAGCAATACTTTCCTATTCAGCAGCGAGAACCCCTTGTTCTTCCTGGACGATGGTAGACCGTTTCTATACAGCGAGGACTGCCGTCCCATTATTGATCCGTATGATACGCCTGTAGTCATAATTCCGCACTTGGAAGACGCTGTTCCGTAGCTTACGTTCTGAACCATTTTCGTTATGAAAAACGGGAAGCGTTCACCAGCGAGGTCTCCAGAACACAGCTCTCGCACGCACTGCCGTCTGAACAGCTGGAAAATTTACTGTGCTGTCAGTGTCGAGGAGATTCTGCAACAGCCGAGTTAACTGAGGTGTTACTTTAGAGTACCTTCAAAATTAAATAAAATGACATCGCAATTATTCGGCTGTTGGATTTTCCTCGATACTTACAATTACTCAAGCTGCCGAAATTGTGAGAAAAGTAAGGTGCATATGTAATATGTACAACAGCCGAGAGGGAATAGTAAGAGTGGACGACCAAGAACGAAGTGCTCGTATTAAGAAGGGTGTAAGACAAGGCTGTAGCCTTCCGGCCCTACTGATCAATACGTGCGTCGAGGAAGCAGTGATGCAAACAAAAGAAAGGTTCAGGAGTGGAATTAAAATTAGAGGTGAAAGGATATCAATGATAAGATTCGCTGATGACATTGCTATCCTGAGTAAAAGTGAAGAATTACATCGCCTGCTGTATGCAGTCTAATGGAGGTCTACGTAAGCGTCCGGGTTGGCGTCCCACAGTTTGTGCCAGGTGTTTCTCAGGGTGGAGGCTGCAGCCATCCACTACTATGTTTAGCAAAATATTTTTGTATGTGATTTTTTGTAGATGGTTAATTAAGTCATTCCTTTCAGCGCTCACGTGCGAAACGGCTCAGCAGCCACGTCGCACAACACGCGCCACTTTGACGGGCGACACTTAAGACCGCGGATTTTTTCCGCCGCTTGCACAGCTCTAGCGTCTACCTACACGCACGGCGGTAAAATCTCCGTCGTCAGCTGCTTACTGTTTTGCAGGCTATTCGCTTTGCGGTGCGCTTAGGCATGTAAACGAGTCAGGCAGTTTTTTACTGGCACTGCTCGCTCATGAACAAACCAGTTCACACAAGTTTACTACTTTGTTTGAAGTATTTGTTACTTTTAAGCAAACGGTGTCGTCTGAAATGAACAGAGGGCGAATTATAAGTTTATTGTTATTACCTCGACGAATGAAAAGGAGATGAAATAATCGATTAATTTGGGTTCATCCAGTTAATGACAGAAGAAGGGAGACTGGAGATTTCTACACGTTGTTTGAAGAGTTGAGGCAGGATGACACGAAATTCTTCAATTATTTCAGAATGTCGGTGTCTGCCTTTGACAGGCTCCTTGGGCGGTTGAAAGATACTATTCACCGGAAAAATACCAAAATGAGGAATTGTATTCAGTCTGTAGAAATGCTGGCAATAACACTGAGATCAGTGTGGGATAATCATTTTCAAACTAGTTTTAAAATAACAGTATTTAGTGATAAAATTCGGAAGAGAGATACAAAATACCTACATTACCAAAACTTTAAATAAATACACACATTAGTACACAATATAGTATTAGAAATTGATGTCCATTGTAGTGGACGAATTCGAATTTAGTAAAAAACTACTTTAAAAATCTCCTTCAACACTCACAGGAAAATTTTCATAATGTTCAGCTGCAGATTTTTTGCTATGTGCGCTGGGAGAGTGGAGTAGGTAGTTCACCTAGGGTCGTCGTCGGCTGATACTCGTATCCGAGTTTTCGCTTCTCCCCTGAGACTTCCTGTGTCACGGTTCAGGCGTGGAAGCGTCGTCGATGGCTTAGCAATCCACTCCTAGCGTCGAACAGGCGGCCACAGGCATTACAGCTGACGGAAGGTGCAGGACGTGGCTGAGCCTGGACGAGTTTACGTCTCCGGCGTTTGTCATTCTCCATTCTTCGACGTTCCAGCTCAAAGTTTTGAAGAGCATTTGAGGTAACTGAGCGCCAGCGACTTGGATCTTCTGCTATTGTGGACCAGTTACTCGGATCGATGTTCAAGTTTTTCAGATTCTTCTTGTACTGATCCTTATAACGTTTGAGAGGGGCACCTCGTGGCCTTTTACCTGTGCTCACTTCGACCCATCTGAGTTGATGCCCAAGGATAAGATCAGGGACAGAGATGGATAGTTCCATGAAAACACGGGAGAGCTGCCGGATATCAGTAACTTCCTGCCACGATATTTCGGCGCAGAGTCTTCTGGCCACCCTCTCGTAGTACTGGCGAGTAGGCGCTGAGCTCCGCTATTTATAGCCTTCTGAGGTGACACTGCGCATGCGCTGCGCCTCGCGCCCGCCCCCTCCACTGTGGCAGGAAGTTACTCATATCCGGCAGTTATCCCGTGTTTCCATGGAACAATCAGTACGCCGGGAAAGCTTTAAACATCACATCAAGAAACTCTACGGGGAGGAAGTGATGGAATGTATTCGAAGATTCGACAAGTTACGTGAAAGAAGAGCGAGGCTGCTGAGCTCGTTGATATTCTTATTAAGTTGCAGAGACAAGGGCATTATTCCAGCGTTTGCCAAAATTGTGCATTTCATAAATACCAATGCTGCAAACAACATCAAACGTAAAGCAAGCATGGCTTTGGTGAGAGAAAGGATTCGTTTTACTCGGCTTGAATTGGATTCTGTATCGAAGGACATGTTCCACATACATTTGGAATTGGCAGCAAGATTATCTTCTCTGTCGTGGGACTGGGTGGATGGTGTGACATGGGCCAACTGGAGCCACGATAAAGCTGTGACGAGGCAAACTGCCAAGATTGACAGACTTTCTAAACAGATGCAGCAGGAAGTTGCAACTCGACGATCTGTTGTTAATTTGACAGAGAAAACTGTAGATGACGCTACTGTGTCTGTGCTAGCAAAAGGACTGAATTTGTGCCTGGTGCACCGCCACTAGTAGACTTCACCAGTGCCACCGAAGAAGCTGTACGCCGCCTTGATGCAGATGAAGCGCAGGACGTTCGTCGAGAGGCTTGCCGTGTATTGACCAGGGGTGCACCAATGAACAACAACACCTCGGCCACGGAGAGGATAGCCCTCCGTAACTTACGAGCAGATGAATATATTAATAAGATCAATGTTTTATTGTGTGATTCAGCGTATCGCAAAATCGATAAGGATCCCACGAGCCGAGTAGTGCGAGAAACAGCAGAACTTTTATCAAATAGTTCTGTACCGAAGGAGGTCATCAAGAGACTGAAATCCAAACAGTTCAGTTCCACCTAGTCTATCAGTCGACTTCAGTCACTACAACTGCAAAGTAGTGATTTATTGGTCAGTTTTTATGTGGTTTCACTGTTCACAAAGGTGCCTCTGGTGGACTCACTGCACTTGATTGACAATATGTTTGGTGCAGACATTACAGCGTTGTTTGAGCACACTCTCTCCTGTACATATTTTATATTTAACAACGAATTTTACGAACAATCCTATGGTGTCGCCATGAGGAGTCCTTTGTCTCCTTTGGTAGCCAATCTTTTTATGGAGGATTTTGAGGAGAGAGCACTCGATTCTGCCACTTTTAAACCGACAGTATTTTGGCGGTACGTTGACGACACTTTTATAGTGTGGTCTCATGGTCTGGACCGTCTCCAAGAATTTTTACGTCACATGAACTCCATACATTAAAAGAAAGTTTACCACGGAGATAGAGAGAGACGGTTGTCTGCCATTTTTAGACGTCTCGGTGCGACGGAAGAGTGACGGCGCACTTGGTCACTCGGTGTCCACAAAGCGCACTCACACAGACCTGTATCCACAAGCTACTAGTTGCCACCATCCAGCACAAAGAATGGGCGTTCTCAAAACCTTGGTCCACCGTGCCTACACTATCTCTGACGCCGACAGTCTTCAAGCGGAACTGGAACACCTGGAAAAAGCGTTTCTGAAGAATGGCTTTTGACCTAGCCAAGTGAACAGAGTGTATGAAGACACACAAACGACGGAAAAGATAAGAGGAAGAGGCCTTCAGGTCGACTGTTTATCTACCAGTTATTGGGAATATTTCTTCACAGATAGGCAGAATATTGAGAAAGTATCAAGTGAGTCATCTTTCGCCCTCCCTCCAAAATTTCATCACTGGTGGGATCCGTTAAAGACGACCTGGGCCTGCGTAAACCGGGTGTTTACAAAGTTCCGTGTGAATGCGGCAAGTCGTATACAGGGCAAACGGCACGAACTGTGCAGGAGCGCACTGCGGAACACCGACGGCATACTCGCCTTCTCCAACCCACCCACCGAGTCTGCAATCGCCGAACATTGTATTTCCACAGACCACTCCGTGAATTACGACGACTCAAAAATTTTGGCCCATACATCAAACTTTTGGAGCTCGATTATCAATGAATCTGCGGAAATAAGATTGTCTGACAGCGAGACTCTCATCAACCGAGGTAGCGGTTATCAGCTGAACTCTGCTCGGGATCCTGTTACAGAGCTGACACCGACGCGCCAGGCTTCCACCGTGGAGGGCGCGGAGCGCAGCGCACGGAGCCGTTACGGACTCGGGCGCTGAGCAGGGCAGGCGCAGCGTCACCTGAGAAGGCTGCGAGGCAGCGAGCGCCGGGTGTGCCAGCGAGGACCCGCCGGTCGCATCGCACGAGTCTGCGGTCCCGGCGGGGGTTGCGCCGCTGGCCTCGACCGCTGGAGAGGTCGATGTGCCCCTGGCCGCAGAGACACGACACGAGAAGAGCCCGTGGCGCAGCTGGCTCCGGCCACCGAGATGGAGCACATCGACCTGCCCGGCGCAAGTCTGGCTGAGGCGACTGGCGAGTCAGAGCGCCGCGACACCGCCCAGAAAGCGCCGGGCTGCGACGCACGACGATTCTGACACTCCCTCTCAGACATCCGAAACAGCGAGGCCGCGGAAGAAGGCCTCCAGCGCCTCCACCACGGAGTCTGTGGAGGGCTCCTCCCGGCAGCGCGACGACGGCCGTTTTGTGGCCCCTCGCAGGCGGCGCACGGCCAGGGCTGCAGCTGCCGGCCGCCAACGCGTTTGCGGGCGCCAGCGCCGCTGCCGTGGAGGACGGAGGCGCGCCTCTGGTGCCGGACCAAAAGAAGCTGCCGCCTATCCAGCACCAAGTGGACACGGCGGCTACGCCCGCCTCCGTCAAGAGGTCTACGAGGTCACGGTGTCTCCCGACAGGGGTACAGCGCGGTGACGGACACCATCCCGCGCTACACGCACCCCTCTGAGCCGCTCAGACTTCCGAAGGCGGCGTTCCGCCAGCTGGCCCCCAACTTTGGTGGGAGGTCGCGGTGCAAGCTCTGCCGCTACTGCTCTGTGTTGCGCCGCTGCGTCAAGTGCGCTTGTCGCTCAGGGCTGAAGTGGAAAGCTCACACATTCCCAATAAACTTCGGGTTGTTTCTCAATAAAAGATAATTGCGTAGGGCGACCGTTCTCTTGTGTCTACACATTAGGTGCATCCAACGAGATTCCCGGAATTTACTGTATTGCGACGCTCACGCCCAAGTCGAACAATAAATCCTAACTCAAATATCGCTGAGGGCTTGCGTACACCCACACAACCACAATACTACAGTGCAACGCTTTAGTACGTCCTTTACTCCTTGACCACAAAACAACTCAACAACTGAACGGCTTTCTCGTGAACACGTCTCTTCACATTCACCACCCAACGGGAGATCTCACAAAAATGTTGAAATACGTTTCACCTATCATGGCGTGACTATTAATCAGCACAACTCTCCACTAATCACAACTAGGAGAAACTAATCTCACATACTCTACCAAAAATCGACGAAACAACCATTTTCCACGCATGCCTATAATCTTCTCAGAATACCATCCTAAACGACTCAGAACTACTTTGAACACATGTGTGCGTGAGCAGATCTCATCACACTCTCTACAGCGGTGGAAATATTTATTGCATCACCATGACTTACTTCTTCTTGCAGCAGTCTGCTTCATGTTATACCAGTCCCATTGTTGCTAAACCTTGTTGACATTTTCTTACCTTAATAATCTGACTTCTTCACGCATGTTTTTCAACAATACACAACTTCGTCGTTGTCGTTTGGTTTTACAATGAAACCAGTGTTTATGTTGCCATTTTGAGTTGCGACTTTGCAGTGAGAAGATGGGCAGGTCAGTTGAATTAACGCCATAAAAGAAAGCTGCTACACAGGTTGTCTGTACTTCATCAATGGCACTGTCAAGGCAGATCTCTACGTAAGCATCCTTCAAAGGAAGCTTATGTCAACCACTAGAGAACAGTTTTCAACTTCTCCCATGGCATCTTTCAGGATACCTCAGCTCCTTGCCATACGTCTTTCAATGTCACTCCTATGGCTAATATTTGTACCAAGCACGAAGTAGATTACTTTCTCGTTTAATTATGACGTACTTCTACCTCTCAGGCAAATTCTTTCCTTCAACAAAAAGGGGTTAGAGTATTAGAGTTGCCTGGAAACAGCCCTGATCTCAATCCTATTGAGAACTGTTGGAAGGTTATGGGAAATGCTGTCACCAAACAGAAGCCACGGAATAAGGGGGAGCTGTTGGATACGCTTGTACGTGTGTGTGGTTTCATGAACTGAGTGAGGAGTACATTAAAAAGTTAATTCTTTCAATGCCTTCACGATGACAAGCACTTATTAAGGCGCGTGGTGTAGCAACAAAGTATTAAATGCAAGAGTGCGTTCATATGAGGCAATACAAACACTAAAATCTATCAGTGTTTCGTTACAACATTAATATGCAGTTTTTCTTTCGACATTAGTATTCATATTTCAGAATAGATGACATATCGACTTAAACTCATTTTTGAAGAAAGTGTTAAATCATAAAAAACGTTTTTATAGAAACAAAAGAATAAAAACAAATTGACAAATTATTGTGTACATAAATTTATGGTAGAACTCAAGAGAAATCAGGCAACTTTAGCTAAGTTATTCAATGATGATAACAAAAATTAACTCTAAGAGGTGATGCAATAAATATTTCCACCACTGCAGATAATCTCTCTCGAAGCTCGCTACCGGAATGGTACTCGGATACTGCCCGGAAACTACTACTGAAATTCTAAAACGACGAGCCAAGGACCATTCTGTGCCAACATACATATCACGCTAGTCCTCTCTTCAACAAGAAACGTTTCCTCTTTGCAGTCGCCGGCAAAGACTCGTGCTCGTTCGTTATCTCCGCCGCACGCCTCGGCTGCTCGCTGTTACCTGGCTGACTTCACAGGACACAGCTTTTCTCGACCATCGAGTGTCACCTGTCTAAAACATTTGAACGGCGTAATCTCTTCATTCTTCTAGCACATAAAAATAAGCTGAGGCGATGCAAACAAGCGATGCACTTCTTTCGGGCTGAAAAGGCTTTGGCGCATTATAAGGGGCTTTAATGTCTTCGCGCTGCCGCCGTCTCTGGGAGCGCAGTGGCGACTGTCTCTCCCACGAGAGACAGAGAGAGAGAGAGAGAGAGAGAGAGAGAGATGTTTTTTATCGACGTGTGCCGGCGGCGCGCGTGGAGGCGGCGTTGCCGATCCTTCAGCGTCACTCCATCCCATAACTGCATCGAAATTATCGCACATTTCGGTAACGGGTGGTACGTATCTGCAATCGACAATTTGAAATCCGTTTATCGGTGTCTCTGCTGTGGTCTATCCAACTTAATCTCTTAATTAGAAGCAAAGTAAGAGCAACACGAAAAGTGTTACTATTAAAAAGTAAATAATCTTTTTGGAGCTGATGGCGCTCAAATATTCCAGTTTTATTCATCCATTATTCGAAAATAATACTTAGGGACTTGCAAGAAACTTCACATGTATCTTCAAACTTTTACGAAACTTTTCCTCGCTGATAGCACAGGGAAACATTTTATCACTTAAATTTACGGTCTTCTTGTGGGCAACTTCAGAATCTAAAAGTTACATTTTTTATTCCTTTACTACTAACACTCTGCAGGCAGTGTTTACACGTATCACTGACTGCACCTGCAAAACTGTAACACCGGGCGGCACGCACGTAGCTCACGGAGGGTACGGCGTCACAGGCACTTGGGCCAATCACAATCTACCTTCTGCCTACATCGGCGTGCAGTAAAACTTATACAATCGGGGGTGACGTTCTAATTTATCACTTCTTCAGCACTAATGCACTAATGCCACCGGCAACACATTTTGCAGGCAGTATCTACATATATAACAGAATCCTTCTGCAACATACAACTGAACATCAAATACTTCGATGGAGATGATGTCAGAAATAGGAAGATGTGTCGAAAACGCGGTCCCGCTTAAAATGCAACGCAAGTTACTTGTGCTATTAAGATCCAGTATTTCGTAATAAAAGCACGTACCGGCTCCCAATAAACTTTAAGCATTATTTGCAAGATACCTCGTGTGGGAGGGAGAAAGAGGTGTGAATTTTATTTGAACTCTATAAATGAAATGCAAGGAGCGCTGTTCAACATGTAAGTGGTTTATTCAGTAAAACTGCGTTAAACTGCATATGCAATAATTATTGAAATTTTATCAAATTCATTTAACAGTCACTCACAAATTATTCAAATAATGATAAACAAAAATAAAAAAAAATGGTTCGGCAGATACTGGAGAAAGTATCAAATAAAAACAAATAGAATAGAATTGGCACCGACAGCTGACAACAAGTGAAATATGAGGTGCCTGCCCTGGTATTTGGTTTTTAACATGAGCATTGTATGACTTAATTCTAATTTAACATATACATAAATTAGTAGTGTCTTCATGATCATCTAACACATTGAAAAGAATTTGAAAGAAGAATGCACAGCTAGGAAGGGGGACATTTTCTGTATTACCATGTTCATAGCGTGGTCGCCGTGGCGGTGGAGTCGGCCGATTGCGTGCGGCTGCATCGAGACTGCCGGCGACGTAGCCGATAGCGTCTAACGCGCCCTACGCTGAAAATTGTGGCCGAAACCTGCTACTGGAAGTCATCATTACTGGACGACGGTATGCGTCCATCTTCAGGTGCAAACCTATGTGTAACTGCTCAAAACTGTTCTAACACGCAGTAAAACAAAATGTGATCCAGAGTTAAGCTCTCGATAACGCTCGCAGTGAGTGAAGCTCGCCTACTCGGAGGATGCTGTTTGCGACGAATGCAAAGTGCATCGTCCCGTGACAAGCGATAAGAGAATCCTTGCGACGTATCGGAAGCAGTGAACTCCTGCCTCCTCACAGGGGAACCTCCCCATGGCACCCCCCTCACGTTTAGTTATAAGTTAGCACAGTGGATAGGCCTCGAAAACTGAACACACATCAATCGAGAAAACAGGAAGAAGTTGTGAGGAACTATGGAAAAAATGAGCAAAATATACACTCAGTAGTCCATACTTAAGATAGGCAACATCAAGGATAGTGTGAGCTCAGGAGCGCCGTGGTCCCGTGGTTAGTGTGAGCAGCTGCCGAACGAGAGGTCCTCGGTTCAAGTCTTCCCTCGAGTGAAAAGTTTACTTCCTTTATTTTCGCAAAGTTATGATCTATCCGTTCGTTCAATGACGTCTCTGTTCACTGTAATAAGTTTAGTGCCTGTGTTTTGCAACCGCACCGCAAAGCCGTGCGATTAGTACACGAAAGGACGTGCCTCTCCAATGGGAAACGAAAACATTTGATCGCAAGGTCATAGGTCAACCGATTCCTCCACAGGAAAACACGTCTGATATATTCTACACGGCATGTGCGTCACATGACAGGAATATGTTGTCGACCCACCTAACTTGTACACTTGGGAAATGGGTAAAAAGATTCTTCTACCTTGCCCGATTTAGGTTTTCTTCTGGATGTGATAATCACTCCCAAAAAAGTGATGAAAACAAAAGAGTTTGTCACATAAACTGCAAGAAATCAATGTAACAGTTTCACAGTCGCACAGTTTTCCCTCTGCTCTGTCAAAACATATGTTTTTAACGTTTTCAAATTTTTCCGTGTGTAGACCGTCAAATCCTGCAAATGTCCAAGCAAATCTGGACATGTCCTGGAATTTTGGAGAGTGAAGCTGATTATGTGTGTGTGCTTGAACTTTGATAATTGTCTGAAAATAAAAAATTAAAGTTTTCACTCGAGGAAATACTTCAACTACGGACCTCTCTTTCCGCAGCTCCTCACGCTACACCAATGTTGCCTATCTTGCCATGGACTACTCAGCTTGTATATTTTGCTTATTTTTTCCACAGTTCCACTCAACTTCTTGCTGTTTTCTCGGCTGATCTGTGTTCAGTTTTTCGAGGCCTATCCACTGTGCCAACTTATAACTAAATGTGAGGGGGGTGCGATGGGGAGGTTCCCTTGTGACTTTATGGTTTCCGCTGCCTCGGGCACACGTGCGAATGTCCACGGCTTCCCTCGGCAGCGCCTTCGGCTGTCGCTAACGCTCTGCGGTCCTGCCCTCTGTGAGGCGTGCAGACATGGCCGCCCTACCTGTGTCCACCTGGTCGCCCGGCTTCCCAGCTGGGAACGCCTCAGAAGAATTCCTCTCGTGCACAAAGGGTACCAAGTTTGCAAAGAGGGGAATCGTAGCCCTTTACCGATGCAATAACTCACCTCCATCACATTTCATATATTGGAAGAAACTAATGACTGATTTTAAAAGCAATTATCTCCTTTAATTATAAACATGAAAAGCTTTGACGCTTTTCAGATTCTGATCTTTTTCTATACTTTTGCTCGCTTACATGCTTGTGTTCAGGACTGCTGCAGTCCAGAGTCGGCATACTTTCCTCGCTACCTTCTCCACATCGTAGTGCTACTGGTTTTTAATTTTCGTTACAAACAATTCGTAAAAATTAATTAAGGTTAATGAAATTGTACAAAAACTGGTATGCCATGCTGCTCTGGAGCGTCGGGAACACAACTGGCAGCGGACGGCCGCGAACACAACTGCTGCTGAGCGCGTCCCCAGCAGGTACCAAGGGCCTGCGAGCGCTGCTGCTCGCCGCCACACCCACACCCACACCCGCCAGCTGTGCAAGTAGCCAGCCTGTCCCTGTTTTTCACTCTTGTGGTTCGTCGTACTAAAAACTCAATGTACAAGGGATAAACGTGAGAGCGCTAACTCTGGCAGGGCTGAAAATTATCTCTCGCCAAATGTACATCTACATCTACATCCATACTCCGCAAGCCACCTGACGGTGTGTGGCGGAGGCTACTTTGAGTACCTCTATCGGTTCTCCCTTCTATTCCAGTCTCGTGTTGTTCGTGGAAAGAAAGATTGTCGGTATGCCTCTGTGTGGGCTCTAATCTCTCTGATTTTATCCTCACGGTCTCTTCGCGAGATATAAGGAGGAGGGAGCAATATACTGCTCGACTCCTCGGTGAAGGTATGTTCTCGAAACTTCGACAAAAGGCCGTACCGAGCTACTGAGCGTCTCTCCTGCAGAGTCTTCCACTGGAGTTTATCTGTCATCTCCGTAACGCTTTCGCGATTACTAAACGATCCTGTAACGAAGCGCGCTGCTCTCCGTTGGATCTTCTCTATCTCTTCTATCAACCCTATCTGGTACGGATCCCACACTGCTGAGCAATTTTGGAGCAGTGGGCGAACAAGCGTACTGTAACCTACTTCCTTTGTTTTCGGATTGCATTTCCTTAGGATTCTTCCAATGAATCTCTGTCTGGCATCTGCTTTACCGAAGATCAACTTTATATGATCATTCCATTTTAAATCAATCCTAATCCGTACTTCCAGATAATTTATGGAATTAACTGCTTTCAGTTGCTGACCTGCTATATTGTAGCTAAATGATAAGGAATCTTTCTTTCTAAGTATTGGCAGCACATTACAATTTTCTACATTGAGATTCAATTGCACCTGCACCATGCGTCAATTCGCTGCAGATCCTCCTGCATTTCAGTGCAATTTTCCATTGTTACAACCTCTCGATACACTACAGAATCATCTGCAAAAAGCCTCAGTGAACTTCCGATGTCATCCACAAGGTCTTTGTGTATATTGTGAACAGCAACGGTCCTACGACACTCCCCTGCGTCACACCTGAAATCACTCTTACTTCGGAAGACTTCTCTCCATTGAGATTGACATGCTGCGTTCGGTTACGTAGAAACTCTTCAATCCAATCACACAATTGGTCTGATAGTCCGTATGGTGTTACTTTGTTCATTAAACGACTGTGGGGAACTGTATCGAACGCCTTGCGGAGGTCGAGAAACACGGCATCTACCTGGGAACCCGTGTCTATGGCCCTCTGAGTCTCGGGGACGAATAGGGCGAGTATGTTCCCCCAAACTGCGTCAACATCTCTTCAGTTCTTAAGACTTTGTCTTTTTCTCAAGATACACTCCTGGAAATTGAAATAAGAACACCGTGAATTCATTGTCCCAGGAATGGGAAACTTTATTGACACATTCCTGGGGTCAGATGCATCACATGATCACACTGACGGAACCACAGGCACATAGATACAGGCAACAGAGCATGCACAATGTCGGCGCTAGTACAGTGTATATCCAGCTTTCGCAGCAATGCAGGCTGCTATTCTCCCATGGAGACGATCGTAGAGATGCTGGATGTAGTCCTGTGGAACGGCTTGCCATGTCATTTCCACCTGGCGCCTCAGTTGGACCAGCGTTCGTGCTGGACGTGCAGACCGCGTGAGACGACGCTTCATCCAGTCCCAAACATGCTCAATGGGGGACAGATCCGGAGATCTTGCTGGCCAGGGTAGTTGACTTACACCTTCTAGAGCACGTTGGGTGGCACGGGATACATGCCGACGTGCATTGTCCTGTTGGAACAGCAAGTTCCCTTGCCGGTCTAGGAATGGTAGAACAATGGGTTCCATGACGGTTTGGATGTACCGTGCACTATTCAGTGTCCCCTCGACGATCACCAGAGGTGTACGGCCAGTGTAGGAGATCGCTCCCCACACCATGATGCCGGGTGTTGGCCCTGTGTGCCTCGGTCGTATGCAGTCCTGATTGTGGCGCTCACCTGCACGGCGCCAAACAAGCATTCGACCATCATTGGCACCAAGGCAGAAGCGACCCTCATCGCTGAAGACGACACGTCTCCATTCGTCCCTGCATTCACACCTGTCGCGACACCACTGGAGGCGGGCTGCACGATGTTGGGGCGTGAGCGGAAGACGGCCTAACGGTGTGCGGGACCGTAGCCCAGCTTCACGGAGACGGTTGCGAATGGTCCTCGCCGATACCCCAGGAGCAACAGTGTCCCTAATTTGCTGGGAAGTGGCGGTGCGGTCCCCTACGGCACTGCGTAGGATCCTACGGTCTTGGCGTCGCTGCGGTCCGGTCCCAGGTCGACGGGCACGTGCACCTTCCGCCGACCACTGGCGACAACATCGATGTACTGTGGAGACCTCACGCCCCACGTGTTGAGCAATTCGGCGGTACGTCCACCCGGCCTCCCGCATGCCCACTATACGCCCTCGCTCAAAGTCCGTCAACTGCACATACGGTTCACGTCCACGCTGTCGCGGCATGCTACCAGTGTTAAAGACTGCGATGGAGCTCCGTATGCCACGGCAAACTGTCTGACACTGACGGCGGCGGTGCACAAATGCTGCGCAGCTAGCGCCATTCGACGGCCAACACCGCGGTTCCTGGTGTGTCCGCTGTGCCGTGCGTGTGATCATTGCTTGTACAGCCCTCTCGCAGTGTCCGGAGCAAGTATGGTGGGTCTGACATACCGGTGTCAATGTGTTCTTTTTTCCATTTCCAGGAGTGTAGGAAGTTTCGTCCAGTCATCACCCATTTGTTGTAGATGCTTTGGCAATTTTGACGTAAGATGTATCAGAGACGGAGTTTTTATCCTTTCGTCATCTTGAGAGAGCTCGCAATGACAATAAATCATTATAAAAGTTGTGTCCCTTTGTAAGACGGCAGCCTGTTGGAAAGGGGAGACACGCTTTATCCGGTCACAAACACGAAACCGCCGTCTCACAGGCGGCGCCTAAGATCGGATCATACCAGATTCGTGTCGGCAGCTGAAGTCAGCTCGACAGAAGCTCCACAGATGGGTTTGTCTCTGGACCTCCGCGTGGCTTAAAGAGGTTGGGACGTCCTGCCCGACCACGTTAAATTTACTGACTCGGGTTCCCTGTATTTCGGGAACCACTGTAGCCATTGACACGAAACTGTTACAGGACATTAAACTCTATGTCGAGTCTACTGAAATACAATAATTGCATTTCAGTAACTGCTTTCGGAAATACAATTGCTTTTTTGGACGCTATTCTAAGCAATTCTAATTATACATAACATTAAGTTCTTTTATTAGACTCAGGATATGTATGTTATTGTCCCCTGAAAATTTGATTTCTCTACTCGAAGTGCTTTGAGATTTAGGGAAAATGCAACAGAAAATGTAAATAGTCAGGAATGGCTTCTAAAGTCTCGAAAGACTTTAACTCGCTTAATACATGCTTAATTTTTATTTTTAGTCCCTCAGAAGCATCCTGCACCGTACTGTACGTCACCCTCTTGATCTCTTTCCGAGTTGTTTCTTTTCTTTTTCTCTGTACTCCTTCGTCGCCCACTGTGCCACATACCCAGCTTTATCAATGCGACCCTTGTCCGTCCGTTCAAGTTCTCTGATGCACTTTGCTCCACGATCAATTCCCACATCTTGTAGCACCTTCACCTTACCAATGTTGCCATCACTAAAAGCAATAACAGCATCACTGACCCCTCCCCCCCCCCCCCCCCACTTTAGTGTTTTCATTCCAACAAAAACATTTTGTGGCAAGAGTCCATATAGTATTATTAAACGACTCGTTCAGATTTTGAACCTGACGGTGCAGACACTTCTTCAGTAATTCAGGATTTGCCAGGTCCCTGTAAATAGGTTTTATGATACCCATGACTGCTGCTGGGATAGAATGTTTATGGCTGCAGGAACTGTTTGAGTACCGGGCAGTGCGGCAACAGCACCGTCAATCGGGTCAGGATGCCAAAGGCGGTGTACCGGTTTTTCATCAGTTGACAGGCTGTTCAAGAAGGTAGTCCACACTGCCTGCTTCATTTTCAGCTAATCATCAGTATTACTTCTAATCGTCATCCCATAATACTGCCCTACTTGATCAATCATTTTGTCTGTCAGCCTGCCTCTTTTATTTTACCATAAGATAGTTTCTTGCCTCTCCAACTTCGTTTCAACGTGAACACGGTCCCCACCCTCTTCCGGACATGACCTTTATGACACAGTAATACACAGCCTTACTGATATTATTAGATCTTGAAGTAGAGTACGTAAAAATTTTAACATTTTCAACTGCTGTAGATTATATTTAAAAAATACTCCCCATGAGTTTATAAGGGGTAGAGATATCACTTTATTCGGAAAATTGCAAATTTTGAGATAAAAATTCGAAAAAGTGGAAAAAATTTTCCGTACAAACTCCCCTTAAACTACACCGGCCGGCAAGGTAACCGCTTAACAGCTTAGAGGCCATTTCGTATCTCATGGCAGCTTTTCGCGTCCAGTGCAAAGTTTAAAGCTTACCGCAGAATTAATAAGCATTGAACTATGTGTTACTGAAGAGCCAGTACGCTTGTTCGAAGCGGAAAAGAAGCGCCTTCTATATCCCCATTAGTGCACAGGTACTCGTAAGTTAAATGTTATAAATAATTACTTAACAGTAAAAGTGAATATCTCGGAAACGTTTTATGTGGTTGCAACAAACGAAGTGTTTATGGATACATCTCGTAGAACTGTATCGGTCTGTGCAGTCGATTCACTGAAGTTATTCATATATCTAAATGAGGCCGAAAAGCGGATTTTGAGCAATTAAAAACAGCTTTCCTTACAAAATAAATAAATATTGGTAGTATATATATATATGTAGCAAATTAAGAATATATATATCAAATTAATGAAAATTTTAAATTGTTTATATATATATATATATATATATATATATATATATATATATATATATCAAATTAATGAAAATTTTAAATTGTTAATATATATATATATTCTTAATTTGCTACATATATATTGTTTCTTAATATTTACAATTATAAATACAAAAACAGAGGAGAACCATAAAAATTGTTTCTACATAAACTACAGTAGATAAGAGAAAAATAACAGCACAATATTTCTCGGGAAATTTCCCTGTGATGTGATGTATCATATGTGTATAGAAGGTCAAAATTAAGATGTTCAGCAGTTTTCACATTTAGTAGCTTAACTGACTCCAGTGGTGCTTGGCCGAGGTTTGCTGGGTGAGCAGCGACCATCTGGAGAAGACTCCAGGTTCGGACGCCGCTGGAGGCGGCCAGGCTGAGCTAACCTGTGCTAGGGGAGAGTTTTACGTGACGAGCGATGAAACAGCCGCTCGTCGTTGTTGTTGTTGTCTTCAGTCCTGAGACTGGTTTGATGCAGCTCTCCATGCTAACCTATTCTGTGCAAGCTTCTTCATCTCCCAGTACCTACTGCAACCTACATCCTTCTGAATCTGCTTAGTGTATTCATCTCTTGGTCTCACTCTACGATTTTTACCCTCCACGCTGCCCTCCAACGCTAAATTTCTGATCCCTTGATGCCTCAAAACATGTCCTACCAACCGATCCCTTCTTTTGGTCAAGTTGTGCAACAAACTCCTCTCCTCCCCAATCCTATTCAATACCTCCTCATTAGTTACGTGATCTATCCACCTTATCTTCAGTATTCTTCTGTAGCACCACATTTCGAAAGCTTCTATTCTCTTCTTGTCCAAACTAGTTATCGTCCATGTTTCACTTCCATACATGGCTACACTCCAAACAAATACTTTCATAAACGACTTCATGACACTTAAATCTATATTCGATGTTAACAAATTTCTCTTCTTCAGAAACGCTTTCCTTGCCATTGCCAGTCTACATTTTATATCCTCTCTACTTCGACCATCATCAGTTATTTTACTTCCTAAATAGCAAAACTCCTTTACTACTTTAAGTGTCTCATTTCCTAATCTAATTCCCTCAGCATCAACCGATTTAATTTGACTACATTCCATTATCCTCGTTTTGCTTTTGTTGATGTTCATCTTATATCCTCCTTTCAAGACACTGTCCATTCCGTTCAACTGCTCTTCCAAGTCCTTTGCCGTCTCTGACAGAATTACAATGTCATCGGCGAACCTCAAAGTTTTTACTTCGTCTCCATGAATTTTAATACCTACTCCAAATTTTTCTTTTGTTTCCTTTACTGCTTGCTCAATATACAGATTGAATAACATCGGGGAGAGGCTACAACCCTGTCTCACTCCTTTCCCAACCACTGCTTCCCTTTCATGCCCCTCGACTTTTATGACTGCCATCTGGTTTCTGTACAAATTGTAAATAGCCTTTCGCTCCCTGTATTTTACCCCTGCCACCTTTAGAATTTGAAAAAGAGTATTCCAGTCAACATTGTGAAAAGCTTTCTCTAAGTCTACAAATGCTAGAAACGTAGGTTTGCCTTTTCTTAATCTTCATTCTAAGATAAGTCGTAAGGTCAGTATTGCCTCACGTGTTCCAACATTTCGACGGAATCCAAACTGATCCTCCCCGAGGTCCGCATCTACCAGTTTTTCCATTCGTCTGTAAAGAATTCGCGTTAGTATTTTGCAGCTGTGACTTATTAAACTGATAGTTCGGTAATTTTCACATCTGTCAGCACCTGCTTTCTTTGGGATTGGAATTATTATATTCTTCTTGAAGTCTGAGGGTATTTCGCCTGTCTCATAAATCTTGCTCACCAGATGGTAGAGTTTTGTCAGGACTGGTTGTCCCAAGGCCGTCAGTAGTTCTAATGGAATGTTGTCTACTCCGGGGGCCTTGTTTCGACTCAGGTCTTTCAGTGCTCTGTCAAACTCTTCACGCAGTATCGTACCTCCCATTTTGTCTTCATCTACATCCTCTTCTATTTCCATAATATTGTCCTCAAGTACATCACCCTTGTATAAACCTTCTATATACTCCTTCCACCTTTCTGCCTTTCCTTCTTTGCTTAGAACTGGGTTGCCATCTGAGCTCTTGATATTCATACACGTGCTTCTCTTCTCTCCAAAGGTCTCTTTAATTTTCCTGTAGGCAGTATCTATCTTACCCCTAGTGAGATAAGCTTCTACATCCTTACATTTGTCCTCTAGCCATCCCTGCTTAGCCATTTTGCACTTCCTGTCGATCTCATTTTTGAGACGTCTGTACTCCTTTTTGCCTGCTTCATTTACTGAATTTTTATATTTTCTCCTTTCGTCAATTAAATTCAATATTTCTTCTGTTACCCAAGGATTTCTAGCAGCCCTCGTGTTTTTACCTACTTTATCCTCTGCTGCCTTCACTACTTCATCCCTCAGAGCTACCCATTCTTCTTCTACGGTATTTCTTTCCCCTATTCCTGTCAATTGTCCCCTTATGCTCTCCCTGAAACTCTGTACAACTTCTGGTTCTTTCAGTTTATCCAGGTCCCATCTCCTTAATTTCCCACATTTTTGCAGGTTCTTCTGTTTTAATCTACAGGTCATAACCAATAGATTGTGGTCCGAGTCCACATCTGCCCCTGGAAATGTCTTACAACTTAAAACCTGGTTCCTAAATCTCTGTCTTACCATTATATAATCTATTTGATACCTTTTAGTATCTCCAGGGTTCTTCCACGTATACAACCTTCTTTCATGATTCTTAAACCAAGTGTTAGCTATGATTAAGTTGTGCTCTGTGCAAAATTCTACTAGGCGGCTTCCTCTTTCATTTCTTAGCCCCAATCCATATTCACCTACTACGTTTCCTTCTCTCCCTTTTTCTACTGCCGAATTCCAGTCACCCATTACTATTAAATTTTCGTCTCCCTTCACTATCTGAACAATTTCTTTTATTTCATCGTACATTTCTTCAATTTCTTCATCATCTGCAGAGCTAGTTGGCATATAAACTTGTACTACTGTAGTAGGTGTGGGCTTCGTATCTATCTTGGCCACAATAATGCGTTCACTACAGCCGCTCGTCCACGTGTGTGAATCATTCGAGACTCCCTAGTTTCGGACACAGATATTTTTCGGCTTCTGATGAACTTGTTACTTTACAGGTTGCGTGTGATACAAAAAGCACTTACAAGATTTGGTGTGTAGCCATTGTGGAATTTATAGTTTGATATACTGCGGAACATTAATGGTTTTCTAAAGATAAATCACACAGTTAGCTCGCCGGCAGGTGTAGCCGAGCGGTTCTAGGCGCTTCAGTCTGGAACGGCGCAACCGCAATGGTCGCCGGTTCGAATCCTGCCTTTGGCATTGATGTGTGAGACGTCCTTAGGTTCGTTGGTTTAAGTAGTTCTAAGTTCTAGGGGACTGATGATCTCAGAAGTCCCATAATGCTCAGAGCCATTTGAACCATTTTGAACACAGTTAGCTGTTGTTTACTCAACAACCTCCAAGATCTTAAGAAACTCGGTCAGGCTCTGAAATTAATTTATTGCGAACTGTGACTATGGATTTTTCTATGTTCTTATTGGGAATAAACTCGAATTTTTGAAACTTTAAAAAATACGTCAGTGTGTACGTGACTGTCGCATAGCAAATCGTGGCTGCGTTTACATTACATACTTTTGTGGAACAGCGGGTACATCGCGACGAATGTGAGTTGGCCTCCCACACACGAGATGCAGCCACACTTACAAGCCCAATCACATTTACGGAGGCCCATTTGAGTATCTGTGCTGTGTATTGTGTGCGTAAATCTTTTCGTGTAGTGGCTGGTGGGGGCTCACAGCTGATACACAACTTGTGAACTATGCAGATATTTGATTTTCGGCGAGTTGATGAGAGAGGTTGTTTCATTTCGTCACCCACGCCACTTACACATTCCCATACAACTCGAACGGTCGCACCTTTTTCAGTTCAAAACATCCCGTCTACGTGGAATCCCTACGTCTTCGTCAAAAGTCACTATATACCTATGGTTTCTGAACTGCTTTCAGAATTTCAACTCTTGGATACATTTGGCTTTCAGGTAGAAACTTTTATCAGTTCTTGGAGTCAGTGTCGATAAATTCATTGGCCACGGCGTAACGGCCGGTCCATGCAGGAAAGCAACATTTCCTTGTATCTTCTACCATCTTTTCGTGCAAGTCAATCATGACAACTTTAACATTATGGAAATATTTATTTAAATTTGTTAATTTTGGTAAAACTATGGCCAAAAATAACATCGTTAATTCTCTATTTAGGAGAGCATTTAAACACAATGAATTTTCATGGCACTTTTCTTTTTCTCTTCCCAAAAACCACTCATATATTGACTGTTTCTTCTTCCTCTCTTCTGTCCACTTCTTCCCTGGTTTCTTCTTTTGGTGTCTCCTCGAATATGTTTCCTGACTTTTTCTCTGTGATTTTCTGTTACTTCTCCTGTGAAGATATTTAGTTTCTTGAGGTCTTCTATAGTTTCCTTTGCCCAGTTTTCATCGTATTACTCATCATTATGTTAAAAATCTTCTTGGTCAGCCTATTTTCGTTCATCCTATAAATGTGCCCATAGAATTTAGCCCTTCTTTTTATAATGTTGTCTGTAGTTGTCTCTCTGTGTGTGTACAGTTGTTTATCGGCCTTTTTATCCAGATCCCGTGTCTCTTAACTAGCCCATAGATCTTTCTCGGGATTTTCCTCTCTTACTTTTCCATTTCCTTGATTTTCGTTCTTCTCCAGATTACTGTCGTTTCTGAGACATACATGGCTTTTCATACACTGTTTTGTAATGTCTGAATTTGGCATTAAGGGAAATACGTTTTTGATGTAATGGTTCCACGTTGAGTCTGTAAGCTTTTTGTATCTTTGCAACTCTTTCTTCATTGGCTATCGAATTTAGTCCTGTTCTCTCTACAATCTCTCCCGGGTATTTGTAGCTTCCTACTTGTGCTATCTTTCCATACTTCGTTACCAATGGGTTTCTGTCTGTGGATTTTGTGTCCAATTGCTGGTTTCTTTCATACCAAGTTTGTAGTCCTGTTCTGGCTGCGATTTCATTTGGTGTCTCTAGGGCTTCTTTTCTGTCATTTTTTATGATGGCTACATCATCGGCGAAGGCCATGCATTTTATGGTGACTGTTCTGTCCTTGTCTCCCCACCTTTACGCCATTGACTCCTTTGCCCCACGTCCTGATTATTGTCTCTAAAACTGCGTTAAATGAAGTGGGCGGCAGCCCGTCTCCCTGTCTCACTGCTGTCCTCATTTCGAATGGATCCGAGACTCTCATGAACTTCGCCTTGAATATTGTATTTGTTAATGTTTTCTGGACTAGTTATCTGGTCTTGTCCACCTTCATTTCTTCCAGTGTACTGAAAGGTGTTTCTTTGTCTATGGAATCGTAGGCCTTCTTAAAATCTTATAGTAGTATCAGAATGAGATTTTCACTCTGTGGCGGAATGTGCGCTGATATGAAACTTCCTGGCAGGTTCGCAGGAGAGCTTCTGTGAAGTTTGGAAAGTACGAGACGAGTTGACGAGGTACTGGCGGAAGTACAGCTGTGAGGACGGGGCGTGAGTGGTGCTCGGGTGGCTCAGTGGATGCAGCTTTTGCCGGCGAAAGGCAAAGGTCCCGAGTTCGAGTCTCGGTCGGTCACACGGTTTTAATCTGCCAGGAACGTTGTAGTGGTGTTTCTGGACTTTCTCGTTAATATTGTCTCAGACACTAGACCTGTTCACTGAACGGACTTCCCTTCATGAACTCTGCTTGGCACTCTCCGATACGTGTATCTGAGGTTTTACGCGATTTAACAGAGCTTTGGATAGAAATTTGCATGTGGCAGGCAGTAACGAAATTCCTCTTAGTTATTAGAGTACGTTTTGTCTCTATTCTGGTGAAGGGGGTGCATTAGAGCTGTCTTCCATTCTTGTGGGAGCTTTTGTTTCCCAGATGTTTTTCTACTATTCTGTGTGTTTTGGGTGTAATGTTTTCATGGTCTTCCATATTTCTGCAATCAGTCCATCTTCTCCAGGTGCTCTGTTACTTTTCAATCATCTTATTTTTACTATTTATTCGTGTGTTGGAGGTTCAGAGTCCTGGTTAGGTTCTGGTTTTGTGAAGTGTAACCACTGTTTTGGTTCATTGTTGTTGAGTAATGTCAAAGTGCCGAGCTAATACTAAACTTTTTCTTCGTATTTGTCTCCAGTGTTCCATCTTGTCTTTTCAAGCATAAACTTGGAGGCTGATATCCAGTCATATTTTTTCGGAATATTCTGTAGAAATTACGTGTGTTGTTTCTGGTGAAGTCGTTTTCTATCTCCTTCAACCTGCTGTTTTCGTAACCTCTTTTTTTTTCTCTGCGGATTATTTTTGAAGTGTTTTTCTGTATCCCGTTTAATTCTTGTCTTTTTTCTTGTGTTCTATGGCTGTTAAATTTTTTCCGGGCTTGTATTCTCTCATGTCATGTCACACCATCGATGTTTCCTTTTCCTCGGTGGTTGCCCCAACTTTATCAGTTCACATTTTTTTTCTAACAGTTCCGTCCAGTCGTTGCTGTTTTTCGAGATTTCTTCTACTATTTCTTTCTTGTTTAGTTGCAGGTACTCTCGATCTGTTCTGAAAGATCTGTTGGTTCTCTTGATTCGTCTATTGGGTATACATTTTGCTTTGGTTTCGAGGTGATGATAAGACTCCTAGCTCTTACGCACATTATGTCTCTTGCGTTTTTCATGGATGTTGCTACGTGGTCTATCTGAAATTCTCTTAGACCGTTATGGGGATTTCCGACTTACTAGTTTTCTGTGTGGTTTCTGGAATTGCGTTGACATGACTTTCAGCTTAAAATTCCTGTTGAAATTTATCGCATTCTCAATTTTGTTCTCTTGTGGGCCGTGTGTTTCCCTGTCGTGTCTCGGCATTTTCTTTCTTGCCTAACTGGGCATTGAAATCCCCTGGTAACTCTTTTACGTGATTATTGGGATTTTGCTCGTAGTTTCATCCACATCATCCCAGAATTCCTCTCTAATCTCTGGGTGGTCCTTTTTATAATTATTTGTGCGGGCACGTGCACAATTAGTGTGTAGGCTTTGTTTCCAGATACTATCGTGAGTAATTGATTTTTTTTCGATTTTGGGGTGAAATGTATTGCAGATTTCAGCATCGATTTATGTACTACAAATCCTGTTCTGAAGAGTGAGATTACTTCCTGGAATGATTACGGCTGGTTTCCCCTTACATATCGTGCAATTTTCCGAAGCAAAGTGGTTGTCATCTGCGAATCGCATTTCCTGTGTTGTCATAATTTTGATGTTGAATTTATCCACGGTGTTTCAGTTTACGTGGCTTCAGTAGTATGTGTTGTTTCGCTGTAAAATATTCATGTGTTCAGAGTTTTTGAGAAGCTCCGGTTCTTCGCTTCATGACATGCCTGAGCCCCTGGAATCCGATGATCAGGTCTGTTACCAAGTCTGACTGGTATAACGGTACTTTGCGGGCAGGCGTGTCAATTGGCATCATATTAATTAAGATGGGGGATAAATAGACTTTATTTTGGAAGAATGGTGAAACGCATGTGCGCGGAACATTAATAGAATCTTATCCTTGGACGGTTGCGGGGGTAACTGGTACAAACAACGCGCCAGCATAAAAAATAGTTCGCTTGTTAACTACCAGATATTAATTAACGGGGACCTAAAATACTAAAAAAGGATAGGATCATCACCTCCAATCCCGATTCATATTTCATATTTAATTAGTGGAAAGAGAAGTGTTAATAAACAAACTACATTTCAATTTTATCCACGATTTAGACTTCATTGCGTAGTCTTGACTACATAATAAACAATATCTGTGGAAGTTGTATGCAGTGTATCGTTATAATATTTAGCCAACCACTTTTGTGGGACACCAAACATGTAAATGCATGAAATCGAATTAAGTGTCAAAGGAATAGAAAAGCAACTGGAATCACTCAACAGAGGAAAGTCCACTGGACTTGACGTGATACCAATTCGATTCTACACAGAGTACGCGACGGAACTTGCCCCCCTTCTAACAGCCGTGTACCGCAAGTCTCTAGAGGAACGGAAGGTTCCAAATGATTGCAAAAGAGCACAGGTAGTCCCAGTCTTCAAGAAGGGTCGTAGGGCAGATGCGCAAAACTATAGGCCTATATCTCTGGTGTCGATCTGTTGTAGAATTTTAGAACATGTTTTTTCATCGCGTATCATGTCGTTTTTGGAAACCCAGAATCTACTCTGTAGGAATCAACATGGATTCCGGAAACAGCGGTCGTGTGAGAAGCAACTCGCTTTATTTCTTCATGAGACCCAGAAAATATTAAATACAGGCTCCCAGGTAGATGCTATTTTCCTTGACTTCCGGAAACAAAGCAAGAGCCTACGCAATATCAGACCAGCTGTGTGGCTGGATTGAAGAGTTTTTAGCAAACAGGACACAGCACGTTGTTCTCAACGGAGAAACGTCTTCAGACTTTAAAGTAATCTCTGGCGTGCCACAGGGAAGTGTTACGGGACCATTGCTTTTCACAATATATATAAATGACCTAGTAGATAGGCACTTGGTGCAGGGAGTGGCAACTGACCCTTAACACAAACAAATGTAACGTATTGCGAATACATAGAAAGAAGGGTGCGTTTCTGGGTGAGGTATCGAATATATTGCTTGCCCCCCTACTTACACCTCCCGAGGAGATCACGAATGTAAAATTAGAGAGATTGGAGCGCTCACGGAGGCTTTCCGGCAGTCGTTCTTCCCGCGAATGGTACGCGACTGGAACAGTAAAGGTAGGTAATGACAGTGGCACACAAAGTGCCCTCCGCCACACACCGTTGGGCGGCTTGCGGAGTACAAATGTAGATGTAGATGTAGAAATCGTTCTTACAGCGGATGTATAATGTGTGAGTGCGACGAACTATATTGAGAAACTGAACATCCATTACGTACTTGCATGTTTATCTGAGAAAATGGCCCTTGTCGGTACATCAGTTTAGAGTTCGAATAGAATCGCTGGAACATTGCAAACCACTCAGATCAGTCGAACATCTAAATACGCAAAATGCTGGTACCACCAGGATGTGTTCTTTCTCCTTACCCCGGTGGCAGTAATTGAATTGAGAGTCAGCCGGGAAACACATTTAAATCGATTGACGGCCACTGAGCTAGCGTCACGAAGTTTCAAACGTCCACTGCCATGTATGAAGGCGAGTGACACCACGAGCGTTAACGTCGATCGCGGGGTGTCGTCGTGATCGTACTGAATGACACTGAGCGGTTACACTGGGGCGCAGGGTAGTGGATTCTTCCCCATTGTTCTGTCATGATTACTGCTTGAGGTTTTGGTGGTGAAATCACGAGGGATCTAACATAATTTTGACTGGATTTTTGGGTTCCAGAAGATTCAATACCCAGCCAAGCTCACAGAGCCCACACACGCTGGCCAGAGAACCGATGGCTGCCACAAAGACGTGTCTGGACCCTGGGGCTTCACCTGTAACCCTAGGCAGGCGCCCTCACACGTGCTGCCATCCGGAGCCAGATGGATGCAGGTTTCTTACGAGTTGTTACTCCTCCCTCCCTCCCTCCCTCCCCTCCTCATCACTTTGCTCCGATAAGGCCCCGGTCTTGGGACCGGCAGTGGTAGAGTTAAGAAAATAAAACATTAAAAAAGTGGTCATTGAGGGATCGGTGAATTTCTTCTGCCACAACCGGCCTCTCCCCTGGATATTTGGAATCAAAATACAGTCGCAAAGCATTCCACTGTTCTAAAATTCTCGTTAAAAAGGAGAGGAAAGATAGCCATCTTGTCTGTGATGGATGCAACAGTTTACGAATTTTGATATCTACAGACTTTTGAAATTCGTACAGTTGCGCCTATCTCTTAGCACTAGCTTCAGAAGGGTTATAACTGTTCCTAGCTGGCTTTTCGCAACGCCTGGGAAGACATTTACAAGTTTCATTGGCACAAACGTGGACCAAGTGACACGTACATCTGAGAATAATTAGTGCAAGACATTTTTCAGCTGACGGAATAGCGACAGAGTTTCTTGACCACTTCATAGAATTACAACCATCAGAAGAAAATCCCATAACAATGTTTTCAGAAACATTGAAACCTCCCCTTAGAAAAAATTATACAAGACTGTGCTTAAACTGAAACACAATACTTTGGCGCTACGCAATCTGACTTTCAATAATCGCTACAAAAGAATGGCCCTCACTAACATTAACCTATATGTTTCACAAATCACTTACCTCACAAAAATCTTCATTACTCAAGCTAATGCAATACAACGAGCGCCACTACTGCCAGCTAAATAAAAGATTCAAACTACGGAAGGCACTAACTACTGATAGGCATAGTTAGCGAATGAAAGATTTTAATAGAGAACAAACAATGTATTTACCTTCATAGTCATAATATATATATATCAGTTCATGACACCAATTCTTACAAATTTCAAAACTCCGCCATCTCTCTCCCCACGTCCACCACTGCTGGCGGCTCACCTCCAACTGCGCAACGCTACGCGCTGTTAGCATCCAGCTGCCGCTGCCCGACACTACAATGGCAGACAACAATGCAAACTAGTCACAGACTGCGCACAGCACAGCCAGTGATTTTTCATACACAGCGCTATGTGGCGTTACCAATAAGAAAACCTAAACAGCCTACTTACAACATTCTACTTAGAAAATGAAGGAATTAGATCAGAGTAAAGGTTTTTAGTTGTTGCACCTTTGCCTTATCATATTCACCCTGTTTAAAAAATTTCACGAAGATTCCCAAATTAGTTTATATAGAAGAGAATACAAGCTTTTGAAATGTGGTGCTACAGAAGAATGCTGAAGATTAGATGGGTAGATCTCATGGGATCACAAATTCAGCATTGGAGGGAAGCGTGGAGGGTAAAAATCGTAGAGGGAGACCAAGAGAGGAATACACTAAGCAGATTCAGAAGGATGTAGGCTGCAGTAGGTACTGGGAGATGAAGCAGCTTGCACAGGATAGAGTAGCATGGACAGCTGCATCAAACTAGTCTCAGCACTGAAGACCACAACAACATCAAATTATCTAACCACGTCACACAATTTTTTAGCAGATCCTACATCTGTTGTCTCATTAGTAGGAACACAGAGTTTTGCATGTGTCAGTTTTTCTTATGGCTCTCTCCAATCACGTTCTTTACGAGCTGGGAACATTTAGAGCGGCGCAGTTGTGTAGCGTCGGCGATTTCAGAATCAGGAAAGCAACTGCTAAATACAGCCTCAAAATGTGATCAACAACATTGAAAGGAAGATTGTGTCCTGCTACGAATTCTGCCAATTAAATTTTAACAATGTGGGTAGGATTATTTACAGACGCATCAGTCGTAGCTGATTTCACAAATGTGCTCCAACTTGCCTGGGTTTTAGATGACAGCATCTTCATGTTTTCGACACGATTTTCACTTTTAGATTTTTTTTTGTAACACATCCCAATTCAGACACAAACGTTAGTTTACAGATTCTGTATCTAGCCCTTCATGAGTTGGATTCATCAGCGCACAACCGACATTTAATTCAGCATTAGTTTCCCAGACTTATTTATAGTTTTGTTATCGCCTCTTACATGTAACCGTGCCCGCTGTTGATTTCTTATGAGTACTAAGACAACTATTTCTGTCTTCTGTTTCTACTGACAAAATTTCGCACTACTGTCTCGAAACCTGACAGAAGATCCAAAGCGATTCTGGACGTATGTGAAGTATGTTAGCGGCAAGAAACAATCAATGCCTTCTCTACACGATAGCAATGGAGATACTATCGAAGACAGTGCTGCCAAAGCAGTGTTACTAAACAGAGCCTTCCGATATGCCTTCACAAAGAGGACGAAGTAAATATTCCAGAGTTCGAATCGAGAACAGCTGTCAACATGAGTAACGTAGAAGTAAATATCCTTGGAGTAGTGAAGCAACTTAAATCACTCAATAAAAGCAATTCATCTCGTCCAGACTGTATGCCAATTAGGTTCCTTTCAGAGCACACTGATGCATTAGCACCATACTTAACAGTCATACACAACCGTTCGCTCGACGAAAGATCCCTACCCAAAGACTGGAAAGTTGCACAGGTCACACAAATATTCAACAAAAGTAATAGGAGTAATCTACTAAATTACAGGCCCATATCGTTAATGTCGATATGCAGCAGGATTTTAGAACATACATTGTGGTCGAACATTATGAATTAACTCGAAAGAAACTGTCTATTGACACACAGTCAACATGGGTTTAGAAGACATCGTTCCTGTGAAACACAACTATCTCTTTATTCACATGAAGTGTTGAGTGCTATTGACAAGGGATTTCAGATCGATTCCGTATTTCTGGATTTCCGGAAGGCTTTTGACGCTGTACCAAGAAAGCGGCTCATACTGAAACTGCATGCTTATGGAACATCGTCTCCGTTATGTGACTCGATTCGTGATTTCCTGTCAGAGAGGTCACAGTTAGTTGTAATTGACGGAAAGTGATAGAGTAAAACAGAAGTGATTTCTTGCGTTCCCCATGGTAGTGTTATAGGTCCTTTGCTGTTCCTTATCTATATAAACGATTTGGGAGACAATTTCAGCAGCCGTCTTCGGTTGTTTGCAGATGACGCTGTCGTTGATCGACTAATAGTCATCAGAAGATCAAAACAAACCGCAAAACGATTTAGGAGAAATATCGGAATGGCGCGAAAAGTGGCAGTTGACCTTAAATAACGAAAAGTGTGAGGTCATCCACATGAGTGCTAAAAGAAACGCGTTAAACTTCGGTTACATAACAAATCAGTCTAATCTAAAAGCCGCAAATTCAAGTAAGTATATAGGTATTACAGTGACGAACAATTTGAACTGGAAGGGACACACAGAAAATGTTGTGGGGAAGGCTAACCAAAGACTGCGTTTTACTGGCAGGATACTTAGGAAATGTAACAGACCTACTAAAGAGACTGCCTACACTACGCTTGTCCATGCACTTTCAGAATACTGCTGCGCGGTGTGGGATCCTTACTAGATAGGACGTTTTGTATTATCGCGAAAGTGTCACTGAAATGATAAAGAATTTAGGATGGACATCATTAAAAGAAAGTCGTTTTTCGTTGCGACTGAATCTTCTCACGAAATTACAATCACCAACTTTCTCCTCCGAATGCGAGAATATTTTGTTGACGCCGACCTACATAGGGAGGAACGATCGCGAAGATAAAATAAGGGAAATAAGAGCTCCTTCGGAAAGATCTAGGTGCTCGTTCTTTCCGCGCGCTACACGAGATTGGAATAACAGAGAATTGTGAAGGTAGTTCGATGAACCCTCTGTTAGGCACTTAAATGTGATTTGAGAGTATCCACGTAGATGAAGATGTAGATGTGCTTTACACCTTATAATTCGCTGACTGCCCTCATCTGAGCCAACAACTTGACTGTAACCGATTTCACTTACGTACGAGCACCGCATAGGATGCAAAGCAGTCAATACGGTGTTCACCTCGGTGAATCACCTACGAAGACGAGCTGATGCAGCGAAGTGACTGGGCAATCCCACGGCATGCAGGCTGCTAGAAATCGTATTTGTGAAATGAATTGTCAGAAATTAAATAAACCGTAAAATTAAAAGAATAAAGAAAAAACGAAATCTTAACGATGGTAAGCGTTTCAAAAGCTCGAACAACAGACGTGCGATCCGAATCGGGATGGTACGCCCGTGCACCGCCGTATTTTCTCGTGCCCAGGTTGGCAACGCTGACGTGTGCACACCGGCAGCCCAACTGGTGACGTCATCCGCTGCGTACAGCCGCTGCCTCGCCGCGTGCAGCGTGGGCGCAGCGTAGTTGCGTGGGTGTCGGGGGAGCGGGGGGGGGGGGGGGGGGAGAGGGGGGGGGAGCGAGGGGGGAGTGGAGCGGGCGCGTGGCGCCCGGCACGCAGAACCGCGCGTCTGAGGCAGCTCGGCACAACCTTCCTACCTTCCTTCCTTCCTCTCGTTGCCGCCTTAAAATTAGCTTCTTCTCAAAACACAGCGGAATGTACATAATTTTACCTCACAAAGATGCCAATGTCGTGCAGTTGCGACAGCATTAAAAAACACTCTACTGTTCAACGACTGAGGACAAGTGAAGGTCAATAGCTTACGAGAAGTTTATGCTCGGTACAACGATAAAAGTGACTGCTACGCTTACGGTGATAGAAAATGTACAGTAGTTCTCATTTCACAACATGTTTTTTATTTATTTATTCATTTATTGTTCCGTGGGACCAAATTAAGGAGAAGTCTCCATGGTCATGGAACGAGTGAATACATGAAATTATAACACGATAGTAGAAACAGATAAAATGAAATACCAGAAACGTGTTCAGGAGACAATTCGTAAGATTAAATAAAGAAAATCAACAACGTAACACTGGAATTTGCTTAATTTTTCAGCTCTTCCAGGAGCTCCTCGACAGAATAGAAGGAAGGAGCCACGAGGAAACTCATCAGTTTAGACCTAAATGCGTTTGGGCTACTGCTAAGATTTTTTGAGTTCTTGTGGTAACTTATTGAAAACAGATGCAGCAGAATAGTGCGCTCCTTTCTGCACAAGAGTCAAGGAAGTGCATTCCACATGCAGATTTGATTTCTGTCTAGTATCAACAGAGTGAAAGCTGCTAACTCTTGTGAATAAGCTAAAATTGCTAACAACAAACGACATTAAGGAAAATATATACTGTAAGGGCAATGTCAGAATTCCTAGACTATTGAATAGCGGTCGACAAGAGGTTCTCGAACTTACACCACATATAGCTCGAACAGCCCGTGTTTGAGCCAAAAATACCCTTTCTGAATCAGATGAATTACCCCAAAAAATAATACCATATGACATAAGCGTATGAAAATATTCAACGTAGACTACTTTTCGTGTTGAAGTGTCACTTATTTCAGATACTGTTCTAATGGTAAATAAAGCAGCTTTAGTTTCTGAACAATATCCTGAACACGGGCTTTCCACAACAGCTTACTATCTATCCGAACGCCTAGGAACTTGAACGGTTCCGTCTCGCTTTTATAATATGCTCATTCTGTCTGATCAAAATATCGGTTCTTGTTGAATTGTGAGTTAGAAACTGTAAAAACTGAGTCTTACTGTGATTTAGCATCAAATTATTTTCCACAAACCTCGAACTTATTTCATGAACTACATTATTTGATACTGTTTCAATATTACACACGAGATCCTTCACTACCAAGCTGGTATCATCAGCAAACAGATGGCTCATTTTGAACATGGGATAAATTTTCAACTGCCAAGATCGCTAAAATCATTTACTCGCGTAGATGACCTGTTTTGGAAATTCTCTGCTGCTATCTTCGGGTCTACGTTTACACCTTTACATAATCTCCTCCTTCAGTACAGTAAGTGTGGCTATACGATGAACTGCACTGAAAGAGATTATGTGATGATGTAAACGTCGATTCGAAAATGGCAGCAGAGAATTCGTGGAACGAGTCATCTATGTAAATAAACAATTTTAGCCGTCTTCACAGTACTACAGATCGCCCCCACGCTGACGATGTCAGAAGTACATTAGTTCATTGAAAAAATTTGTAGTCACTCATATATCTCAGAACATAGTTATTCACGTATCAAAAATGATACCATTTGCGTGCTTTCATTTGTCAAAAAATTCGTTTCGGTATCTAGAACCGTTTGAGATCTGAAGAATGGTATCAGTATCTCACTTCCACTGTTTGCGCAGGAGATGGGAAGTGATTATACTACATAGAATTGCATCTCTCGACGTTGGTGGCAGATCTCAGATTTGAAGAGAACGCCAGCAAGGGAGAATCAAGTGCTGCTGTGATTTCGCTTCCCCCACTCCCGACGCCAGAAGAGTAGAACAAGCAGGAGAAAAGTTCTGTACCCACGCGCACTTTTCTCTCATACCTTGTCTCTCTTCAGTGTCTTCTATGCTCTGAATGCTTCTGCTGCTGTAGCTTTTAGCGTACGGAAGATATTTCGAGGCCTACGGCTCTCCTTTTTTGGTGAGTCATTTCGTTGCTATACGTTGTGTATGTGTTACCGGCCAAACCCGATTTTGGGATAAACTAGTTTCGCCTAGGGCAACTCGTTCATCCTGATACCGACAGGATAAAACAGTTTAGCCTAGGTCGAATTTACGTGCTTTAGGATAAGCTGGTACGCCCTAGTCTGAACTAATTTTGCCTAGTCGGGACGCATGTACGAACGGGGAATCACCGAATCACACCTGGCTAGCCCCTCGCGCCCTTAACCGGTCTTCGCTCTCACTGTTTTGAACGGTATTTTGCATCGACGAGTGCACGTTGCGTTTAAAAGATTTTATTATAATCCTAGTGCAGTTATGAGGCGTTTCGTCATGGATGAGCCTTCATATAGTAGACAAGCCAATCAAAAGCTGTGGAGAGAAGTTTCTGGAGGAAATTTTGCAGAACGGTCGTATTATAATGTGTTAGCAGTAGACGAGTATATGGATTTGGTTAAACTAGTAGAAGACGCCGAGAAGTTGCGAAAAACAATAACAAGACAAGAACAAGGGAAAGGCTTTGTGAAATGCAGTTGCCTAAAAATCTGTAAAACAAACAAATGCAATTGCAAGAAAAAGTATTCGGCAATTCCAAGTGCCACCACAGTAAACCTTGCAAAAATAAGTACGTAAGCAAATTGCAGATAAGGAGATTTATGTGGCTGGATATGTGTGAGTTGATCTAGTGATAGAGGTGTGAAATTACTGATTAGTTAATAAATAACTTTAATAAATCATGTTGACTATTTTATTTCTATTCCTTTATTCAGTTTACTTTGAAAAGCTTACAGAAGATACAAACTAGGTGAAATTAGTTCAGACTAGGACGTACCAGTTTATCCTAAAGCGTGTAAGTTATAACTAGGATAAACCGATTCGACCTACGCTAAACTGTTTTATCCTATCGGTAACAGGATGAACGAGTTTTACCTATGCGAAACTAGTTCATTCTAAACCCTGGTTGGCCGGTAACATGTGCAGCTTACACTGGGAATAGCATCTAACAAACCTTTCGTGATAATTTCTGTAAGAGAAAGTACCGTGTGTTTGTCATGCAGTACCGGGCACAAGATTGCCTTTCTGTACTGGCCAAGAGTTGTTTCAATTTTTAAATTATATCTTCTTCTAACTTCTTTTCAGACTGAAGTGGCGGAAAATGACAAAGTACATGGAAAATGGAAAGAAGAATGCATGAAAATGGCTGCGAGCAAGATTACGTCTAACAACATAACTGCGACTCAAACTGCTGAAGTGGTTTTCAGAATTAGAAAAGAAACCGAAGAGGACAGAAGAGAAGAGAGTGAAAGCAGGAAAAATAGTTCGACAGGGAGCTGAAGAAAGCCGAAATCAAATCTGGTGTTTTCTGATAAAATACATTCAAAGGGTGGGCTGGGAAGGTAAAGTGCAAGGCGGCGAAGAAAACTGAAATTTACTAGAAATAATGAGAGAATAAAAAGTGCATCGTGTGTCTCTGGAGTCATTTCAGGAAGACCGGTTGCTGAGTACCACACGCAGAAGCTGGGCAAACGTTGCCGGCTGGATGTGTCCGTCACGAGAATATTTTGTATTTCATATGTGAGGTCCGTAAAACAATGAGCTTTGCAATGGCGAACTGGGCTGAAACAGTAACAATAACTTCCCACGATCATTATTCAATATGACCGTGGCAAGTTATTGTTACTGTTTCAGCCCAGTTCACCATTGTAAAGCTTTCACTTTGGACAAGCCTTGCAATTGTAGCTCTTTTACTTTTGATATAATTAAGTACTATAGATAAAAAATAAAAATCATTACCCTGTGCTATTCATAGAACATGTATTGAGCAAAGAGAATATTAATATTACGATTAACCACCACAACAGGTAAGCCAAAAAACTGTACGCAGTCCATATTGCACAACTGTGCACCGTATTGTCTGATCAGCGGTGTACCGATTCTGATTGTGATGTACAGACGATAGCAGAGCCAGGATGGGGAAGGTGTAGGCACATTTATTTGGTCCAAGTCTTGTTGACACAAATTTATTATTTAACAATAATTGGTCGTACATCCAAGGTTAATACAAATTTTAGCAATAATTTTTTTAAAAAAAACATTCTCTAGCGGAACATGCAGCCCAGTCTGAAACATTACATAAAGGTAGTGTCAGTAAAGGGTACATTGTATCGTACAATAGTGCAACTTGCACAAATATTAACAATTGCGCCAGAAAAATATTGAACTTGTGATTTGTACTACATGTAAAGCAAACCTTAAAAAAAATCCAATATGGCAAGAGTGCAACAAATTCCCTACTGCCCGAAAAAAAACTTACGAAATCTTAAGGATTCGACATTCACCTTGGGTGCATAACACAGTTTTATGAGTCTGGCAGACTTTCGACAAGATGTCTCGTTTGTTGTTTGTAATTCCCTCGACAATCGTCAGGACCTGCTCTGAGAAGCGCCCATTTGTCAACTCCTTCCAAGGTTTCCAGTGGTGGAGGGATTGGCCGTTAACGTTTCCAGGGGATTGGACTGCTGGACCGCTGGGCTGCTGCTGGAACACCTGACGCTCCGACAAGTGCGAATGCAAGCACCGAAGGAAGGCACTCGACACCAGTTCCGCCGAAGATCGGAAATTTCGTGTATAATAATACAAACTAAACTCTCTCTTTGCGCCATTTTTAATGAACATTCAAACTGTTTCACCACCACTCTTAACACTATCTTCTGATGTCATTAAACCCTATTTGTCTATCCTATGGATTTCAAAGCTTACGGTTAAAAATTCGTTTATTTGTTTTCCACGAGGCGGCCGCTTTTCGGCGCTGCAGTTGTGGTGTGTTTACGAATGCAGCATGTCGGTGTGCCATCTATCGGCGACAATGAGCAACAGAGCGTTCGGGAGCATCACTCATATTCACCTCATTTCTAATTAGAACTTTCACAGCAAACTCTTAGAGGTAATAAACACCTGCTTCGTAAAACCAAATGTTTACTTATATTTTTTTACTAATAAAATTGTGGTACGAGCCCATGTCTGTGGCGAGAGTGTTTAACACCCAGCAACAAGTGTGGTAATGTATTCTACATATTCGGCCAATTAAATATATGCTGTTGGACTTCTCGTCATTTGCTGGCAGCTTTAGTGACATGACTTTCGATAAATTTTTGAAAGGCGTGTCTGATAAAGTCACGCCTTGTGTTGTAGCAAAGCTGTGCCAGAGGTTGGGGCGATGTGCTCTTCGTGACACCAACACGTAAGTTTTGTTCCCTAAGCAGGCCCCTGTATTTGCGAGCGCTTCTTACATCTTCAGACAGTTGAGAAGTGTTGTACCACTTTCTAATTTCCCACATGTCGGGGTAGGCAGTGTGCTGGCCCACCAATTCGGTTCGTTCATCGTCGTCGGCGTGCTACGTCAATGCTTGGTGCTGTTCACCAGTGACGTCAAGAGCTGTGATTTCAGTCGTGTGCTCGACTTGTACGTTGTGTTCCTGCCAGTGATCGTTACGTGCTGTGCCGCCCATAGCCTTGTGTTTCTTTTAACCGTCACACTGTGTGGTTTTTTGTGTACAGTTTTTAGATTTTTATCATCATTTTTACCGTCACCCCCTTTTTACGCTATCTTCCATTACGTTTCCCCTTTAATATGCCCGCTTCACTGTTTTTCCTTCTTTATCCTGTTATAGATGTCTCCGTGTGATGTACTGACTTTCGGCCGAACAGCGCAGCCTGTACTGCTTCCTCTGGCCCCGTAGTGGCCGACCGAGCACGAGGCGTAATGCTGCTGAGACAGTTCAGGAAGAAGTGGAGACTGCAGCGGGTTCGTCTGTGCACGGGGAAGTCAGCGCTCGTGCAGTCGCACGTCGCACCGGCATTCCGTACACCACTGTTTGGTTGGCACTGAGGCGTACCCTCCGGTGCTGTCCGTACAAAATTCATCTGCATCACCAACTGTTTCCTGGCGATTTAGTAAAGCGTAGGGCATTTGCGGTGTGGGCGTTTCAAAAGATGGCGGAAGGTGTCGATTGGTCGAGTGGCGTGTTGTGGACCGACGAAGCTCATTTCACTCTCAGAGGGTCTGTCAACGCCCACAACTGCAGAATTTGGGCTACCGAAAATCCTAGAACTGTCGTGGAAACTCCATTGCACGACGAAAAAGTCACGGTAAGGGTTGGATTTTCCACATGTACCGTTATCGGGCCTTTTTTCTTCGAGGAAATGCCTGATTCTGTTTTTGTAACTGCTGCTGTGACGGGTGAGAGGTACGCCGATATGTCACAGAATCGCATCATCCCCGGCCTGGCTGCTAAACACCTGCTGGAGCGTACGATGTTTACGCTGGATGGCGCTCCACCCCGTATTGTCAGACGCGTGAAAGATCTCTTGCGCGCGTCGTTTGGTGGTGATCGTGTGCTCAGCCGCCACTTTCGTCACGATCGGCCTCCCAAGTCCCCAGACCTCAGTCCGTGCCATTATTGGCTTTGGGGTTACCTGAAGTCGTAAGTGTATCGTGATCGACCGACATCTCTAGGGATGCCGAAAGACAACATTGGACGCCAATGCCTCAGCGTAACTCCGTACATGCTTTACAGTGCTGTTCACAACATTATTCCTCGACTACAGCTATTGTTCAGCAATGATGGTGGATATATTGAGCATTTCCTGCAAAGATCATCTTTGCTTTGTCTTACTTTGTTATGCTAATTATCACTATTCTGATCAGATGAAGCGCCATCTGTCAGACTTTTTTGAACTTTTGTATTTTTTTGGTTATAATGAAACCCCATGTCATTCCGGCCATGTGTGTCAATTTGTGCCTCTCTATCTACATTATTCCGTGATTTGTTCAGTTGCCAAATTTATACTGACTTTTTGATGACCCGGCATATTCGACTGCGAACGCACGAAAGATGTCGCTTATTCGCTTCGTTGGCGGGCCGCCCAGCTGTGAATGTGCTGCTCTGTATCGGTCTCAACGCAGCAGCCCACATCGCCGAGAGGCCAACTGCCAGCCCCTGGCCAGCTTCCTAACTTCCTTTTTCGGACAAATCGGAGATTCAGTATACTCGCTCGGTGCTGGAAACACTACCGAGTAGCGCAGATCACTTTTACTCAACTAATTATTTCGTTCCCTGTCCATCCAGTCGTTGAACATTGTCTTCAATTCCCACAAATGAAAAAAACTCGTTCTTTGGTTTTATGAGTTTTACCTGTTTACTGTGGTGTTACTGTATTTGAATCTGAAGCAGACTTTGATAAGTAATTGATTTGGTTAACAGTTCCAAGAATCCAAATCTTTAATCGTCCCACGATAAATGATTCTCCCGAATATGGCACGTTGCACTAAGCTGTGAGGAACCGAGGATGACAGAAGAACTTGCGACCCGCTCGTCGCGATGGTGATTGGCTGACAGCTGAATCCATGACGTCACATACAGCAGCGAATCACGAGTGCAGCATCGCGATCAGTGGGTCGCAACACGCTAGTCGAGACGCAAGTAAATAACAGCTGCCATCTCAATTTCAAGGTTTCCTAATTTGTTGACATATTCTGTGTTTTTCTCGTACTGAAGCCTGCGTATTTCCGTATTGCGAAACCGTATTAAAGATCTCTCCAAAAAGTGCCGTTTTTAATTCGGTCTTTCATTTGTGTATGAGGAAGCTAGTATTATTGAGTGATTACTGAAAGATCAATTGTAGTTGCACATTCTACAAACGATAAAGTTAATGCAATGCTGGTGTTAGTCATATTCCCGTACTGGCTCCTTCAGTGATCTTAAATAAAACACTTGCCAAGTGGTTTTCCGAAAGGAAGTAACAAGGTTTCTAGTAACAGTATAATTCCAGACTGACTGTATCCCCTAATAAAAGGAATCAAATATATTGTAGTGTATTTGCAGTAAACGTAACTCCAATATCTGTAATTGAGTAACTTTAATGTTGAAGATGTCACACAACTTCACATTTTCATGTACTGGGCCGTGATCCAGCACGGATGGCCACACCACAGGACACCATTCGCGCCTTAGCGTCGACGCCATCACGCCCGGAACAAGCTGTCAGGGTCCGTGGCGGACACGGTGCCTGTTGGGCAGCAGCACAGATGCGGAACCGATGTGACTCAAACACTAATCATTCGTGTACAACGTACTCAAACATCAGTCATTCCTGTACAACATACTCAAACCTGTGAATATGAACATCCTATCTCTAGTCGTTCGAGGTGTTCTGTTTTTCTTTTTCTGAAGGTGAGTGAATGCGGTACGGTTGGAGCCCTTCCGTAATGTCAGACGTCCGTATGTTTCTCTTTGGCAGTGTCTACTCTTTACCAGACACCGTGTGTGGGAAAACGGGGACCAGATATCACCAGCTTCATCACGTATCTTAACCAGCAGCCGATCGCTCGTGCAGATTTGCGCCGTACGCCGTAACGACCTCCTTGAAAACTGCAGCTTCTAAAGCTTGGCGCGCACCGGTTGTTTGCCGGCCTCCGCCTCGCCCACTCTGCACTGCAGTGGAGTGAGTGAGGCGAGCAAGGAAGGCCGGAGATTCCAACTCCTCACAGGAGGAGTACAGGTTCACGCCCGCTCACGAAATGCGAAGGAAGTGTGCAGCAACCTGCAGCTACTCGGAGAAATCGCCACACACGGATCTGCCTGCGCTGCACCATCTCCCACCCCACTCTCTGTCAGTCAGCATGATGTTTGCGGCGTATCGTTTTGGCACCGGTGACGTGCTCGGAACACTGTGCCTCGGGACTCATGCTTGGAACATTTTCGCGTTACTGTTCACAAATGCGATGTAAGAGAATGGAACGAATTTCTGTGTCACTACGGAAGTAGTAAACCGCCAACTCATTTTTATCGCTGTTGTGCGTTATTTCGGTGTCAAACCTGAGGCTGTTAAACTGAAGTACATTTGCGCCATTGTTCAACGTGATTGACACGATGAAATTGCACAACGAGAATAATTAACTACATTTCGTACTAACTCCTCAGTTGTTTAGTTTTATACATTTGGATTTTGAGGCGTATATACAGGGTGTACATAAGGTCCGGGAACACTTTCAATTATTATTGCACAAGAACTAAACATATGTCACACATATTCCATTTTGAAGAGAAACTCCGAAAGGCTTTTTTTCTTTTCTTTTCGCCATGGCGGCTGTGCTACAGAAGGGGCCAGCTGTTTCGCGAAATGGCCTCCCCGATCAGCAGACCTCACTCCGTGTGGCTATTTTCTGTGGCCGCACATTAAACGTCTGGTGTATGAACCGCCTCCACCACGCGAAATAGCAGAGCTCCGGGAGAGAATACGGCAGCGACTGCCATAGCCGACGACGCCACGCTGGGACCGCTCTGGCGAGGATTCGATCACCGAACTGACGTCTGCCGGGTCACTTGTGGTTCGCATATCGAATGTTTGGAGAGAGAAAAAAAAGAAACACTTCCAAAGTTTTTCTTCAAAATGCAATATGTATGACATTTGTACAATGTTTAGTTCTTGTGCAATAAACAATTCAAAGTGTTCCCGGACTTTACACCCTGTATATAAGGCAAACCAGTAAGTCATTTCGAATAAGATTTCGGGAACAACTTAAATTAAATAATCCCCGCCCTGCATTAACACCGCACTTACGCGAAGAGAGGCACATCACAAGCCCTTTAGAAAATTTAAAAATACTTCACAAAAAAGAAAAAAAGCCATATTTGTATATATTAGAGGACGTGGAAATATTTAGACACAAAAAAGAAAACGCACAGTTAACGTTGAATTACATCTACATCTACATCTACATCTACATGACTACTCTGCAATTCACATTTAAGTGCTTGGCAGAGGGTTCATCGAACCACAATCATACTATCTCTCTACTATTCCACTCCCGAACAGCGAGCGGGAAAAACGAACACCTAAACCTTTCTGTTCGAGCTCTGATTTCTCTTATTTTATTTTGATGATCATTCCTACCTATGTAGGTTGGGCTCAACAAAATATTTTCGCATTCGGAAGAGAAAGTTGGTGACTGAAATTTCGTAAAAAGGTCTCGCCGCGACGAAAAACGTCTATGCTGTAATGACTTCCATCCCAACTCGTGTATCATATCTGCCACACTCTCTCCCCTATAACGCGATAATACAAAACGAGCTGCCCTTCTTTGCACCCTCTCGATGTCCTCCGTCAATCCCACCTGGTAAGGATCCCACACCGTGCAGCAATATTCACACCATACAGCAATCTTTTCTAAATCGCTTTGCAGCTGATACTGGTCTTCGGATGACCTTACTAGACGGTAAATTACAGCATCATCTGTGAACAGTCTAAGAGAACTGCTCAGATTGTCACCCAGGTCGTTTATATAGATCAGGAACAGCAGAGGTCCCAGGACGCTTCCCTGGGGAACACCCGATATCACTTCAGTTTTACTCGATGATTTGCCGTCTATTACTACGAACTGCGATCTTCCTGACAGGAAATCACGAATCCAGTCGCACAACTGAGACGATACCCCATAGCTCCGCAACTTGATTAGAAGTCGCTTGTGAGGAACGGTGTCAAAAGCTTTCCGGAAATCTAGAAATACGGAATCAACTTGAGATCCCCTGTCGATAGCGGCCATTACTTCGTGCGAATAAAGAGCTAGCTGCGTTGCACAAGAGCGATGTTTTCTGAAGCCATGCTGATTACGTGTCAATAGATCGTTCCCTTCGAGGTGATTCATAATGTTTGAATACAGTATATGCTCCAAAACCCTACTGCAAACCGACGTCAATGATATAGGTCTGTAGTTAAATGGATTACTCCTACTTCCCTTCTTGAACACTGGTGCGACCTGCGCAATTTTCCAATCTGTAGGTACAGATCTATCGGTGAGCGAGCGGTTGTATATGAGTGCTAAGTAGGGAGCTATAGTATCAGCGTAATCTGAAAGGAACCTAATCGGTATACAATCTGGACCTGAAGACTTGCCCGTATCAAGCGATTTGAGTTGCTTCGCAACCCCTAAGGTATCTACTTCTAAGAAACTCATGCTAGCAGATGTTCGTGTTTCAAATTTCTGGAATATTCCATTCGTCTTCCCTGGTGAAGGAATTTCGGAAAACTGCGTTCAATAACTCCGCTTTAGCGGCGCAGTCGTCGATAACAGTACCATCGGCACTGCGCAGCGAAGGTATTGACTGCGTCTTGCCGCTTGTGTACTTTACATACGACCAGAATTTCTTCGGATTTTCTACCAAATTTCGAGACAATGTTTCGTTGTGGAACCTATTAAAGGCATCTCGCATCGAAGTACGTGCCAAATTTCGCGCGTCTGTAAATTTTAGCCCATCTTCAGGATTTCGCGTTCTTCTGAACTTCGCATGCTTTTTCCGTTGCCTCTGCAACAGCGTTCGGACCTTTTTTGTGTACCACGGGGGATCCGTTCCATCTCTTACCAATTTATGAGGTATGAATATCTCAATTGCCAGTTGGAAGTAAAGATCCGCAGCATCCTGGCTAACTTCAATTGTTTGTATGATTAGGGTCTAGCAGGTAATAAAATTCGGTATTATTATCGCTTGCCAAGGTAGCGTGACCTGCTGATATACGGGTAACACACTGCCACCCGATTCTTTCCACGTTATAATTTTCGTGTGCCGCGACTTATCAAGTTTGCAGTGACATTTCTTTATCGCCAATCCGGCCTTTTTTTATAGAAAATTTATCGTCCACTCACTGCAAAATATATTTTCTCTTTTTAGATGCAGGCAAATTGTAATGAAAGGGTCACATCTCTTTCTACCGCTCGCTCGCCATGACGTTCTCTGAATAGTGACTTTTGATTAGGAGCGATGAGTACGCCTATGATCTTTCAACATTGTGAGTATGTTCTAAACATTCCTTTACTAATTTTAATATATGTAAAAAGTGGTGACACTGTACTTCGCTTTTTACACGTAGGCTCACCTTAAAGCTGTGACACCGGCCCTGTTTTAATAAACAACAATTTTACGAGCTGCGTGCGGAGTTCTCCCTAACATCGTGCCTTTCAGCAGCTGCCGTTACGGATCCCGGACACTTTGCACGCCGGACATCGCCACAGTTGCCCCTTGGCCAGGCAGCTCGAGTAGCGATCCCTCAGGTAAGGGACGGCCTTCCTCGTACTCGTCCTGTCCGCTCTCAAACCGCCGTCTCCACATCTCACTCGATGCAACCAGTACGTAAGGGGCCGCCTCCTTCCACATCCCGGCCAAATACAGAGCTTCTTTTCCGGAATCTAAATATTTATAACTTTTGGGAAACGAAAGCAATACCGACGATTATGTCAGTATGTAATTACTTCTGCCGAGTATAAATATAGATCCCTCTGTCTGTACGGTAGCTCCCTTTCGCGCTTACGGATTGCGACAGAAACAGTCCATCGCCATGGGAGCAACAAGAAAGGAACGATGTAAACAGAATGCGAATATAGGCTAATCATTTCTTTTTCACCACTGCATCTGTGCCTACTTTAATTACTACAACTGCATGCCCAAAAGACAATAAGGGAAGAAGAAATGGGTATGTGAATATCTGAAAAGATCATTGACATACTCCATATCAATTTACTCTCTAAAATCCGATTTCCTTTGCGGCGAAACATCAGTTAATAAAGTTTAGCGGGACAATGTTCAAAACGTGACTGAAAATACGTTCACTAAATAGAGATAAGAACATCTGTGATTGATGTGTCATCTGAAGTCGACGTACAAAACTCAAAATGTTAGGAATAAGGAAATGAAGTAATACAGAATGCTATGCTTGCAGCGTACGTTGTTGTTCTACATTGTTTAGCTCTGGTATTTACAGGGTCATAGAGAAAGCATCCTAGGTTTTGGAGGGAAAAGCTGTAATTGTAATGATCTGCAATACAACAGAAACAAGAGGCACAACTTAAGGAAATATAATGTAATGTGTGTTCCAGCTCACAATCGACATTGAAGCAGATAGTTCCAGTGACTTTGTATGGGCAACGATTATATTCTGTAGTGGTTAATAAAAAAAGAAAAAGAGATGAAAAGAAAAGGTTAAAAAGGTGGGAAGAAATGGTGAATAAAAAGGGTTTTTTAAAATCGTTAATGGCCGTGAAAAAGGGAAAGAATGAAATGCAAATCGGACTTCGTATTACAGAAAACTTATCTGACTTCGTGATTCGGAAAAGCTATTGCTGGGGTGGTCCTTCTGGCGTTTCTGAGCAAAAGTCAAACCAATTTCCACTACAAAAATTATTTGAAAAAAGACAGAGAATAACAAATGTGACTAACAGGGGAAATGGCGTAGATAAGGGTTCATTCTTTACCATGTTAACATGTCTTCTTTCGTGCGGCGTCCAGGTCTTCAAAAATCTCCTACTTCATTTCTGCGTGAAAAGTCTGCTCCGAAATCTTGCAATAAGTTTCATCGTCCAGGAATTTCTAATGTATACAAAACCGTCTTGAAATTAAATGCAATTTATTCTACGTTGCTTCCCTCCTCCAAATGTCATAACAACTTCCACAATATGCCTACACATTAAGAAGTTTTTTTCGCCGTCATCAGATCACGTCTGCATAATGCTTCGGCTCTCAAGAGACAAAAAAGAAACGGAATGAAAAAAGTTACAATTTTTGTATTTCCTCTGCCGTCGAGCGCTCATACCGCTGCGACGGTATAATTTATGTCTGAGGGACTACAGTTCGACAACCGGAATAAATTAATAACTGGCTCCTTTTACCGACCCCCTGTCTCAGATGAAACAGTTGCTGAACAGTTCAAACAAAACTTGAGTCCCATCACAAACAGGTACCCTACTCATACAATTATAGTTGGTAGTGACTTCAATCTACCTTCCGTATGTCGACAAAAATACAATTTCATATCCTGCTGTAGATAGAAAAGAACTTCCATAATTGTTCTAAATGCTTTTTTTAATTATTTTGAACAGTTAGTTTACGAGGCCATCCAAATTGTAAATGTTTACGAAAACGCACTTCACCTCTTGGCCACAAATAATCCTGAGCATCACGACGTATACAGGGATTAGTGAACAAACAGTCGTAGCGAGGATCAATTCCTGGAACAAAGAAATTCACCAAAACTAAACGGGAAGTATATCTATTTATAAAAGCAACTAAAAATTCGGTTGACGTCTTTGTAATAGACAGTCTCCAATCCTTCCAAACTATGTAAGTGAAGACCATATGTTCAAAGAAATAGTATCAACAGCACTCGAGAGATTCATACCAAATAAATTAATAAGAGATGGAACTGATCCCCCATGGTAAGCTGCTGCAGAGCACCGAAAAGGGCAAGAATAATTTAGACGAACGCAAAATCTCCATGATTGGCGAAGTTTTACCGAGGCTCGATATTTGTGTGAGTAGGCTGTTTAGGTTTTCTTATTGGTAACGCCACGTAGCGCTCTGTATGAAAATCACTGGCTGTGCTGTGTGCAGTCTGTGGCTGGTTGGCATTGTTGTCTGCCATTGTGGTGTTGGGCAGCGCGAAGCGTAGCGTTGAGCCGCCAGCAGTGGTGGATGTGGGGAAGTGAGATGGCGGATTTTTGAGAATGGATAATCTGGAGGTGTGTCCATCAAAACAGCACATTTGTAAGAATGGATGTCATGAACTGCTATATATATTATGACTATTAAGGTAAATACATTGCTTGTTCTCTATTAAAATCTTTCATTCGCTAACTATGCATATCAGTAGTTAGTGCCTTCAGTAGTTTGAATCTTTTATTTAGCTGGCAGTAGTGGCGCTCGCTGTATTGCAGTAGCTTGAGTAACCAGGATTTTTGTGAGGTAAGTGATTTGTGAAAGGTATAGGTTAATGTTAGTCAGGGCCATTCTTTTGTAGGGATTTTTGAAAGTCAGATTGCGTTGCGCTAAAAATATTGTGTGTCAGTTTAAGCACAGTCATGTATAATGTTTCTAAGGGGACGTTTCATATGTCGACCCTTAGCTGAGGATACCTCACTGGAATCTTCTGATTTTTTTCTTCTAGTTTGTATAATTAGTGTAGCTATTGTTTATTGCTAGCGCGTAATCATAGAGAGAATTTCCTTTGTAGTTTTAGTTTTTCATTGTTGTACAGTAAAACAGTTGTGGCATGCATGTAGATTTGCACCAAGTATTTCGCAGCTACGCTTGCAATTAACTAGATATTATTTTCAGTGCTATGTTAATGTGTTCTCTTATGTTTGCTCTTTAAATTGTGCTTTTATGTGTTATCGTGTGAAATATTGTGACAATAATGGCGTGTGAAAAACGTAATACTAGGCTCCAAAGTGAACTGAGACATGACAGTGAAGACGAAAGCAGTGTGTTAGCGCCACCGAGTAATGAATTAACTAATGTTCAAAGTAGTAATTTGGTAATTGTACATAGGGAAATGGAGCGGGCTGCAAACAATGGTGTGGACAGTGAAACAATTAGAGAACAGGGAAGCATTATCGATCGATCCGTCGGCAACAGCTCGCCTCAGGAATCCGAAATGACAGGACACAATCTTGCTAATACTGTAGATTGAGGTTTTGGGTCCTCACCGTTTTCTCAAATAAGTCAAGACACATTTTGTGCTCGTCAACATGTGAATGTTGCTGGTGCAAATGCACTGCCGAATAGCACTGAGGAACATGTTTCAGACTCTAATACATTATTATTACAATTAATGCAACAAATGAAACAAAATCAGAGACAAACACAGCAACAAATGGAACAAAATCAGAAACAAATTAAAGAAACACTCGAACAAATACGTGAAGATTTAACTACTGAATTACATAAAATCGAATCGAAATGTCAAAAAGTCTGTAATGACGTAAAAACACAAATTTGTGAGCATTTCCAACCTAATTTTTGGCGTCATGAAAATGCATTACAGAATCACGAAGCAGCTATAAAGGAACTGCAAACTATTGTTCATGAAAACCTTGAGACCTTGCAAGCTAAAACTGACTGAGTTGCATCTACAGATTCGGTTACGCAACTTGCAAAAACTCAGGAAAAGTTAAAGGACGCAGTAGATACTATTTCAACACAAATGGACACTCTGAAACTTTGTTCAGAAAAACACACTGAGGAAATAAGTTCACTATCGGAGAAAGTAGCCGAAATTTCGGATCAGTTCACTAACTTATCTGCAAAGGTAGATGATGATCTGAATGACACAAGACCTGTAGCCACCACTGACACAGAAGAGTATGAACAAATTAAGAAATTCAAACAAAATCAGAATCAAATTAATACGCAATACAAAAGAGAAATCCAGGAAGTACAAGATCAGTTGGCACAAGTAATACAAAAATTACATATTTCAGAGGACATTCGCGCTCCAACATGGGAAGAGGGACTTAGAAATACGGAAAAGCCATAAAATAATAACACAGGGCGTTTCGGAAATCATAAAAGAAATTGGCCAGGTGCACCGAATTTTGAGATGGAACCGCCGACACGACGTAACAATGACCGATATGCTACTTGCCAACATGATGATTTTTACTATAAGCTGTTCATTACTACACGTAAATTCAAAACATTTAAGAATTCTGGCAACGACATTCATCCACAAGCGTGGCTCCATCAATTCTCTTATTGTTTTCCTCCCAACTGGTCATTAGAGCACAGATTAGAATTTATGTGTGGCTATTTAGAGAATGAACCAGCTGTAAGAATGCGATCGGTCATTCACGATTGCCACAGTGAAGGAGAATTTTATCATGCCTTCCTCTCAGCATATTGGTCTCAAGCTACACAAGACCGAGTAAAACATAGCATCATAATGATGAAACATTTCGAACAATCTAAATTTTCCAGTCTTGTGAAATATTTTGAAGAGATGTTGCACAAGAATCAATACCTTTCAAACCCATACAACCCCTCAGAACTCATCCAAATTTGCTTAATCAAATTGCCTTAACATTTACGACACATTACTTTGGCGGGACGTTGCAAAGACGACATTGAAGCTTTTCATGGACTGTTACGAGAACTGGAAAATGAGACTGACAATCGCGGGACGCGAAAACAGGAACACAACAACAGGAACACAACAATTACAGGTCGCATCCGTCACAATTCCACGATGACAGAAATTATAACTGGACACGACAAGGCTATTCGTACAACGTAAATCGTGACCAAAACAGACACCACCCACACGGCAACCGTTGGCAGAGTAGTAATAATTACAGGGAAAGATCACCTCTCCGCGGTAGTGACTATTACAGAGACAATAAGAGAAACAGACAATATGGAAACCAAAATAATTATTATCAAGGGAGAAAGAATAACTTTAGACGTAACAGTTCAGCGCGCACCTACGATTCAGGGAGAAATTCTCCACCACATGACCGACAAAAAAGAAACTATGTAAACTACCGACAAAACGACAGACCTGGATTTCATCAGAACTGGCGGGATTCAAACAGGGCAGGGCCCTCTCGACAAGGTGAATTTGTAGAAGTTAGGTCTCCAAATCCCAATAACGACGCGCGCCAACAAAGAGACAGACAATGACTCTCACCGCAGGCAGCCACGTGCGCCGGCTGGCTCAGAGAAAAATAACATAGACGCTAACCTTGAGAAAAATTTTTTGTATTCTTTACTGGCGTATACCGCATGATAATTGCGCTCAAGTTGAAACTCTGAGTACTAAAAAGAGCAGAGGGCTGCACTACATTTCACATGTAAAACCGTTTATTGGGATATAATCTGCTTTTTAACTTTGTCTTTGCCATAAGACTTTTCACTTCACATTTCTAGTATGCTTTGTCAGACTTAAGAAACTGTTACGATGCAACAATGTTTGAAGTTAAATATCCAGTCAAGAACCTAGGGAACATTTTTAAACAGAAATTACGAATGCATTGTTATAGTGAACTGACGTCACAGTGTTGTTGTTTGTACATTCTTGCTTGTTAGTTGCACGATTACGTAACGACTATCAGGCTTACATACTTAGAACATATACTGCTAATGAGATTTTAATTCAACATTTTGGTACTTGAAAAGATACTCTTTATTTGAAGTACATTCGGTGAGATTAAAGATGACTTAGGTGAGATTAAAGATGACTTAGCATTTGGTTTCTTCGATAGCTACACGATTATATCACAACGGTACTAATATGTGACACAATTTACATTGTTGCTTTTGCGGTGTATCTGTTTTATATCTGCACAGTTTTTCTGAATTCTTCTGGAAAGTAAAACATGTTTTAGTAGTAACTTTTGTAGTATACCTACAATGAGACAGCCTTTTTCGTAGCACAACAATACGTTACATTATAGTACTTTCTTGATCACGGTAAGGTATGTAATAACTACGGTATCTATACGCAAAGCATTTCACTTTCGTTTATGATGAGGTAAGTACACTGATTTCAGGAAACTTTGCTTACAGAGGACGATAGCTATGACACTTCCACAGATGATTTCAGCAAACTTTGCTTACAGAGGACGATAACTACGACACTTCCACAGAGATTATCTTACAGCAAGACGCACAGTTTAGCGCTACAGTACACGTATTTGGGTGATTAATTTTGTACTTAAGACATTTATTTTTAAAGATTTTTGAATTACAATGATATAAAGGTTTTCCGTGATACATTTCATTCCATTGCTGTAATGTGTAACACCTTAGGGTATAATTACATTAATCCTCAGGGGGGTACACGCTTACTTTGTGTACCATGTGTTTGGCAAGCACTAGGAGCCCTAGCTAATATGGTATTTGCTTATACAACTTTACACATCGCTACCATATTTCTCTAACACATAAATTACACAGCTATCTGATCATTTAACTGAAAGAGACAAACATTTATTTTACTACACCAGTGACAGATTTTTACGTAATTACACCGTTGAATAACTTCACACTTATGAAATTGTATTTTGTCTGTACTTTGTGAATTGTTCATATATTTTTCGGAACCATTGTGATACTATGAGAGCTTTGAATGATGTATTTGGTAAGGGATCATAATTTTTGAAGTACGTGTGAGGTAGATGACTTTATTGAAGGTCTTGAAATTATTGAAAGAAGCTGCAACGATTCTGAGATGTGACTGATCTGTTATGATGTTATTAATGTTATTATTACGATGACGATGTGTATTATGCTGTTGAGGTATGTTTATGATAAATAAACTGAGCATCGTACGTTAAGAGTTATGAAATGTGTGTAAATGCGTGAATGTATCACAAAGCAGGCGAAAATTTTTTGCACACTGTTATATTCATAGGATTTTGTTTCTACACATTTGGAACGCAAATTCTCGACCTGTGTAATTTTTATATGAGACCGCCACTGTAGCGGAAACTGATGTAAATATTTCGGTAAGGAGGGTGGGTCACCTTGACGTAATGCGTTTTGGGCGCCCAGCTGAAAGATAGTCGCCTGACAAAAGAAAGCCATTAGGTGGAGGGAAAAAAAAAAGAGGCCATTATCCTTGCTATTGACATTTCTTTGTAGGAAGCATCGCAAATACGACACGCTCAAACTTGAAAACATATGATTACATTGTGGAGCTCTTAATTTATGATATTTACTAAAATGGCTATTGAAATGATGAGAAACATTTTACATCTATTGTCTTTGTAGTTGAGAGATTGCTCATTTTGTTTAATATCCAGTATCTAGCTCCACTGCAGCATTGATTAAAATAAAATTTTATAGATGTACTAATATAGATTTTTATGCCTACAGATCCAGTACATAATAACTTTATGGTCTACTTAAAAAAAAAAAAAAAAAAACGAAGGAGCACAAAAAGACATTTCCCTTCAAAGGAATTGCATACATAATTTTCTTTTCAACTACTTGGTAATATTTTTCGTAGGATAAGTTGTAGTGCACCACTTTAATGACACAGACACTAAGGTGTGAGCAGACATCTCCCTTATCTGCATTGTTGTCTTTAGTGTACTATTTTTTCTGTTTGTGGGTTTGTCATGTTTAGATATAAGTTATTACATTTACTGCTACTTGCTTTGCCAATTTGCATTTCTTTGACATTGCTGTTTGTGTTAATTGTTTTGTGCTGCTGCATTGCCTCGTCCCTTAGTTTAGCATCTGAGCTCAGTAGGTTTAAGTTAGCTTATGAGGGGGTAGACTATATAAGAAACTAACTGTGATGAATTGGAAGAAATGCATTGAGAAGCTATAAGAAAATGGTTTGGCCAAAAGAGTAGTGTACAGTGGAGAAAAACTATTTTTGAAAGAGGATGTGAACAAAATACAGAAAGCATGCTTGGATAGGATTTTTTTTTTTTTTTGTGGAAACAAATGTTGAAATAAGAGGGATGATCTATGGAATGAAGTTTTGGGTTGGACTGCAGTATCAAATGTTACCCTGAAAACAAACCCTGTCCTTTCCTTTTGTGTAATCCCACCATGTGTTTATGTACCCTTGTGTATTTGTTTTCTTCCTGTCTCTGTGTACTGTTTCATAGAATTTTTTTCTCTTCTAATACTAAGCTACATTCACTATGATGAGGAATACTGTTATCCTCAAATATAATTTGCATTAATAACATGTTATTTACTTCATAAAGATGTTTACACATTATTTATTCTGTTTTGTTCTAATGCTCATGTGTAAAGTTGTTGTTTCAAAAGTTATTCTGATCTTTTATGTATGTAACACTGATGTATATGTTATTTCTATCGTTTTGTACAGCCCCTATTACTACAAATGTTGTATGTATTGTTATGTTCTTTAATGATGTATTTTGTACCTTTGTTATTGTATTCTTATGTTATAAAATTGTAACTGACGCCAGTTCATCAAATTAAGTATCATTTCACTGCACACGTTTCTGTTGGTCATAGTATATGGACAATGGTGAGAAGTAGGGACTGATAGTGTTTGCACATGTGTTAATAATTCAGCAAGGGACTGGATAACAGCATTGCTGGTTCCAAGGACATTTCACAGTGCACAAGTGGTGGTTTATGGACTTGCTATATTGTCCACAAGACTATTCGATAGTGGCTGTGCGCCTGCACAGTCACAACAGATGGCTGCTGGCCGTCTCTACATGGACTACAGTGGGTCTACACCTTTGATGACCCACTAACACCATTATTTCTACAAGGACTGCAGTGGGTCTGCACCTCTGGCGGCCCACCAATACCGTAATCTCTACCAGGACTACAGTGGGTCTGTTCTGTGATGACCTACCTACCAGTATTCTTCAAAACTTCGACTGACTCTGCTGTGGGTTTGCTCTGCTGTGGCCCATTACCTGTCTGCATGTCAAGAGTCAGCACTGTCTTTCCGTTGGAAGGACAACACTACTTCTTCAAGACTGCATGGAAATTCGCTACTTTCCTTTTACTGCTCAGACATTAAAAAAAAAAAAAAAACACCACTGCAATTTTACTGTGATGAATGATCAGGACTGTCTTTATGGACTGTGAGAAAATTTTAGCTTTTGACCAACATTGTATCAATAAGTGTGTGCATTTGATTTCTTTGTTATTGTAATTATGAAAAAAAATTTCAAATATGCATTGGCCACTGCCCAAAACAATTTGTAAAATTTTTTGTGGGGAGCCTGGGGGCTTTGTAAGTAGGTTCTTTAGGTTTTCTTACTGGTAACACCACGTCGCGCTCTGTATGAAAATCACTGGCTGTGCTGTGTGCAGTCTGTGGCTGGCTTGCATTGTTGTCTGCCATTGTAGTGTGGGGCAGCGCGTAGCGTTGTGCAGTTGCAGGTGAGGCGCCAGCAGTGGTGGATGTGGGGAAGTGAGATGGCGGATTTTTGAGGATGGATAATCTGGAGGTGTGTCCATCAAAACAGCACATTTGTAAGAATGGATGTCATGAACTGCTATATATATTATGACCATTAAGGTAAATATATTGTTTGTTCTCTATTAAAATCTTTCATTTGCTGACTCTGCTTATCAGTAGTTAGAGCCTTCAGTAGTTTGAATCTTTTATTTAGCTGGCAGTAGTGGCGCTCGCTGTATTGCAGTAGCTTGAGTAACCAGGATTTTTGTGAGGTAAGTGATTTGTGAAAGGTATAGGTTAATGTTAGTCAGGGCCATTCTTTTGTAGGGATTTTTGAAAGTCAGATTGCATTGCGCTAAAAATATTGTGTGTCAGTTTATGCACAGTCATGTATAATTGTTCTAAGGAGACGTTTCATTTGGTGCGGATTTCAATGCGAGATGCATTTAATAGTTTCCACAATGAATCTCTCTCTAGAGATGTCGCGGAAAATCCAGAGATTCCGGTTCTATATTAAGTAAACCAGCGGAAAGGCTCAGTAAGTGATGAGAGGAGGAGGGGGGGCGGGGGCAAGAGGCCCAACAGTTCGGAGCAGCTGAAAGCATGGCAGATGTCCGGACACCACCGTTGCCCGGAATATAAAATTATATGAGTGCCTTGTATCATTATTGGAGTTTCGAGTGTTTTTGGAAATTTGTGTTAAGGTCTTATGGGAGTAAACTGCTGAGGTCATCGGTCCCTAAGCATACACACTACTTAATCTAACTTAAAGTGGTAGAAGAAACGAGAGTACCCCCACCTGTGCATACCCACGCTATCTTAATACGGTAAATCATTTACCAGAATAATTTGTGCCGTATCTTAATCCTACTATTTAAATCTTGTAACAGAAAATAACGTTTTGTAGATATTTTGACAAAATTTGGCAGGAGAATAGCACATTCCGCCACAATTTGCGGAAAATATGTAACGAAAGTACAATCGTGTGTCACATCAAACAAAATACTTGGAAACAGTACTTTAGTGCTTCACAGTGTTTTTTTTATATTTTTTTAAACATTTTTACCAAATCTGCAAATGCTATAAACATGTGTCTGATGTTCTTCAAGCGATCTCAAGTCGTAGGGTGAGTATTGACACGTATGTTCCTGTATTTCTGTGAACTCCAAACATCTTTCCCAATATCGATTTCTGCCAGTTTTCCCATTCCTCGGTAAATAATTCGTACTAGTATTTTGCAGCTGTGACTTGTTAAACTGGCTGTTTGTCAGCAAGCAGTCTTTGGAGCTGGAACTCTTGTTGCTCCCCCACGAACCACGAACGTTAGCGTCGGTGGGAGTGCTCTCGTGCCTCTACGACCTCAGTGGAGGGATGTCTGTTGCGACGCCACCCAAGTGTGCGCTTCCTGGTAACAGTCTGGGTGACTGATTGATCCGGCTTTGTGGACGTAACCTAACACTGCCTTGATGTACTGAAAGCAAGGTGGTACTACAGCCGTAATTTTCCCCAAGGAGCATGCAGCTTTACTGTGTATTTAAATGAAGATGGCGTCTACTCAGGTAAACGGATCTTCAGGAGGATGTAGTCACCAGGGGAAGCAAATCTGCCATTCGACAGATGAGGGTGCGGAACGATACGTCCCTTAATTGTGCAGGTATATTCGACCTTTTTTTTTTTAATGGATAGGCTGAAGTTTGATACAATGGTGATTATTGAAGTATTATTTGATTTATACATTTTTATAAAAGTAAATAAAGAATAGTATTGTTGAGTTTATATGCGACTTTCTTTTTTTATTTAGGGGTGGCATTCGTGGGTAGTGAGGTATCAGTTCTATAATACAGTACTGACAAAGAAATAGACCAACTTTAAGAATTATAGTGACAGTGTCATAACAACTTACAAAAATACTTGCCTCTCAACTGCATTTCAGAGGTGCCTGTTACGATTCATTTCTGGGTTTTCTACAATGGTGAAACTGTGGCGAAGCTGTTCTGTGGGAAATCCGGAACACCTGCCTCCTCCAGGACCAGGGTGCTATGTTATAGCGGACAGCGGACAGTGTTGTGCGCACGGGGGATGGTAAGAGGATCCGTCTACGGGGTACTGTCTCCTTTTATTCTTTGATCCAAATATGTCTCTGTGTTTCCTTTTCTTACTTCTCCCTCAGGAGTACCAAATCAATCCCCGTCTGTTGTATGCAAAGTTCCTATTGCACGATGCCTTCTCTTTACAGTCCATCTAATTGAAGTTACGACAGCACGATTGCACTGGAGAGTATTTCACTCACGACAACAACAGAATGTCAGAATTTTATGGAGCGTCAGTCAAGTGACTCGTTAGTCGTGCCATATGTTGTAGGGGAGGATAGTTCGTCGAGGACAAAGAGGGCTACGAAAATTGACGGTGTGCTAACACGGGTAACAGAGCAAGAGATAGTATGCTAAAGAGTCAACTAGCTAACTAGATGGTGTGTTTACTTATCTTCAATATGAAGTACAGTATGCAGGACAGGAGTCACCGAGCGAGGTGGCGCAGTGGCTAGCACACTGGACTCGCATTCGGAAGGACGACGGTTCAATCCTGCGTCCCGCCATCTCGATTTAGGTTTTCCGTGATTACCGTAAACGCTCCAGGCAAATGCCAGGACAGTTCCTTTGAAGGGGCACAGCCGACTTCCTTCCCTAATCTGATACGGCTGTTGACCTCGCTGTCAGCCGGTCGCTGTAGCCGAGCAGTTCTAGGTGCTCCAGTCTGGAACTGCGCAACCGCTACAGTTGCAGGTTCGAATCTTGCCTCGGGCACGGCTTTGTGTGATGTTGTTAGGTTAGCTAGGTTTAAGTAGTTTTAAGTTCTAGGGGACTGATGACCTCCAATGTTAAGTCCCATAGTGCTCAGAGCCATTTGAACCCCGCTGTCTGGTCTCCTTCTCCAAACGACCCAACCCGACAGGAGTCAGACGTAATGTATGTTCTCGATGAAGGATTTTATACAGAACAGGAGATGAGATGCTAACATTTTCCTATGTTAAAATAAAGTACATTGAATGCACTCAGATCTTGTAGATGTGAGAGAGTGAAAAGCAAGAAAATAGGTATCAGTAAGCAGAAGGAGAATGCACTGGGGTGAGAACTGTGTGTATGCGGTGGTGTTATACGCATTATAAACAGGGGTAAAAAGTAAAAAAGAAGTTAAAATGCAGAGGTGGAGAGTTACCGGGTAAAGTCAGTGTGAAATGATTGTAGAGAAACTTCTTATTTAAAGTGAACAAAGATAGTAGAAGAGGTCTAGTAACTGTGCTTACTGGGGAAGTTAAGATGGGGCATAGCCAAAATCACAAAATAGGAGTGGAAGAAGAAAAGGATAAATCAAACAATGGAAAATCCGAGATGGAAAAATGACAGTATTATAAAAGGATAGACTGCTGTAGGGTGAGTAGCAATCTATTCTTTTCATAATATTGTCAGAAGAAAAGTATAAGCACGTCTGTAGGAGGAATGGCCTATGTGTCGGTAAGTCCCCGGGAGAAATGAGCTGTACTAATGTTCGGGGGTAGGAGAGGTGTAAGGCTAGCCGAACCCACGGAAGGGACAGCCGGTGCCTCGGTCGCGTCACGGGGGAATGACGTGTACCGTGTTTTTTGTGTGTGAAGGGACCACATCTGTACTGGTACAGAGCTTTGACACAGTATCTGCCCTCAGAACAAGTGTAAGCACAATTAATACAGAAGTATGAAGTTGTATAGTGACTGACAGTCACAATATGGAAGTTTTCTCCAAAGTAGTTATAAAATTTAATATACTGACATTATAGCTGAGACAAAGGATAGTTTTGGACACACTTACCTCATACCTGAGACAAAGGATGATTTGGAACGGAGATGTTCCACAAAAGTTGACAAGAACACGTACCGAGATTTCATCCTACAGATCGTATGGTAGACCTATACCTGACAGCCAGTTCCTCAAGTAACAACAGTGTAAGAAAGTGTTGGAAAGTACATTCAAACTCACATATACGTGCACAAACTTATTTCAAGTAAAATAAAAATGTAATTCTCAAATAATAGATAAATTCAAAGAAATGTAAGTGGTGTAGTAAATTAAAATCGACGCAACAATTAATAGCATACATACAGAAACCACAAGAAAGAGTTTTTTAACATTTTGTTTAAATTTAAATCTCGTCAAGAAGATCCGTATACATATTGAAATAATACATCTGCCTTTGCGGAAAGATTGGTCATTATGTAACAATTTGCCGATTAGATAAACCGAATGTAAGATATGCGAGATGAATACTCATAAGGTAACATTCGTAGCACAATATGCCTGAAACTAAATAAATGGTTTGTCCTTTTCTTAAAATGGTTAAAACTGACAGGACAATACTAAAGATAGTGTTGAGAACTATAAATGGATGGGACTATAAAAGACTTGTGCCCTGTTATTGAGTGTGGAATATTTTCTCCTTAACAAAGGTCAATAAACATTAATCAATCGTGTATTTTATAGTTTTATATTAGTGCGAATTCATATGTAACGAGCAAAGACTTCTGCTGACAACCTTCCTTTAAAGGAGGTGTCTGTGGTGTCCCCCATGAACCGTGGGCCTCGCTGTCGGCAGGAAGGCTTGCGTACCTCAGTGGTACAGATAGCCGTACCGTAGGTGCGACCACAACAGAGGGGTATCTGTTGAGAACTTGTGGTCCCTGAAGAGAGGCAGCACCCTTTTCAGTAGTTGCAGGGGCAACGGTCTGGACGATTGACTGATCTGGCCTCGTAACGTCAACCAAAATGGCCTCACCGTGTCGGTAGTGCAAACGGTTGAAAGCAAGGGGAAATTACAGCCGTAATTTTTCCTGAAGTTGTACAGATCTGCTGTACGATTAAATAATGGTAGCATCTCCTTCGGTAAAATAGTCTCCCATTTGGGTGGAAACATTGTTATCGGTGTAACAGAACTGCCGTTCTACAGATCAGAGTGTGGAATGTCAGATCCCTTAATCAGGCAGATGGGTTAGAAAATTTAAGAAATGAAGTGGTTAGCCTAATGTTAGATATACTGGGAACTGGTGAAGGTCGATGACAGGCACAACAGGTCTTCTCATCAGGGTTATAAATACAAAGCCAGATAAGAGTACTCCAGGAGTGGGTTCAATAACGAATAAAGAAATACGAACACAGATAAGTTAGCACGAACAGCATAGTGAATGCATTATTGTAGCTGAGATAGATATGAAGCCCACACCCACCACAGAAGAGCAAGTTCATATGCCGACTAGCTCCGCAGATGAGGAGATTGAGGAAATATATGATGGGATGAAAGAAATTATTCACATAGGTGTGGGAGACGAAAATTTGATGGTCATGGGAGACTTGAATTTGATAGTAGCAAAAGGAGGAGAAGCAAAAGTATTGGGTGAATATGGATGGGCGGAAATGAATGAAAGAGGAATCTGTCTGGTAGAATTTTGCACAGAGCATAATTTAATAATAGCTAACAGTTGGTTTAAGAATCAAGAAAGGAGGTTGTATATGTGGAAGAGACGTGGAGACACTAGAAGGTTTCAGATTGATTATATAAGGGTAAGACAGAGATTTCGTGGAACCGGGTTTTAAATTGTAAGACATTTCCAGGGGCAGATGTGGACTCTGACCACAATTTATTGATTATGAACGGCAGATTAAAACTGAAAGAGGTAGAGGTTCTAGAGAGTTTAACAGCGAGCATTATGGAACAATTGACAAGAACGGAGGAAAGGAATACAGTAGAAGAAGAATCTGTCGCTTTGAGAGATGAAATAGTGAAGGTAGCAGATAGTCAAGTAGGTAAAAAGATGAGGGCTAGTAGGAATCCTTGCATAACAGAAGAGGTAATTTAATCAATGAAAGGAGGAAATATAAAAATGCAGTAACTGAAGTAGACAAAAGAGAATACAAGCGTCTATAAACTGATATCGACATGACTTGCAAAATGGTTAAGCAGGAATGGCTAGAAAACAAATGTCAGGGTGTAAAAACATTTATCACTAGGGGTAAGATAGATTCTACCTACAGGAAAATTAAAGAGACCTTTGGAGAAAACGGAAGTAGTTATATGAATATCAAGGGCTCAGATGGAAACCCAATTCTAAGCAAAGAACGGAAAGCAGAAAGGTGGAAGGAGTATATAGAGGGTCTATAGAGGGGCGATGTACTTGACAATATTATGGAAATGGAAGCGAGCATAGATGAAGATGAGAAGGGAGGTACGATACTGTGAAGAACTTGACAAATCACAGAAAGACTTAAGTCAAAACAAGGCCCTGGGAGAAGACTACTTTCCATTACAGCTACTCATAGCCTTGGGAGAGCAAGTCACGAGAAAACTCTTCCATCTGGCGAGCAAGATGTATGAGACAAGTGAAATAGCCTCAGACTTCAAGAAAACTGTAACCATTCCAATTCCAAGAAAGCGGTGCTGACAGGCATGAAAATTATTTAAATATCAGATTAATGTCACCACTGCAAAATTCTAACATGAATCACTTACAGAAGAGTGGAAAACTGATAGAAGCTGACCTTGGAGAAATGTAGAAACACATGAGATAATACTGATCCTACAGCCTCTCATAGAAGACAGGTTAAGAAAAGGCAAACCTATGTCTATAGCACTCATAGAAAGTTTTTGGTTATGTTGACTGGAATACTCTCTTTCAAATTCTAAAGGTGGTAGGGATAAAATACAGAGAGAGAAAGGCTACTTACAATTTTACAGAAACGAGATGGCAGTTATAAGAGTTGAGGGGCATGAAAGGGAAGCAGTGGTTGGGAAGGGAGTGAGACAGGGTTGTAACCCACCCCAGACGTTATTCAACGTGTGTATTGAGCAAACAGTAAAGAGAACAAAAGAAAACTTTGGAGTACGAATTAAAGTGACTCGATCCACATGCCCGCAGGTTCCCTCCTGCGATGGAGTCCGTGCAGCACGGTGAATGGACGGCTACTGTGCTCGGCGAGCTCACATTGAAGCATCACAGTCACAGTCCCCATCAAATATTAACCTAATTTATATTCAGAATGGAACATCTCAGTGGCACCTGGTCATCTGCCACATTGGGTATCCTGCTGACTATATTAAAAATTAAAGATAGGACAGTTATTCTTACATTTAGACATTATAAAGCATGGTACATAAGTAGTTCCTTTCCCCATCTTTACATGTTAGAAGTTTTGAAACAAATGAATCAATAAATAAAGTAATTTCTGCAAAACTAAAATTTGAAATTCATCACTTGCTAATTTTATTCTGCTTTACACTTTAATGCTGCATTCATCCCTTGTCTATCTAGCTGGCTTTTTAAAATTTTACTTTATTGTGTCTGTCTGTGTAAAATATTTTTATTTAACGTGATGACCTGCACAATATTATTCATTCACATACAGTGCCCTGTAAATTCAGTCACAAATGGCAACCTTTGGTGATATCAGATGGGCCAAGTTGTACATTAAAAGGCCAATACAGTCTTTGCAAGCTACTTCTGTAACATACACTAACAATAAATTATGACGTGCTAATCCATTTCCTCCTCTTCTTCCTGAATCATTTCTGCTTATGCAGGTCATTAACAGAGCCTCTTCCATTCTTTTTTTCTCCCAGTCTTTCATTCACCATTTCCTCCCATTGTAATTCCCTTCAGTTTAAATCTTCCTCCAGATGATCTCCCCATCTTGTTCTTAGTCTTTCGTCTGCCTCAAAGGTCTTCTTATACCTCTTTTTTGTGCCATTATTTAATGTGTCTAAACCATTCCAACCTATTTCTCTCCATAGTTTCTTTTACAGGATCGATACGAAATGCACTCCGTATCATTTCGTTCTTTATCCTATTCCTTCTCGTCTTACACGGGATCCTCCGTAGACAGCGCACCTCTGTCAATCTTATTCTGCTCAGATTTTTGTCAGAGTCCGAGATTCTGATCTGCAGAATGAAAGTGGTAGATAATACAACTTGTATGTCAAATGTTTGCTCTCGTAGGTATTTTCCAATCTCATGTCCGATATACAATAATAAAATTCTGAACAATTTTATATCCTCTCCAAAATTTCACCCTTGATGTTTCCTTTCTTGGTTAGCTACTTCCTAGATACATGAAAGCATCTACTTCGTTAATAATTTTTCCCACTGATTTTCACTACCTCACTTTCTTTCAAGCTTATTTCCATGCCTGCTTCTTCAGTTACCCTCTGGCACATATTTGGTGTTTTTTTCCATTGTATTAAATGCATGTTTGACCATCAGCTGCTTCTAATTTAAACCCAAATACCAACTGATTTCAGTCATGGACCATCTTAAAGGATAAGGGTTGAAATGATTTAAGCCACAACATTACATTTGTTATAACTTAAATAATTCATAGAGCGTGCCACAAATATCTATATGACACAGAAGCAAACTACTAAGAGTATAAATTGTCTACGTGCATGAAACATTACAATCCTGAGTCCAAATATTCTCATAAATTGTAGGTGGTGTGGTTAATGAACCAGTTTCCCAGTTTACTTTTGGTATGTGGAGATTTACAGTTTCTTGTCCAATGGTCTGCTAGTAACTACCTTAAGGTACTGGCACCATCCACTACAAACCACAGGTTTAGGCACATATCTGTACAGAAACTACTTCTACATCTTGATCTACATCTACATCTACATCCATACTCCGCAAGCCACCTGAAGGTGTGTGGCGGAGGGTACCCTGAGTACCTCTATCGGTGCTCCCTTCCATTCCAGTCTCGTATTGTACGTGGAAAGGAGGATTGTCGGTATGCTTCTGTGTGGGCTCTAATCTCTCTGATTTTATCCTCACGGTCTCTTCGCGAGATATACGTAGAAGGGAGCAATATACTGCTTGACTCTTCGGTGAAGGTATGTTCTCGAAACTGTAACAACTGTTGTGGCAGTTAACTGCACGCACAGTTCACCTTTGTTATTCACATACACCATTACAGGTGGTACGTAAGGCACGAACGGTTAAGAATCTGTAGCTCCCTAACTAGGCTTCTTTAAGCTGTTCAGTTATCAGCTGTACATTACATCCGTCTTGCACATTTCTGTACAACAGCTGCATTACTGCAGAAAGATTATGCCATAAGACGGTCTTGAGTGAAAATGTACCAGCAGTTCTGTCTGCAGGTCAGCATGAGAGGGCATTCAGAGTGCCAGGCAGGCAGAGCTGAGCCGAGCCGCCCTTCGAGTGCTGATGCCTGCTCAGTTTGTTATCCATCTGGATCCCATCACTCTCTACACTTGCAGCTAAGTGTCAAGTTACAAACTTAAGCGTTGGTATGTTGATAGATACAGTTCAGTGTCCATAACTTTTTTTGACATTCTGGCATAGCCTATTCATGTTGGACTGTATGTGTTTATTGCAAATAATACATACAAATAACAATTTTGAGGTCAATGGTAAATAAAAACTGATGCATCACAAAAGGCTAGACATTTCAATTATTTCTGAACACCTTACCTCACCACAGTCAGTGTTCCACATCTGTAGTTCGGATAAAAGTTTTAGTCACTGGTGGAGGTTGAACCCGAGCCACATATTGTGATGATTAAAAAGTACCGTATTTACTCGAATCTAAGCCGCACTTTTTCCGGTTTTTGTAATCCAAAAAACCGCCTGCGGCTTAGAATTGAGTGCAAAGTAAGCGGAAGTTCGAAAAAATGTTGGTAGGTGGCGCCACAACTAACTTTTGCTGTCGAATATATGTAGCGCTACACAGGCTTGCTTTGCAAGCACAAAGATAAATACTGGCGCCAAAACTTCTGCGCCAGTAAAAAAAAAAAAAAGTGGAAGACGAGCTTTTTGCCTCCGCCCTGAGTTTCGACCACTGCATTTTCATACATTATCCAACGAAGTAAATACAAATTCCGTCTTGTCTTCTTCGAATGTAGCTGCATTTCAATGTATTACGAAAATCTGACTGGCAAGACTGGGGTTTTTGTCAATATCGCTAACTATACATTCTGAATTTTTTCCTACCTGTGAGAAGAGATGGTTGCTAATAGGAACCTTTATGTATTGTGAATCATATGCAGTATTCTCTTCACCATAAGAATAATACGAATATGAACATATTTCCATGTATTCTTTCGTATTTGCTGCTATCTCATTCAAATCCCGTCTTCCTAATAAACTACGAAACTAGAGTGCGACAACAACAAACGCGGAAGAATACACATATCGTGTTATGTTTGTATTCGTATTCTTCTTATGCCTAATAGTGATACAGTCAGAAATGAAGCACGGCAACTGACTAGATTTTTAAACCTAAGATGACTAATTTCTGTGCAGAATGTAATGTACTAAAGAGGCGTCTGCAAAGATTTTCAAACGGAGAATTTTCGCAAAACATCATCTGTCATACGCAGTCTATTATTTGGTACTTGTTGATCATTATCAAAGAAAGCATCCGTGTAAGTAACAACAAATTGCAGTCTGTTGCAATTGTTTCGCTAATGAGACAATCCCCTCTCTTTTTTTCCCATTGTGAGCGGCGGCAGCGCGCACAAAAGCAAGCCATGCCGCGAGCGGCGACATGTCGAAGACACTCATTATCAGAATGCGACAAACGATGCATAACACAGTACAGTAATGCATTTTCATCTTAGAGTGACGTGAACACCTATAACAAAGAGAACGGCACTGATCAGATCAAACAAAAATAAGCTATCAATTCAAACCAGACGAAGCACGTGAAAAAGTAAGTGCGCCCTTATAAATACGGACGGAGTGCCTGATGCATAGCTATGGCTACCTGGTAAATCTTAACTGCTAAGCTTACGACTCGAACCAAACTACTGTAGCTGTATCGTCATTCCTTCGACCTAAATTGTGTCTCATATTAAAATGGACCAAGTTTGTTTCGATTTGGAGGTGCGGCCTAAAACTTTTCTCACCCCTTGAATTTCGAGTCTCAAATTGTAGGTGCGGCTTAGATTCGAGTAAATACGGTATTTAGTTTCTGTATAGTAGGTGGAAACAACATCTGTGAAATGTGGACTCCAAGCAGTATAGTGAGGTACAGGTTAATATTGTAAAAGCTACTTTTTTGCTAACGTGTAACCATTTCCTGTCCAAAAAAGTAATCAAGGATAGTATAATAGTCTTTTTATTGAGCAAATGATTTTGTTCAAAAATGGAACTAAGGAATGGAACAATAATAAACCTAGAAAGAGAGAGGGGGGGGGGGGGGGGGGGAACTATGTTCTGCAATATTCCAGAACTAAGTTAGCAAAAGTGACACCTTTTTCAACATTCATTAGGCATTAGATAATCGTGTGAGGCATACACAAATGATTGCTCAAAATTAGCTGCTCACTAGTTGCAACGCACATAACTTACATAATTACTCGATGAGATGAAGCGATCAGCCTCTTGGGTACCTTTGTTTTTTGCACAGACACATTCTGGCCATTCACAAATCAACTGAAGTAGTACCAGCATAGCATTCCTACCGATTGCACTTTGAATGCTATTGCTACTTTTTGTTCTATAATTAATGGTTCCTTTTTCAGGCTTCATATGTGCAGCACAAATAAGGTGGTTAGAATTTTAACTTCCCCGATCACAAATATAAGCCCATTGAAAAAATAAGGGACGGATTCCAATCATTTATATCTTCCAAATTACAAAGGGTAGCACCATGACTTCACCATCCCTGCACAGACAACAGTTCAAAATTTGAACAGCTCAGGCAGACTTTCCAATCGTGGCTGCATTGACCCTGTTGCTTTCTTCTTCATGGAGAAAACTGTCAGGACTAACCTATCTGGACGAGCTTATTCCCTCAACCCGGTTATTCACTCAACTTTAACATGATTCAGATGACTTCACCTTCTTGCAAAATGGCATCCCGCCTCATTTCTATGTGCATGTCCGATGTTATCACAATGACACCATTCCACGATGTTGGCTTGAAAGAGGAGCAGCAGGTGGTGGACTTTGTCACCGGCGGCCTCCCAGGTCTCCAGTCCTCACACCTTTCTCCTTCTATCTGCGGGTTACATAAAGGATTGCTTCTTTACCCCCGCTGTGGCGCGCGCGCGCCCACACACACACACACACACACACACACACACACACACACACACACACACACACACACACACACACACACTCGAAAATCTGCATCATCACATTCTCGAAGCTACGAATTCGATGATGGGAGACCTGCTTTATATATGACAGGAAATGAGCCACCAATTTGATACTTGTGTAACACGTGGTGCTAACATTTAACGCAAAAAAAAAAAAAAAAAAAAAAAAAAAAAAAAAATAAATAAATAAAATTTGAACCTTTTTCTTTCTAGGAATGTGGGAGTCTTGTTTCTATCTTCTGTAGTTTGAAAACAATAAATGTTTCGAATCTGTTCCTTCTTTTTGAATAGCTCTGTACTGATACACAAGGCAACACTGGCAGCTGCACGGACTGTCCAACATTTGAGCAGATAGCATTAAACGCAACTCTTTGTGGAAAAGTAGAGGGTGACAGCTGAAATAAATGTATTGGAAGCAGTTTTTCCTTAAGATTTTTAATCCAAGTTTGCATAGAAAAGGATAATACTTAAGTTTACCGAGTAAAAAAAAGTAATACGAGTTAGTTGAAGTGTCAACTTGGCAACACCCAGCCGAGGCCCATTCGAGGAACTGTGGACCCAAACTAACGCTTTCCCCAAATACACTGCCAAGCTGAAACGTAATGACCACTACCGACTGACCGAATAACTCCCGGTGCCGTCCTGGCCGCGAGACGGGCTAAAGAAAGTAAGTGGGGCAGATAGAAAATGAGGATCGATTCTCACAGTTATACAGCTCACAAACGGAGAAATCCACATGCACGAGGGTCTCCGAGAACACTATTGCTTCAACCCCGTGCCTGGATACGAGCACCTCTGAACGGCAAAGCCGGTCTACCAAATGCTACTGTCGTGAGCATGTACCCGTAACATCTGTAGGACTGTGAAACTGAGTCGGCACAGAGGTATTGGATATCCACGATTGCTCGTCTCCTGTAAAGCAGGACGGGCAGCAATCTGTGACATCTGATGACCGAGTACAACACCGGTGCAACCGTACGTGTTTCGCGGTGGTACACAATGTCGAACGGGCGGCCCCCGGCAGACGATCTTTTCGCATTCCCGTACAGACCCGACGGTACTGTCAGTTACTGTCACGACAGGGACAGGATTGTCTCAGTTAGATTGTGAATCGGCAGAAATGTGTCACTCGTTCAGGTGAACAACTTCTCACACATAAGGTCGACGACTGTGTCCACATACGCCATCATCTGTGTGACCGGCTAGTCGAAACGTGCAGCACTCCACCAATGTGGGCAACCGGTGGCAGTACTGTGCTGTGGGGAACACTCACCCGGTATTCCGTGGTAGTAATCACAAGTACTGTGACAGCTACCACTATACCATCATTCTAGAGGACCAGCCGCATCCTATCACGTTCTGTGTCTTTGCCGAGGGTGACTGCACCTTTCAAGCAAGACAGCTGCCGTGTCGCAGTCAGAATTGTGCCAGTATTTTGACGTCTCGGCCGCCAAATTCTTCCGATCCAAACACGTCTGGGACACTACTGGGCGCGAGCTCCACACCCACAGACTGCCGACCTGTAATTCGTAGGAACTGTACGACGTGTGCATCGACGTCCAGTGGCATACACTCTAGGAATCTATCGAGGACGGACTAGCCGAATGTGTGTCGTGCAGGACGGCTGCTGGGTTGCCCTCCGAAGGTGGACCAATTTGGCATTATGCAGGGAGTCTATATATTTTGGTTCACTGATAGATTTATTCCTGAATGAAATTTGTTACAAAAATAAATTTTTTTGAAACTAAAACACCCCAGTCCCCAGAATCAACACTGTAAACAAGAATAATCTTCAGAGATCTAAACTTACTAACTTTGGTCTGGAGAGGTGTCCACTATTCAGGAACACACATTTTCCCAAATTGCCTGCAGCCATACAAAGTTTACCACTAGTGAAGTTCAGTTTAAGAGCAGCCTAAAGAATTGCTTGGTGACCAACTTCTCCCACTCCAATGACAAATGTTGCAATAGAAGTGTCAGATGTAGACATCAATCGTATCACATAACATGTCATATACAGTCTGACTTCCACACCTCTGCAATGCAGTGATATATCCTGCACAAGTAAGCATTTTAAACCGCTTCCTGTTCGACGATGCCTGTCGACAATAGCCTAAGAATTATCTGACAGTGTTTGAGGCAAGTTCTGCTATTAGCTCTAAATTACAATATATTTTAGATTTTTTTTCTTACCCCACAGCCACAAAGGCCATTTCACTTTGAACCTGCAGAAGGAACTCCACTAAGTAACTTACCTTGTACATACGTACTGTGTATCCCAGGAATGCGAGGCGAGTGCACGAGTTGTCGGTGAGCCGAAGTTTGTAATTTAAACTAAATGCTTAACACTTTTTTCTATTTTTTCTGAATGCACACCTGGCACATGAAGAGCAGATCTAAATAATTAGATATGTTTTCTTAATCCTCCTACAAATTAAGTCTAAACAGAGGATTGATTTATTTACTTTATATCACATCTACATTCATATTCAGCAAGCTACCAAAGTGTGTGGCTGGGGGTACTTAATGCAAAACTGCCACCCTCCCCCCCCCTCCAATCCTTCCCCTTTTCCCTGTTCCGTACACGAGTAGTGTCTGGGAAGAACTGGCAATCAACCTACATACGAGATAAATTTTCTCGTTGTGCTTATTATGTGCAGGACATGTATAAAAGCTTTGTGCTGCCCAACTTCTTCAAATATTTGCTCCCAAAATTTAACACCCCTCTGCCTGCCTCAGTAGTATGTCTAGCACCTCTGTAATTCTCTCACACATGCTAATTGATTCTGTAACAAAACTTGTCACACTGCACTTTTTGTGATAGTGTTGCAATTAACTGTGAAGTAGCATTATGGCCTGACGAGTAGTAAGCTGTGAGGTTCTGCTCACTGCTGTCGAGTGGCCCCGTGCCCTACACCTACACGAGTCATTCCCACACAGGGAATTTGCCACCAGACTCATTTGTCACACTCATCGGAGGCCTCGTCGAGTGAGTGAGTGAGTGAGTGTACGTTCTGCAGATAATTTAAATCACACACTGACCTGTGTGTTGAGTTATTTCCTGTATACTGACCACTATGACATTTTATACATCCTTCCTAAATAACAATAATTGGCTGCTGTATGAAGTTTCAGATCCATATCTTAAATATTGTCCAAGACTTAAAAAAAAAAAAACTTTCATCTTTCACCTTCCCATCAAAAGGAACAGCCAACAATATGTTTTTGTAAATACATCAAAAAGTGGCTAAAAATAAATACTTCATTACCAAACATCCAATCTTTTCTTCATAACAGTCAAAATTCTGTGTATGTTTCAGTTCTGAACAATAATTACTATCATCAGTTATCCGACATTTAATTTGTTATGCTGCAGAGCGAGAGGGAGTAAACGCAGCACGTACATGACCTGTCGGTCTCCAAATTTCTTCGCGATTATGTACGAGTGTGTGCATTATCTCGTGTAACGTAGCATTGAGTGTCGTACGTGATACGGATACTTAATGTAAAGCAGCCAGTTTTTAGATTCTACAAACATTCTTTAATTCTCTCATTAAGACAACAAAACACGTGATTGATTATTTCCCATTTTTGTATTCAGAAAATACAAAGTGTGTAGAACGCTTAACGTACATTCAGAGTTGGGGGACCAGTCACCGAGGGAAATTGCAATGCTCCGTGTGAAAAGCTGTACAGCAGTTACGGTGAGCTTCCCCTGGCACAGCCTCGATATCATGGCAAATGTAAGGAATGAGAAGTACATCCAATCTGAACGTGCCGAGACACTTCTTATTACTCCCATCAGATTAGGCACTAGTTTCCGACAGGCACAATCTGCAATCTATGACAGACTGGCACATTGTTCGTCAAATTGATAATAGAGTAGAACAGAGTATGCACACTGTCTAAACTTCTGAAAACAGTTTTAATTCAATAATTACGCCAGGGGCAAAAAATATTACAGAAATCGACAGGAACATGGCTACAGCACCAGTAAATTCCTGCTACAGCAGTAAACTGACAACGGTTTGGGTTGTACACTTCAACGCTGTGTAAGACTGGATGAGAGGAAAGTAACTTTATTGATCAACTGTCACAACAGGAGCTCGAGGCCCCGGTAAACTCCGGTACACAGACTGCAGTACAACACGGGAGAGCAGAGCACAGGAGAGCCGCCTCAGTCCTCGTAGAAGCGCGGCAGCTCACCGGCCAGCACCGTGTGCCGCTCCACGCCGGACTCTCCGATGGCCGCCAGCCGCACCACGCCGCCACTCGATCCGTCTCGCATCATGGCCAGTGTCAGGGCTGTGACAAAAGCAAAGCAAAATGCTGCAGGGGACACAAACAGAATAAGTGACAAAAGCAAAACATTTAGAATATCATTATTTACCGAGCAATTTACTCTCCACCAACTTTGTTAATGACATTATTTTTGCAATAAAACCACTCTGAGAAAAAGAATAGTTGATTTCTATGCCTACACTGCTATTATGGAGTTCGATTGAAATAAATTAGGGCAATAACTAATAACAGTGATTAAAATCATTCCTGAGAACAATCGACAGCTTATACTGTTAAACAAAAATGGTGATAAATATGGTATAGTGAATGACAGATGAAAAAGTCAGTGAAGGAGTGAGACAGGCATGTTCTTCTTCACCTACTGGAAAACATTTATATTGACAAATTCTTTAAAAATTGTTGATATCATTATTGCTTGCAGTGGATAGATAAGTGATCCAGGTAACTAAATGTGAGCGCCAGTTAGGTGTATATCGGCAAATCTAAGTATGTAAAAAATACTATCAAACTTTGATTACATAATGCATAAATTATGAAATGACAAAGTAAATAACCAATACAGACCACAATTGTAGTTAACAAAATAATTCAACGAGTGGCATTTTAAGTAACTGGTCTCCAGCAAAAGTTACAGTTATCGTACACCGCAAAAAAGTGCATGAACTTCGACCAATACGTGGAACAATAAAGAGAACAGTCATGTGCAGAACACCGAAGGCTACAAAAGGGCAATTTTACTAGGCTCTGGAATGCCATCGCTATCGTACAGAAGTGAGAGCTAGAAATAAAAATGACAGCAAGATACAAGCAGCAAAGATTAGGTGTTTGAGGAGAGTTGAGGGCTGCTCAAAAGAGAAATTAAATTATCCAGAATGAGGACGTAACAAGCACTATTGAGGAAGTAATGAAATACAGACACACATGCAAAAAATGAAGGCAAAAGGTTACCCAACAAAATCCTGAGCTACAACCCAAATAGGAGAGAGACCCTGAAACATAGCATGTTGGCACAATTCCGAATGCTGCTACACTATGCCTATTGAACACCTAACTATTTTTCCTTTATATTTCAACTGTCTGGCTAAACTTACTGTGTGTGTGTATATATATATATATTGAGTGTTTATGAACTCTACTGCACAACTTCAAGAATGGATTCTTTATACAACAAGAACAAAAGAAGTCTAGTAAACGTGAGCTCTAAAATGCATACTTCAAGAGGTATAAGAACTACTTTGCTGCTGTGAAACATCTCTTCTACCAAAAGATGAGCAAGTACTTGTAGCCCTTAAAGGTATGCTCTTTAGTGGCCTTTTTCCTCATTTTGGTCCCTAATCTCAAAATATAGTAAGGAAAGTGCTTGCAGTGAATGAGGTTTGTTTCACAAAGAACTGTACATATACTTAAGGTATGCATTTTTAAGTCCATGTTTACTACACTTTTTTCTTCTTCCTGTTACACGAGGAATATGTTCGTGAAGTTTTGCCACAGTTTTGAAACACCCTGCATGACGTGCACTCTAAATTGTTGAAATACCGTATGTAAAATATTTCTCATTAATTTATTATTCAAGTGGTAGTTTTCAATCCATCAAGTACAGTGGTATATTTAATTTTCCTGGAAACCATGTTAATGAAGAGTAACTGAAAATTGAAATTACGACTACAGCCTTTAATGGAGAAATTTAAGGGAGCTATTCGAGTTTTGACGAGTTGACACTGCCACTTAAAGCTCTGGGACCGTTCTTTATAGTAACCTTTTTCAGTTTTCCGAAAACTAACTTAAAGGCTATCTTTAATTGCAAGTTGGTCACACCCAAATTGCCTTTTGCCAATTGAGCCACTGCACTTGTTAGATTCCAGTATTTAATGTTACACATTTATTAAACTAAATTTTCTGGACCTAAGGACACCCTTCATTATTCAGTTAAGTCACTAAGAATTTATGAAAATTCACTTAACTCCAAATATGACAAGTTTACTTGTAAATCTGTATTTCACAGCATTGGCATAAAAATATTTCTGCGATTTCTTTTTACTTGCTTAACCAACCACATTTTAGTTAAACCAAGTTTTTGTTGAAACCTATAGTGCATCTGCTCCAGTGACTTTTCAACCTAAGTTTTATAAACAAATATGAAATTTCAAAAACCCTAAAATACTTTTACACATTCTCTGTATACTTTGCACCACCAAAAAGTCTCAAGTCTGTGTTGAGCTACTTAAGCAAGTCATCACATAGTTACAAGTGTCGATATACATGCAAAGCAATAAGACACTGTGTCAATTACGTTATTCTAGAATGCATAAAACCTTACAGCAATTCTATTAACTTCCACTGATGAATGTGATCCACAAATTACAGGTTGTTATATTTACAACAGGCTGATGCAAATAAAGGACACTTCCTCACTGAAGGGTGAACCGGCAGACGCCCAATGTTTATTTTCCCTTATCGGTCTTCCTTCTCAGTTCCTAACTGCACTATTCATTTCATTACTTTTCCTTGTAATCCATCTCTAGTCCTCACTGTCCTGTCATCTGCAGACTCAACCAGACTTGATGCTCCTGTGCTGCCACTTTTCCTAAAGTGGAGTTACAGTGAGCAATTCTCTCATAATTTTAAAAATTAATAAGTATAAGCTTGTCAATCATCATGAGAGAGACTGCTTACGGTCCCTTCTTCCTGCTCCACCTCCTCAGGCATCTTCAATCCTAATTAGTCTTCTGTGCTGAACACGAGTACAGTCACCGTACTAAATCGCCGTCAAAAATATTAAAACACCGTTTAGTGTCAAATTACCAACTGAGGAATCGAAGAGTGTTCTTTAGCATATCTGATTCGACTTTCTTCAGATAGCCCCTTTGCAGTGGTGCAAAAACAAAGATTTTGTCAATATGCTACATCCACTCATAAGTATTACAGTGAAAGTTTTAAAAAGATTTGTGTGACAGAGGGGGGACTATGAAAAGAGATACTATAGAGTAACAGGAATAACCGAGACAAAACGAAATTCTCTCTTCACATTTGCTGTGTTCTCTGGCTTAGCAGATTGTACCACCAACTAATACAGTGACAATTATTGAAGCCACAGTAATACAGTTTTTGGGTACTCTGTTACTCATGAACAAGATTTCCGAGATTAAAAAGGAAAGATTTTTATTCAAGGCACCAAATTACCCATAACGCTTTCTCCATGGGATCAGTATCGTGCAGAACTTTTTTTTATGCCGCAGAACAACACTGCTGAGTATGCATGTAGTAGGAGAGTAGCATCCCTCTCACCTTATGCAGTAGATAAGCCACACGTGTGAGTCTTTAACATTATCTGTGTGCATATGTCAATAAAGATGCTGAGCTACATGCAATCCGAGAATTTTCTCCAATTTATTTTCCTGTTTAGGCACATTTAAATTAAACACAAGGCTTTCTCTTTTGCTATTATGAATTACCCTGAAAGCCGGAGGTACACCAGTCTACTGCCACTGCTACATTTAGTCACAACACACGCAGAATGGGTATTTGTCTAAGAGCTAGGCAACTACTCTGGAATTCACACTAAAGTGGCTGGCAGAGGATTCGTATAAACACTTTCACATTCTTTCTTGGCAGTCCCACTCTCTAACAGTGAGTGGGAAAAAATGGACACTTTAATCATTCTGTGCATTCTAAAATGATCATTTCTCTCTATGCAGGTGGGTGTGTCGACAAAATATTTTGACATTCAGAGATTGAAATATCACGAAAAGATCTCACTGCAACACCTTCGGTTTAACATTTGCCCCCTAAATCGCATATCATGACAATATAATATGAGCTGCCTATTTTCAACTTTTTTGTCCTCTGTCGATTCCATTGGCAAGGAGCCTTTACCACACAGCGACACACAGAAAATGATTCAGAGGTCAGTATTCTGCAGGTTTTGAAGAGGATCTGAACTGGAACTTTTTCTTATGGCTACTTAGAGTCGCTATTTATCATGCAAATAGTAAAGATACTTCATACCACAGGTCTCGACCGTTTCCTACAAACCATAGTACGGCCACCCTCACCTGTTGCATCTTCTAAGCATTCTGCAAGTAAAATAGGGTGCTGGTTTGCCTTTCCTACTATGTTCTCTATGTGACTGTTCCAATTTAAGTTTTAATTCGTAAATATTTAACTGAATTGACAGCCTTTTGGTTTGTGGGACATATTGCAACCAAAATTTCGCAGGACTCCTTTTAGTACTCGTTGGATGACCTCAGACACTTCATTATTTAGGGTCAATTGCTACTTGTCACACAGCACAAATATCTTGTCCAAATCATTTTGCAATCAGCTTTGATCTTCTGGTGACTTTACTAGACAGTAAATGACAGCATCACCTGCAAACAATCTGAGATGGCTGCTTAGATTGTCACCAAAATCTTTCATACAGATCAGGAACAGCAGAGATCCCATAATACTTCCTGGGGGAACACCAGATATCACTTCGGTTATACTTTATGACTGTGTCAACTACTACAAACTGTACCCTTCCTGATAAGAAATCACGAATCCAGTGACTCAACTGAGGTGGTAGTCCACAGGCAAACTATTTGGTTAGATGCCACTTGAGGGGGAACAGTGTTTAAAGCCATTTGAAAATCCAAGAACACGGAATCGACTCGAGATCCCTCGTCGAGGGGACACACTACTTTTGAGTAGAGAGAGCTAGTTGTGTATCACAAGAGTGATATTTTCCAAAGCTCTGCTGACAGTTTTGTAACAGATCATTTTTCTAGAGGTAATTCATAACATTCAAACAATATACATTCCAAAACCGTGCTGCAAATCTATGTTAGTGATACAGTTTCGTAATACGTCTGATTACTCCTACTTTATTTCTTGAGCAATGATTTTATCTGTACAACTTTCCAGTCTTTAGGTACGGTTCTTTCATTTGAAAAAAAATTGTCTTTTTATCTGGAATATTCTGGAAAAATCTAGGCATTTTTAAAAAAGTATATACTATACTAGGGGTGAAAGTACATTTTTCTGTATTTAGTGACAATATATTTTCCCTCAGAACTGTAGAAGATATCAAGCCTTAGAATGGTAAAGGTTTTATAAACAGGTGAAAAACTTTCCAGCATTCCCAGAAGAAGAAGAAGAAGAAGAAGAAGAAGAAGAAGAAGATATCTTTAATGTGTGGAAACACTACGAAAGTAAAAATATGAATTCACAGTAGTTTTGGAACACAGAATAGTTAAATATAAGAAGTATGATGCCCATGCTATGATACAGAAACAGACCATAGTAGTGCTCCAAATGTTCTGACAGTGAACTTCGAATTCAGGAAAATATGGTGCAGTAATATATATTCTTGCTAGGTAAGTATTCTTTGGTAGACGACATTTTTCCATCAAGAAAAGATAAGCTTTCACATATACTGATCGTCAAAAATTATTTTTTGTTTTTTCCGAGCGTCTGATTTGACAGAATCCTAAGAGCAGAGCTTAAATTGCAGCAGCTGAATATTTCTGACAAGCACAATTGTAAATTTCACCGCTGTGCACCAAACATATCAAGGGTTATCTAGCTTAATACATGTTCCATTGAGCAATTTGCGTTTTCCAAAGAAAAAGAGGTTACATGTGAAATTACTCAAGACCCGACATTTTTGTTTTAAGGATAATTATACATTTTGCCATCATCATTATTGCATAATTTGTAATCTGTGAAAGAACTAAAATAAATATGAAAAACTAACCTCGAATATTGTCTTTTTAGAATGTGTTACCCTTTATGTTATATCAATAGCAAATGTGCCAGTAAAATTTTGAACTATCGCAGAAATGGCCGGTCTTCCCCGTCTGAAATTTTTCTACGTGGCCGGTTCTCAAAGTGTTCAGTTTTAGAAGAGTCAAACGCTCCACGATTTAAGAAATTCATCACACATAATTCGTCTTGTGTAAAAGGAAATTTACTTTGAAAGTAACACTTCTCAAAGCACCATTTGCAATATGTTCCCATTAAATGTTAAAAATTGAAACAGTAGTGCCGTCACACTCACCAAAAGCAGTCTTCATCTTAAAGCTTTTGACTGATTTTGCTGTCAGCAGACACTTGTATGTGCACTGTGTTCCGTCTCTGAATATGGCCCATTTTCTTTGCATCTTAAGTTTTATTTCAGTGTTTTCTAGTTTGTTAATTCTGTAGTAGCGGCCACAGTCAGATTCTTTGTTAGAGTATCAGTTCTTACCAGCCAAAATGACAAATTAATAAAAAAATTTCCAGAATCTTAAAAAAAATTTCGGGTATTTCTCAATTTTCTCCTGAATGAAAATATTCCCAGTTTTTTCCGTATTTTCTGGTGCGTTTACAGCATGGTCTCAGGTGAAGCTGCAGGTTTGTACGTGTTAAACTTTTACTTCAAGGGAAGAATCTGTAACAGTGTGCATCATCAGGTGATGCTTTACTGTTGAAAGAGAGCTGTCAATATTAACTCATTCCTGAGGGAGTGTATTGTATAAAGTACCGTATTTACTCGAATCTAAGCCGCACCTTTTTTCCGCTTTTTGTAATCCAAAAAACCGCCTGCGGCTTAGAAGCTAGTGCAAAGCAAGCAGAAGTTCTGAAAAATGTTGGTAAATGCCGCCACAACTAACTTCTGCCGTCTAATATGTAGCGCTACACAGGCATGCTTATGCTTTGTAGACACAAAGATAAATACTGGCACCAAAACCTCTGCGTCATATATAATGACTAATAGTGGTCGAAACTCGGGGCAGAGAAAAAAATCTCGTCTTCCAATATAGGCAGGCTCTTCGGCCCAGAATGCAGTTGGAGATCCTCAGAGCACGGTACGTTGTGGGAGATGCACTTTACCATTCGTTACCCAAAAGGAAACGAGCAACACAGACAAGATGATAAAAGCTTAGAAAAAATAAAAGATTAAAAATGGCAAACATAAAGCACAAGGGGAATAAAAAGCCAGGCCGTGCCACCACGGGATCTGCGGGACAGAGCAGGCGAGGGGTGCCCCTCCGACCCCTCGGCGGTCGACGAGGCCGAAGTGCCCAGAAGTAACGCATCGGGAAGGTTAAGAGATTGCTGCAAAGCGGCCAAATTTGGGCAATCTAGTAGGGTGTCGGCCACCGTCAGGCGGGCCACGCGTCTGTAGTGAGGAGGGTCCTCACGTCGGAGAACGCGACCCCGGGTCAGAAGAGAGTGGCCGATGCGTAGCCGACACGGGACAGTGAGTTTCCTGAGAGAAGAGCGAGGCTGTGGTCTCCTTTACTCCCCTCAGTTTGTTTGGGGAGCCCAGGGCAAAACACTCTGACTTCCAGACAGCTGACAAAGGCTCCGTTTCTGGGACCCCATTTCGAAATTGCCATCCCGGTAGCCAACTTTTGCCGAGCAGTCGGCACGTTCGCTTCCCGTGATCCCGACACGTCCAGGGGTCCGAACGAAGGTGACCGAGTGTACAGCTTTACTGAAGTATGAAAGAACGTCCCGGAAAGTTGCGAATAACGGGTGATGAGGGTAGCACTCGTCTATAGCCTGAAAGCTGCTCGGGGAATTACTGCAGATCGAAAGCATCTTGCCAGTGCAAAAACGAGCACGACTAAGTGCTCATTTGATGGCTTCCAATTCACCAGCGAAGACTCCGCATCCATTCAGTTCACTGTACGTCGCACGTGTCTGTACGCGAAACCGGTTCGTCCTCCGACCACCGATAAGTCAGTGTGTACCACTTCCTAACCTGGAAATCCGTCGAGGACCGCCAGGAACTGGTAGCGAACACCACAGCATCAAATGAGTGTATCAGTCCTCAGTCCAAACGCCGAACTGATACAGGTAGGAGGTCAGGGTGTACACCACACTCCCTGTCGACAGGTGACAGTGGGGAAAGTTGGGGTTCGGAAGTGGACCTTCTTACTAGGAAAAAGGACATTGTAGTCTGGATGCTTAGAGGAGCTGTCGAACACGTATAGCATAAACAAGTAGCTGTTTCGGTACTCGATATGTGGTGGAGGAACCCCAGCATCCGCAAATTAGCTGTTCGAGGGCTAGTGTTTAAGGTTTAGTGACTGCAATGCTGAGGGCAATGCCAAACCACATGCCAGACTCCCGTAACCCAGACGCGTAGATCACAGCTGTGTAAATCTGCAGAGCGGTAGTGCGGACTGCAGCTCAAGTGGTGTTATCGAGGCAGTGACGTGTACCCCGTTCGCTCAAGCTGCCAAAGATAGGGAAGCCACACCATCCGTGCATCGAACACCAGTCCTGAAAAGTGGCAAGTCGCTACTACATCCGACAGTTGATTGTTGAGGTACAGCTCTGGTTGTGGATGAATGGATAGATAAATCTACTCATCAAATTGCAGCAGGGAAACAAGCTTCAGGAGCCAGTGGCTGGTCCTCCTCCTGCTCCTCGCACGAGAGTTGGAGGGGAAGGAATACAGGTGAAGGAAAAGGACCTGAGAGGTCTAGGGAAAGGGGGTACAGTTCAGGAAAGTCACCCAGAATCCCTGGCCAGGGGAGACTTACAGGACTTTTGTGAACTGTACCCCCTTTCCCTAGACCTCTCCTTTTCCTTCACCTGTATTCCTTCCCCTTCAACTATTCTGCCAGAAGAATCAGCCACTGGTTTTAACAGCTCGTAAAAGTTAAACACTTGTGTGTTCAAAGTATCCACGGGTGTACTGCCAGTCTACAGTGTCAAACGGGCACAATATTTCGGTGATCGTGCATGTGGCCGTCATCAGTTGAACGGACAGACTGAGCTCCTGTGAACGTGCCGGTACAGAGATCCGTACACTACAGCGGCTCAGGGGGAACTGGTTTCAGTTGCGGCGGCGGCCAATTTAAATACCCTCCGCCTGCGGTGCCCTCCCTCCGCCGTCCTCGCCCCACGCCGCGGTCACGGGGTGGAACAGATTGCGACGGCGTCTGAGATGACGACGGTGTGACGGCTCAATCCGCCGTGGTCCTCTCAATTATACGTTTGCTCAATTTACTCTCGATTGACCCAATCGCTGGTTCCCAAGCCTTGCTAATATTATAACCACAGTCACGGTTTACAAGGTCATCATTGGTACGAATTTCGATGGCCTCTCTAACAACACCGTTCCAGTATCTCGAAGTCTGTAGCAGAATCCTCGTGCGTTCATACTCCATAGTGTGATTTTCCGACAAACAATGTTCAGCGACCGCCGACTTGCTCGGATACCTCAGTCGAGTGTGCCTCTGGTGTTCAAGGCATCGATCCTCGACAGTACGCATGGTCTGACCAATATAAGACTTGCCACATTGACACGGAATCTGGTACACGCCAGACTTCCTCAAACCCAGGTCATCTACGGCACTCCCCACCATTGCACGAATTTTATTCGGAGGACAAAAAACAGTTCCGAGCCGGTGTTTTTCAAAATGTGGGGGATTTTACCCGAGAGTGCACCTGTATATGGAATAAATGCAGTGCCTACCTCCTCCCTCGCAATTTCATCCACCTCCACAGGTTGTGCTGTAGTGTTTGGGCGGAGAGCACACTGAATATGCCACTGAGTATCCATTTTTTCGAAATACAGTTCTCAGATGTTACAATTCCTGGGGTAGACTCTCTGCGTCAGAGATAGGGCACGCACTATGTACTAGAGTTTTAAGTACCTCATTTCTCTGTGAAGGGTGGTGGCAGCTGTCTGCGTGCAAATACAGATCAGTGTGCGTTGTCTTCCGATACACCCCATGACCAAGGGTTCCATCAGCACTTGCCCTGCCTCTTGACCGAGACGTCAAGGAAAGGTAATTTACCCTCCGTTTCAGTCTTCATAGTGAATTTGATGTTGGGGGTGTATGGAGTTTAGATGTGTAAGGAAGTCAAGGAGTTTATCCATACCACGTGGTCAGATTACGAACGTGTCATCCACGTAAGGGAAAAAGCAAGTAAGTTTTCATTCGGGCGACGACAGGGCTTCCTCCTCAATGTTCCCCATGTACAAATTCGCTACCACTGGTGAGAGTGGGCTACCCATGGCGACTCTCCGTTTGTTCGTAGAATTCTCCATTAAAAAGAAAATACATGGAAGTCAAGACATGCCTAAAAAGTTCAGTGGTCTTCTCGTCAAACTTCTGACTAATCAATTCTAGTAAACAAGGAAACGACTTTAAACTCACTATGATATCTCACTCATCCAACCTGAAGCTATCAAGACGTTTAACAAAATCCACAGAATTACGGATGTGATGAGGGTATTTACCCACATAAGGACTTAATATTCCCGTCATGTATTTGGCCAACAAATATGTAGGTGCCCTGATGTTGCTGACAATGGGGCGTAATGGTACCTCCTCTTTGTGAACCTTCAGGAGTCCATGTAGTCTAGGCGGTACCGGACCTTGGGATAACAATTTCTTAGCATCACCCTGCGGTAAATCTGCGTCCTTGAGAAGCAATCTCGTCTTGTTCTCCACCTTTTTGTAGCATTGTTAGAGAGGCCTTCGAAATTCGCACCAATAATGACCTCATAAACCGTGACTGTGGCTATAATCTTAGCAAGGCTTGGGAACCAGCGATTGGGTTAATCAAGAGTAAATCGAGCAAACATATAGTTGTGACGACCACGGCGGATAGAGCCATCACACCGACATCATCTCAGACGCTGTCTCCATCTGTTCCACCGCGTGACCGTGGTGCGGACGGTATTTAAATCGGCCGCCGCCGCGAGCGAACCCAGTTCCCCCTGAGCAGCTATAGCGTACGGATCTCCGTACCGGCACGTTCACAGGAACTCAGTCCGTCAGTTCACCTGATTATGGCGACATCTATGATCGCTGAAATATTGTGCCTGTTTGACACTGTAGACCGGTAGTACACCCGTGGATATTTTGAATATCAAATACACCGGGAGAAACTCAAGAATCACACTTTTGTGTGTGTGTTTGCCGCCCCTACTTGGTGAGTAGATTTTTATCTATCCATTTACATTATATTGTCAATAACTGACTATTTTCGTTGGTATGATGACAGTATCTTCATACCTTTTCTGTTTTTTTTTTTTGACATTTCAATTCCAGCTTACTACCATAAGCCAGTACTACAGAAGGATTCATAAATCTCACAATCATACCTGTAAATAAGTTATTTAGCATGTTATGAAGTCTGAATTACTGGCTCTTCTCTCTGAAGGAATACATTTGTTCTGTTAAAACGCAGAAAGGTGTTGGACCAGAAAAGAAAATATAGCTCAGTTACTGGCTCATTTAGAATAGTGAAAGTTTTTTTACATTTTTCCTTAAGCTTCCTCAATGAAAAAATTTTGAAAGCGGTCCCACTGTTCAATTATTCTTTCTATTGATTGAAGCAAGAGTGTTAGCCTGAACAAAATGACTTCAGTATCTTATCGGGTTTAGTGCCATATATATTTGACAAAGTTTGAAATTAGATTGTCTTTTTGAACTCTGATGGAGAAAGTAGAAAATGTCCATTACAAATTCTTCAGCATTTTTTCATGAAGCTAAATGAAGCAGGTGGCAGGAATAACACTGAATTCCTATGTGCGGTTGGACTTTTCAAAAACAAGCAACTCCTTTCATATGTCCCATCACCATTATATCTGTATTATCAACTGCTTCACCAGGGAATTCCTTTTATTAGCAGTTCGCTACTCGAAAGATTAAAAATTGCTTCCCCAGTATTTAAACTTTATTCCAGCAACAATAGTATTGTAGACTGCACCTTTCCCTGTTTATCCAATTGTTGTTACTTAGAGTTTCACATCTTTAATGCTTGTACTGCTATCAGTTGCAAGAGGAAAGGGGTTTATTTCTTTGTAAGTATTATACTACATCATTCTATGTTCCAGTTGACAAAGCATTTAGAACTGCATTTGTTTCAGTTCTTCCACAACTGAATTTTTTAGCAATCTGGACCAGGAAACTTTTTTGAACAGTCGTGGAGTATAATATACATGGGTAATTGGCAGGCCACAAAAAGAATAAATGAACTACAAAGCATATCAGCATTGGTGACGAAGTCTTCCTCATGAGTTTTTGTTCCAAATGACAGTGACGCATTTGAAGACTTGACGTTTTTAAGCCTACACGTAATTTTAGACAGAACGCAGTAGTCATCACGACTGGCATGCTTTATAGAAATGTGTCATGAAAATGCTGTACAAAACACATGTTGGTCCGATTTCTTTGATTTTTACCAAACATGGCCATTCTTAGCTATACCGTTTCCAAAATTTCTGTCCAGTTCCATATTTCTTCATTACAATGCCATTAACTGTACTAACACTTTGGTGTTCCACAATATTACTGTCCGAATTCTGTGCAGCATTTATCTCACTTTCACTTGGTATATCTTTCACACTGTTTAACTTTGCATGATTTTTTGTCAGGCTTTTCTTTAGGGACACTTAACAGCTGCTGAAGAAACAAGAGTCCAATTCCTCGCAATTTTAACGAATGACGACAACTTTCCTTAGCTGCTAACACATTGTTTTTGAATTCTAAATGGACAAATATTACCACCAAACACAATGTAAAAATTAACGGAAATATCAGTGGTCTATAGACAATGTAGTCCTGGCGTATTTCCGTGCATGCCCACTAGACCGAAATACCCTGATCACTGGAAATACTGTGTGAAACTCTAAAGGGCCTAATTTTTTGTAGTCACTCATTCAAATTAAAAATTTCAGAGCACTTGGGACTCCTATTTATTAATTAACTGTTTTTGTTATTTATTACATAATTTTTGTTCTCTTATGTAGCGATCAGTGAACTACGTTCTGGACGCACGTGCACATTATCACCGCTTAGGAGTCGTGCGCAGATTTGCAGTCGGTTACAACATCTGCACGATGATGACTTGTCAACCAATTTTCTTAGTTCCACCACTAGCAGGAGAAAGCTTCACCCACTTCATACGTAAGTCTCCCTGTACTGTGTCCCCGAACGGGGGCTCTCGCCACAGGCACCACCCAGCCTCGGCAACGGCTACCCGGCAAGTAATCGGTCGCTCGGAGTCCCCGTGCCCAGGTCACGGAGGGTAGGTACCGCTCAGCAGACGCGGGGAGCTATCAGCTCGGGCACCGACAGTGCGATCTCCGTGTGCAGGTACTTAGCAGCTCATCCAAGACGGGCCGGCTATCGTGCGGGGTTTTGGGTGTTCTACCTTATCGGAAAGGAAGGTGGGAAGGCACAGAGCTGGAATAGACACCACACTGGGTGATCCCTTCCCTGCACAATCTCCACTTCTGAAAACATTGGAAACGTGCTACCAGATCAAACCCAAAAATTGGGACCATGTATTTGTTAATGAGAAGGTGTAGAAAGCACTGGAAATGAAATAGAAAACCGGCGTCCTAAATCGTGTAACAGGTCCGAGGGGGGTCTACACCGGGAAGACAGTACTACGGAAAGGCAGAGGGGGGCGAGAGAGGCTCGCAGCACAGAAAGGGAAGTAGTGCCGCAAAGGTAGCCGAGCACGTACTCGCAAAAGAGTGGAGACCCGTGGGTGCAACTAATTGATCAAAATAATCTTATGAAAAAGAATTTAGTACAATTTTGGATTACATTTTATCCCTATCACCCACTTTAAACACCTATTTTCACCAACATATTGAGGGCAGACTGAAGGCACCACGAAGTATAACTGTGCGAGTGAGCTTTCCATTTGAAATGAGATTCGAGTCTTCTTTGAACTGTTAAGCAACTGTGTAAAAGAAACCACATAATCATTTTGGTTGTCAAGTATGATCTCAGCCCATGCTAACTACTACTGTTTCCCCTACGATGCAGACTACAGCTAACGGCAACCACCAACAGTGATGCACCCTTTCTGCACAGCATTACTGTTTCGCAAAACATTCAGCTGCGTGAATCTCTGGCTTTACCCAGCTTTCAGTACCTACAATGACTTCTGCTTCAGTGCTTTCTTTTAGCACCTGGAGCTCTGTTCTTTTCCAACAACTACAATGCTTATCTCAGCAATTAATGTGGTGTTGCCTAGACACAATACAATCTCACAAGTCATTCTGGAAGGCAGATTTTACACATAATAATCATCAGAAAGTGTCGAAGAACACAGCCCTCGAGAACTCCTTTTGTAACAGGAACAGGATCTGATCTACGGTTATTTACACACACTGTTTTCTACTGCTTACGCACGATTGCAGGAGGAGGCCATTATCCCATACTCCACAGGTTTTACTATAGTCATGTTGGTAGGATACTGTGGGACACTGCATACACAAGATAGAGAATTGTGAAAGGAATATTCACTCTTTAACTTTGTGCATAGACTGGAAGTAACTGCAACCATTTGTGATTACCTGTCGATTGGCTTTACAATGAACTAAAATTGGTCAGGACATTATCTGTATTCTCAATTAAAAATAAAATTCATTGTCTAAGCTAAAATGACATTTTTAAAGCACAAAGAATGTTCTCTCCACCCTGTTGCAGAAGAGTATCCAAACAATTGCGACACAACTGTTCGGTCGAGTGAACGGGTCCACCAAAACACAGCCTCGTAAGTACGGCACTACTGAGATACCAGCTCAAAATGTAGTGACTGCCAGACAACTGTGTCTCTTGCCTGAGCATACCACAGAGAGGGCAGAGGGGAGGGGGGCAGTTTCAGGTCTGTCTGAAAACCAAAGTAGTTAGAAAATACAGAAAGGCAAATTTCCATATACAGCAAGTGATGGCTCTCATCAGCACCAAACACAGTCAAGGGGCACCTAGAAGAGATGCTTATAGTAGTAAAGGAGTTTTGCTATTTGGGGAGCAAAGTAACTGGTGATGGTCGAAGTAGAGAGGATATAAAATGCAGACTGGCAATGGCAAGGAAAGTGTTTCTGAAGAAGAGAAATTTATTAACATTGAGTATAGATTTAAGTGTCAGGAAGTCGTTTTTGAAAGTGTTTGTATGGAGTGTAGCCATGTATGGAAGTGAAACATGGACGATAACTAGTTTGGACATGAAGAGAATACAAGCTTTCGAAATGTGGTGCTACAGAAGAATGCTGAAGATTAGATGGGTAGATCACATAACTGATGAGGAGGTATTGAATAGATTCGGGGAGAAGAGTAGTTTGTGGCACAACTTGACTAAAAAGAAGGAATCGGTTGGTAGGACATGTTGTGAGGCAACAAGGGATCACCAATTTAGTATTGGAGGGCAGGGCAGTGTGGAGGGTAAAAATCGTAGAGGGAGACCAATAGATGAATACACTAAGCAGATTCAGAAGGATGTAGGTTGCAATAAGTACTGGGAGATGAAGAAGCTTGCACAGGATAGAGTAGTCCGGAGAGCCGCATCAAACCAGTCTCAGGACTGAAGATGACAACAACAACAAAGGATACTCTTAGCACGAGAGTCAAAGGCCTGAATAAGACACATTGCAATCCGACAACTTCTACAACGAAGGCTAATTCTAAACGTTAGATAAAGCAAAAGTTCAACTGCTGGAACAACAGATATGAGTGCCAGAGTTCATGCAGTGCAAGTAAACGGAGGTAGCAGTCACTGGCAGCACTGTAAAGTACAAACATCGTGAGCAGCACTCCACGTGAGAAAACAGACTTAAAACTGAGCTTACCCACGGCGGGCGACGACTGTTGCAGAGTCGGCACCCTGGCAGTTTGACTGGGAACTTCTTTTGAATATGAAAATCTGTAGTTTTTGAAGGACTGTGGCGGCACACGGTTCCTCCGTACCTGTTGTCGGCCGGGCAGTTAACTCACACTTCACAGGCATTGGCCAATCAGAAGTGTGGTTACAGGATGCCTTTGGTCAACCACATTTGGCTCCCTCCCCTTCTTTTACTCTATACGTAGGGATGTGCCTACCCTTTACGTTAACAGATTCCTAATTTGGTAGCAAAAGTGTTCAGCAGAATCACTACGCCCCCCCCCCCCCCCCCCCCTCCAAGAAGGATGGACGGGAACTACTCTCTCGAGTGTCGTGGTCAGCACTACTCTTCCAGTGTGCGCGCGCACACAACCCCAGGGAATCACAAGGCGTCACGTTCCTGTGAAGTTGTGCCGGTTCGTGAGTGGGCAACCTGTGGGCGCAATTATATCCAGCATCGAAGACATCTGACTGATCTAAATGCAAATCTGAATCCCTTTATTTGTTGCGTTACACTTAAATTACTGAAAATATTTAACAAAATTCTCTTAGCTCATTACAAACAACAGATTTTGTTAATAATCATTACTCATCACAGCAGTCTATGAGCTTTCGTATTAATGGCGTCATACTTGCAACTGCCACATTAGTATTCTCACTCTCTTCCTGTGATTGATTACTGAATTCACTGACTTCTCTACACCTGGATCAGAATAACACCGATTGACAGACACGGAAAGGGTCACTGTTGTCGTACAGTCGTCACATGTGTACTCGATACAGCTGCGGCAGAAACAGCCATTTATTTCAGTACTGAATTCTTTCGTACATTTTCCACTAATCGGCAGTGGGATTGTAACGGCCTTATCACCATTAGCCACAAACATTCTTTTGCATATTATATAAAAAATAAGTACACAGAAAGGAAGCACACGACGGCAACAGTCGTGTCAGGGACCCAACTGGCACGCCACAGAGCGAAACGGCAACAGCAAACAAAACAGCTAAGCTCATTCACCGGTCAGTTGTTGCTACGATATGGTCTTCTGTAAAAAAGTAACTGTCTGCCACTTTATTATTCTGATCCGTGTACAACACGTGCAACTGATATTTGTAACTGTTGTTGCACCACACAATGCCCACACCTATCTTCAAATGAGAACACTGCATATTTAGTCCTCTGCTCACGATATCATATCCCTACTTTTATGTGAGGATCAGTCTGTGACCCACTATGTGAACCTTAGTTTATTATTAGTTGTGTCAAGCGAAATGGCCCATCTGCAGGAATCTGACAGACACTTGGCAAGTTTGGATCTCTACAGAATCGGGATAAAGCGGACAGTACGCTCGACCCTGCCCCTAGTGCACCGGACAGATTACGCTGCAGTCTCCGAAAGACACCGCCGAGACGGCAGGGGCAGGTTACTTACTGTTGGTGACGAACTGCAGACACTCTTGGCGGGTCATGCCCAGCTTGAAGTTCGCATCCACATAGCCGTACACGTAGGTGCTGCCCGAGCCGCCGATGGTCACCGGCATGCGGACACACATACCGCCGATCGGGACGGAGTACACCTGCGGACAGACAGAGGGGAGCAAGTGCGAGATTTCATTCAGCTGAGCATTTCGTCGTCAAAAAACGCAGAGCCAATTTTAGGTCTCACCGTCGAGACTATGAACTCTTTAATAGGGGACATTCGAAAAGTGGTGAATCGTTATGCAAAATGTTTCTTTTTTGCAGCACACAGATCTTTGCTAGATAATATATAAATGTGTGTTTGCAGCAAAAGAAAAGCCTCGTACCATTGTAATTTTCCACTGTCCGATACTCCTTTCTGTTACGATACCACACGATTTTCACTTTCTTTTGAAACTTGACAGCTGTTTCTAAGTTTGCACAGAAGCATGATCTTGCTGACGTCTCTGAAGGTCAACCGTAAAATCATCACGTATTCCACCTTTAGTGGAACTCTCCAGCTGTTTGTACGCAGATTTTTGGATACCATCATCACCATCACTTACAGTTTTCTGTAGTATATTTAGATTCTTCTTTAGTCTCAGTAATAATAGCTACATTCTAGAATGTTTTAATCTGCCAGGAAGTTTCATATCAGCGCACACGCTGCTGCAGAGTGAAAATTTCATTCTCGAAACAACCTTAAGACTGTGGGTAAGCCATGTCTCCGCAATATTATTTCTTCCAGGAATGCTAGTTGTGCAAGGTTCGCAGGAGAGCTTCTGTGAAGTCTGGAAGGTAGGAGTCGAGGTCCTAGAGGAATTAAAGCTGTGAGGACGGGGCGTGAGTCGTGCTCGGGTAGCTCAGTCGGTAGAGCACTTGTCCGCGAAAGGCAAAGGTCCCGAGTTCGAGTCTCGGTCCGGCACACAGTTATAATCTGGCAGAAAGTGTCAATAGCTACACTGACAGCATAGATTTTGCAACCACAATTTCCGACAGTTTCAGATCTGTCTCAAAGTAAGTTAAACAGTGGAGAGTTTACTTTTGATGTCATTTGTAAGCCTGGCAGATTAGCTCTCCAGTCTTCCCGTCTACTCCAAAGTCTCAGAGTGTGTGTCGACAGTGTTGTACGCCGTCTTACACAGTGAGACACAGCTACCGACCTCTAGAAGAGGCTGTCAGAAATGATGCAGGGATCTAATTGACAAGCTGTTAAAAAATTAGAAGCCCAATTTAGGCCTAAACACTGTATTTCAGAAACTTTCTGACCCTGAACAAAAAAAATTGCCAGGAATAAAAACAATACGAGTGAAGAAATATCAGGTTCAGCAGAAAAGAGAGTAAGGCTTAATTTAGCAAATATCAAGGGTGCTTTAAAAATATTTCTGTAATTTTCAAATACTACAAAATCAACACACATATATCTCACAAATTACTGAATGATTCAAATGGCTCTGAGCACTATGCGACTTAACTTCTTAAGTCATCAGTCGCCTAGAACTTAGAACTAATTAAACCTAACTAACCTAAGGACATCACACACATCCATGCCCGAGGCAGGATTCGAAACTGCGACCGTAGCGGTCGCACGGTTCAAAACTGTAGCGCCCAGAACCGCACGGCCACTCCGGCCGGCTCACAAATTATTAATGAAAATAAAACATAGAAACAAAATCCACTTAAATTATTAATGTGAGGCCAGTCCTCAGTGTTTTACATAATTTTCAGGTTTAAATTACATATTTACCTAGACTAATTTTTGTTGCACATGACATCAACTTATACTCTACTACAGTCTTGATGACAATTCCGTAAGCTGTAAGGCCTCCAGAAATTCCTCCCTTGCTGCCTGCCATCATTGTTCCGCACTATACTGCATCAATGTGAGACAACCACGAGGTTGTAAGAACAACTTTTACCAGAGGGCCACATTACAATCGCGATGGGAAATGGGCCTGTGGCTCACAAACCACCTGCTGTAATGGAGGCTACCGAGGTTGGCAAGCCCACGAGATGACACAAAACTGTTAACACAATCTGATGCACTCAATCATTTTTTGCGCAACTACAGCGAAGTGGCTCCTTTCATTTCTTTCTAGTAACTAACAATTCGACACCAATGTAGTTTGAGAATACCCTGGGACTTACCCGACTGTTTCAAAAAATTCTATTGTCGGGATAATGCCCAACAATGGAAAATCTAGGATAGAATGTAAAAGTACTATGAAAAGGATAGTTGCTACTCACCATACAGCACAGATTGCTGAGTCGCAGATAGGCACAACAAAAAGGCCATCAGAAAAATTAGCTTTCTGGAAACAAGGCCTTTGTTGGACCAAGGCGCAGAGAGGTTGGGGCAGCTAGGTGTAGTCGGGACGTTTGATGGAGGGCAGGTGGTGCGTTGGTGGAACAGAGGACTTTAGTGCTGGAAGGGGCTAGAGAGTAAGGACAAAGGGTAATGATGGTTGAGCCAAGAGCGTTACAGAAACACCTGCACAACTCGAGAACTCTGAAAAACTGGCATCTGTGGGAACGATCCAGAATGGCACAGTACATGAAGCAGTCATCGAAATGAAGAATGTCGTGTCGGGCAGTGTGTTCAGCTGTTTTCGCTAACAGTTTGTCTGCGGCCACTCGTGTGGACGGACAGCTTGTCAGTTGTAGTGCCCATGTAGAATGCAGCACAGAGGTTGCAGCTCAGCTCGTAGATCACACCACTGGTTCACAGGTAGCCCTGTCATTGATGGGATGGGTGATGCTAGTGACCTGAATGGAGTAGGTAGTGGTAGGAGGAAGTACAGGCCAGTCTTGCGGCTACGTCTATTAGAGGGATACGAGCCACAAGACGAGGGGTCGGGTGCAGGGGTCAAGTACGGACAGAATATTGTGTAGGTTCCGTGGGCGGCGGGTATAACTATGGAATGAGTGGGAAGGATACTGGGTAGGAAATTTCTCATTTCAGGGCACAATGAGAGGTAGTTGAAACCCTGGTGGAGAATGTGATTCAGCTGCACCAGCCATGGGCGCTACCGAGTGACGAGGGGAATGCTCCACTGTGGCCAGACAATGGCAGTGGGTGGCTGGAGAGAGAAGGCTAGAGAGAATCAGTTTTCAAATTTAGGGAGATGTTTTTAATGTGACAACAGGGTGGCTGGTTCACCCAAGTTTTTTTCCAAGTGGTCAGCCAGTCACATTTCCCTGTGCCTTTCTTTTAGCTTGAAAATGGCTCTGGGCATTATGGGACTTAACATCTCAGGTCCTCAGTCCCCTAGAACTACTTAAACCTAACGAACTCTTCACACATCCATGCCCGAGTCAGGAGACACGCACACGCACACGCACACGCACACGATCCGATTTCTTACAAGGCTGGGAGGGTAATTACAGTCTGCGAAGACTGTACCGAGACTGTAGGTGCCTTCCTCTGTCCATATCAAACCTACCATCCACCAGCAATACCTCCACTTCCAATAGGTGTCACCCATTCCATACCAAAAAGCCCCTTCCCTACATCCTATCCACCCGCAGCCACCTTATCTGTAGTGATGGGCAGTCTCTCGGCCAACTGGTCGGAAAATAAAAAGCAGTCCAATAAAATGTGGTGCCCAGTGACCTGTAGACCACAATCACTACACATCGGCTGGTCCTCTTGCGGAGTAAGGAGCTATGCATCATGGGACTGTGGCTTATGTGAAGACGAGTAAGAAGAACCTTGTCACGTCAATGTGGCCAGACAGAGGCACACCACAGCCGAATTGTGAGCTTTACTACGTGGAGCTTATTGGTGGCCACTTCCAGCCACTCTTCTTCCCATCGGTGTATGCCTGTACCTGAAAAGCAGGTAAATGCCTCCTCAGCTGCTAGATCTGCCCTTTCATTTCCCACAATATTCGTGTGCCCCAGTAACAAGCACAAGACACCACCTTCCCCAAGAGTCGCAGCTGGAGGAGGGCAACCTGGATATTCTGGATTACTTTATTTGGTGGGTACAGATGTTCAAGAGAGTGGAGAATCTAAACAGACAAATTTAGCACTGGAAGAATGTCTTACCTGCTGCAATGTCCAGAAGATCGCATAGAATTCTGCATCGAAAACAGTAAAGTCACGAGGCAGTCAGACCTCGAGGACACAATCTGGAAAAACGACAGCAACGAAAGGAGCCCTCCCTGCTTAGACCCCATCTGTAAAGACAGCTACATAGTTGTGGTGCTCAAACAAAATGTTAGAAAAATATTGAATTACAAACAGAAGCAGGACTGCAATCTCTCCTCTACTGCACTAAATCTAAATTTACGCTGGGCCTCTGTAGTAACCGGGGCGGAAGACGGTTAAAACCCTGGCTCATAGACGGTCGGAGAAAAGGCAATCCAGAGGTGAGCGAACAACAGAACGGTATGCGGAGAGGAGCTGCGAGAAACAGACACGCCCAACACACTGTGAGGAGTTTCCATCAGATTGTTAGTGGCAGTTCTTCTGCCTCAGCACAGAGACTGGGTTTGGGAACGGTCCTATAAGCACCTGTGGCCAGCCAAATCCTTTCACGGTCGACAGTGCCAACAATCTTCAAATACGAAGTCCCGATCAATCCACACACACCACGCACCCGTAGTCCACCTGTGAAAGCCCTACAAAACTGCAGCAGACGTGCGTGTCTGCTCCCCGAGACCTGTGCCTAAGGCACTTTAAGATATTCACTGCCTTTAGGACTCTGGCCTCAAGTATGGCCACCACAATTTTGAGTCAAATGAGGCTCAGAAACTTCACAGAGTCACTAAAATGTAGGATGGTGTCCCTCATAAGCAATACAGGTAAATTAAAAATGTAACTAGAATCATCCCATTAACCTTCACACTGTAAGTTGCGACTGATGGCTCACTATTGCAACACCACAGAAGGAAAAGAAACAGAAAAATCTTCCACAAATAAGGAGCACTGTACAGGACTCATTGTCGACTATGGCTATGGCAAAGAGGGTAACAGAACTCTGCCCTGAGTGAGACCATTCTCCCGCTCAAAGCGATAGGACAGCCACCTAGACGGGAAAGACCACACGAAAATTGGGAGATGGCTGCTAAAACCTCATTGATGCAGTTTTGCAAGAATACAGTGTCTTCAAGTAGTATCTTACATCTTGCATGTAGCTAAGAATATGCCAATACAGTGACATTTACATAAAAAAAGCACGATACGACAGTGGACCGAAATCTCTGGAATCCAACTGAGTGGCTAAGGAGTTGCCCGGTCTCTAATATCCCAACCAGACGACAGTCAACCGTTCATTCCAAGATCTTTCCGACGCAGCTCGTTAAGGCGATACTACGGTAACTACCCTGACATACGCGGACCTTTTCCGGTTTGAGGGGAAAGTATCAGATGTGCCTGGCTCCAGATGTTGAAGTTAACTTTCTATCATTAGATTAAAAGATTAGAGAAGGATTTCCTTTGATGCTGTTTGCAAATGAAGCATGCAGTACTGGATTTGGTCGTGATCAGGTGCAGTATCACGAGTCTCCCACTTGGAGAAAGGGTGGTTTGTTGAATCTTAAGTACAGTTTTCCTCTCTCTACAGTTGCATTGTAACAACACAATACTGAATCCTGGATAACATTGGCAACAATTTGTGCAAAATTATCTGCCAGAGTCTGAGCAATGTCTCTGGGCACAGTTTGGAGACATCCCTGTTTCAGAACTACTGCTATTGGTAAATGTCTGCATTTACCATAAATCATCCCGATGGCTTCCCATACTTTTCTAGAATAAGTGAAACAATTGATAGAGTCCAGGAACACTCGTCACGATGTTTTCTCGCTCTCCTCAATTACTCGCGAGCCTCGGCGCTCGTGAATCTAAAGGCTAGGAGATTTTCTGCTGTATGGCAGCATTTAAATTGATCCATCACTTTTCGGGCTTGCAGCTGGATCACATTGACATCTTGGCATGATATTTCGGCTAACAAACATGCAGCCATCTTCAGGTGAGTACGAGACTGAAGATTACTGGTGCGCGTCATTCTATATATATCGAAAATTGGCGTGGCGGTGTCTGCGCAGTGGAGAAGGCTAATACCGCGCCCCCTATCTAATTTGGCGCACTCTGCAGCAGAAGCGGGCCGTGCATGCTTAGTGGTGTACCTACATTCGCGCTATCTGTCGTAAATCGCCTTCGCGCAGCTGAGGCGCGGTAATCGAAAGTAAAAATCAATTTTCGTCAGCCATCGCACTAGATGCAGACCAATGTCTCTGAAGCGATTAAAGAAATTACAGGATCCCATGCTTTATCCAACTTAAAGATACACAGCATTTAAATTGTTGCAGTCACATGCCTGTCCTGGATGGCCGAATGGCACTCTTCTGTCCACCAAGTTACAGGTCACCTCCCAAGATGATGTAAGGACTTCAGCACGGATAACTCAGCAGTACGACGGACCACTAACACGATGTGGTCCACCCGTTCCTGGACACTGCTGCAATGTTCGAACGTGGCCAGCTGGATGAACAGCTCCCAGTTAGCCCTAGTGACCACCCACGTTAGTGGCTTCTCTTTCAGGTAGTGCTCCATCCAGTAGGTGAATGTGGGGTGGGAAGTTGTCACCAGAACGAAGGACTTCGACGACCTCCCACCGAACGGCACCTGCGAGGGCCGGAGAGCGAGAAGAGAGGTCGACGGCCGAGAACGACCCGGTAGCGGAGCACAAACGAGAGTACCCGTCTCGACGCACGGCTCTCCAGTCGTCACGAGTCTCTCCCAAACAAGAACGTCGGGTATAGCCCCACAGCATAGGGGCGTCAGTGGCTTCAACACGTGTTTCTCATAAACACAGGCATACGGGGCATTCCCGCACTAGCGGCTTCAGTCTCTCTCCGTGTTTCCAGAACCAATTAATGTACCACTGTAATACGGGAGCTAACTATCAGGGAGGCTGCACTTTCACTCTGTATTTCCACTGGGGAGGGATGCTCTTAACAAGCAGAGGCTCAGACTCGGGGTGAGAACACTGCCCCGTCAGTCGTCTAGCTCTGTCAGTTTTACCGAAGAGTTGAGAGACACATCAGACAGTACGACACCAATGTCGTGGTCCGTTTAGTTTCAGATTCTGTCGGCGAGAGGCCCTCGGCATTCGATTTTTTGCCCCAGGTAGGTTTCGGGACAATAACCACAGCAGCGGTAGTGTCAGTGCTCGACACTGCTGAACCGGACCAAACCTCAGGGAAAGCAGGAAGATCCAAAAACTAGCGACCACAGACTACTCTGACGTTTTGGAAGGAACTCCAGGCTGTCAAGTAACTGCAGGAGCACAAGAACACTAACAAATGCAGGTACTATTGCTAGGACTAGCTACCTCCGCAGCATTGCTTTTCTGTACTAGCTGTTTAACAACTGGAGCAAAGGAGGTAGTGAATGTCTGGGGCCGAACGGTCTTTTAAATCGTCTCGACCTCACCGAGGGAATATGTGGTTTTTAATCTCCCCTATCTTCCATTCTTCAGTCAAGACGCAGCAGTTAGTCCCAGCGCAATTCACACACTTTGCAGGAGACGAACATTTGACTCCTTCGTGGTCAGCCTTACCACATTTGCCACAAGTGGCCTTTCCCTCGCATACGAGAGTGGTGCCCAAATTGCTGGGATTTAGAACACTGCACTGGGTCAAGGAGGTAGGACCGCACGTTTAAGCGAAGAAAACCCACCTTAGTATGTCCCAGAAGTTATGTGCTATTAAGAGTAAGGCTGAACGAGTCAGATTGAACCAGACTGCCTTCCACAATATTCTGCACATCTACAATGCCTTCTTAGGCACATTTAACTTTCGGGTCTTCATTGGGGATATTCACCAGGTCTCTGCAAGCCACAAAAGCTTCAATGTAGTTTAATGGGGTGTGGAGCTAAATCTCAATGGCATAGTCCCATAGGTTTTGGCTTTCTGCAGGTACTCTGTTTCCACCAACAGTGTCCCGTTTCATATGTGCTAAAGTACCTGCAAGCCCCTCTAAACACTTTTGTTCGAAACTTTCCTCTGGCCAGCAGCACACACTCTGTTACTAAACTCTCTAGACTCCCGAGTCCAGAAGACTGACTACAGAGGCCCTCTTATCTGACTGGGTGTTAGTACCTACCAGTGGCCCACCCATTCCACTGGGAGGTGGAGGACAAAACTTTCAAGTATCCAACTCAGTTCTGCAAGCACCTAGGGAAATGAAAGTCCACATAGACAGAGCCCGCCTGCCTAGGTAAGCCTCATACAACTGATGTGCAGCACGTTCCCCGAAGGTTGCATTCTAACAACTGATCCACCTGCTCATCGTGCAGCACACCTTCAGATTGAGGGTTTTTAATGCAGGTTTTTATCATTCTTGCGATGTAGGCAGTCAGAGTGAGAACCCTGTTCCCTGTGAGGCACAACATTCCATTGCCACACCGTACAGTGGTCGCCAAACCACTCCCACAGCTTACTGTGACGGGGGGACTGGTGGCGGCTACCCGTCCCTAGCTCGGGAACCACGAATTACCGTGACGTCAAGTCCAAAAATGTGGCAATAGTGCCAAAATTTGGTGCTAACTGATAAGATACAGCAGCTTCTGTAGTCACTAGGGTGTGTGTGGTCTTTCTAATGCAGTAGGTGTTCCACTGCACACTTCTAGTCCACGAAACTCATTTCCCCAGATCTTAAACAAGTGTGTATTACCTCCGAGAGTTAATCTCCTCATAACTTCAAAACCTCATCACTAATGCAGTCTTCACAAGAGCTTTGAAGAGGTTTGACAATATCTCATTTTTCATACTCTCGGATTCGACATCTCTTTTCAAAAGCCGAGTAATCGTCCACTATTCTGTAGTTCGTCAGTGTTTGTCTCTAAAATTCCATTTGCTGGACATAAATAATGACCTTGGCTGGCAACAATACAGGTTCCATCTGAAGGCCTGTTTAAAATAACTTAACTAGCGTTTACTAAACAACAGTAGCTACACTCACAAAATTAAAGTGTACACATTATATCCAGACGCAAGGTGCTGGGCGCCACCCCCCCGGCCGGCAATCTACCCCCTCCGCACGGCACGGACGGGAGCGACACTCTGCTCACCATGCCGGAGTACTCACTACTCAGCTCCGCTACAGACTCACCTGCCCACCGCGCCGCTTGTCCCAGCCGGCGACGATGACCCCTGCGACGAGCGAGTCCCGGTAGTTGTAGCACAGCTCGCGGAACACGTTGGCGGCCGTCTTCACCTGCGGAGGCTCGCCCATCTCCACCCTGCCGACACGTGGAGGATCGTCCGTTACGAGGCACACGTCCACATTTCACTGTTTTGGCATTAGCTTTATTTCATTACATTTACAGAAATGCGTTTCCTTCTCCGTTCCCTGTAGAGTTTACGAGAGTCCGACAACGCGGTACCATCTCTCAACCCGTGCAGAGTTTTTCTGTCCTGTGTCCCGTGACTTACCTCCCGACACACGGCAGCTGCTAGCAAACTTGTTTTAGTAACTAAACAAAATGAAATGTTAATGCAGCATTACTGTACTGCGGAATTACTTATTGTCTGACAGTCAAAGAACATTTTTACACGACTCATCCCACAACCACCAAGTTACTGTCGTATTGATGTCGACTGATTGAGAACTTTCGATAACAGTAACTAAAGGATTCCAACTTTAGTTATTATCGACATTCCACACAAATCAACGTTAATAGAACACAAATAAATTGAAATTTGAAAAGAATTTATTTAGAAACAATGGACTTCAGACAATAGTTTCAATTCTTGGGAACATTACATTATCTAACTGGAAACATACAAAACATATTTGCAGAGTAGTAGAATAACATCGAAAATTTCTGTCACAATGCACTGGGGGGAGATATGACATCATCCATGTGTCTAACAAGGGGAGGCCACAACATCTACATCTACATCTACATTTATACTCTGCAAGCCACCCAACGGTGTGTGGCGGAGGGCACTTTACGTGCCACTGTGATTACCTCTCTTTCCTGTTCCAGTCTCGTATGGTTCGCGGGAAGAACGACTGTCTGAAAGCCTCCATGCGCACTCTAATCTCTCTAATTTTACATTCGTGATCTCCATGGGAAGCAATATATTCGATACCTCATCCAAAAATGTACCCTCTCGAAACCTGGCGAGCAAGCTACACGGCGATGCAGAGCACCTCTCTTGCAGAGCTTGCCACTTGAGTTTCTCAAACATCTCCGTAATGCTATCACGGTTACCAAATACCCCTGTGACGAAAACGCGCCGCTCTTCTTTGGATCTTCTCTATCTCCTCCGTCAACCCGATCTGGTACGGATCCCACATTGATGAGCAATACTCAAGTATAGGTCGAACGAGTGTTTTGTAAGCCACCTCCTTTGTTGATGGACAACGTTTGGAATGCGGATTTATTGTGAGCTTCGTACACTCCTAGTACTCCACGAGGACAACAAAATGTAAGCAGTAGCACTTACTTCAAGTGTTACTG